>NW_028318462.1:925020-1248781 GCF_062004578.1 Staurois parvus
AATGAATCCTCCAGACCTGTTGACTACAAAGCAGCAGGGAGGGAGAGGTCAATCCATATTGGGGGTACCACACTGTCTTCTTTCATTACTCTTGTTCAAAAGAACCAAGGAAAAATGAAGTTCCAAAATAATCTTTGAAAGTCATTCCTTCTGATAGTTACATAGTTAGTGTGGCTGAAAAAAGACAAAAGTCCATCCAGTTCAACAATAAAAAAAAAAAAGTTATAATCCTTTACCCACAGTTGATCCAGAGGAAGGCAAAAAAACCCAACAATGCATGATCCAAGTTGGTCCTGCGGGGAAAAAAATTCCTTCCTAATCCCCCGAGAGGCAATCAGATATTCCCTGGATCATGGTGATCATATCCCCCCTTATGTATTATACATGGAGATCATATCCCTCCTTATGTATTATACATGAAGATCATATTCCCCCTTATGTATTATACATGGAGATCATATCCCCCCTTATGTATTATACATGGAGATCATATCCCCCCTTATGTATTATACATGGAGATCATATCACCCCTTATGTATTGTACATGGAGATCATATCCCCCCTTATGTATTATACATGGAGATCATATCCCCCCTTATGTATTATACATGGAGATCATATCCTCCCTTATGTATTATACATGGAGATCATATCCGCCCTTATGTATTATACATGGTGATCATATCCCCCTTATGTATTATACATGGTGATCATATCCCCCCTTATGTATTATACATGGAGATCATATCCCCCTTATGTATTATACATGGAGATCATATCCCCCCTTATGTATTATACATGGAGATCATATCCCCTCTTATGTATTATACATGGAGATCATATCCCCCCTTATGTATTATACATGGAGATCATATCCCCTCTTATGTATTATACATGGAGATCATATCCCCCTTATGTATTATACATGGTGATCATATCCCCCTTATGTATTATACATGGAGATCATATCCCCCCTTATGTATTATACATGGAGATCATATCCCCCCTTATGTATTATACATGGAGATCATATCCCCCCTTATGTATTATACATGGAGATCATATACCCCCTTATATATTATACATGGAGATCATATCCCCCCTTATGTATTATACATGAGATCATATCCCCCCTTATGTATTATACATGGAGATCATATCCCCCCTTATATATTATACATGGTGATCATATCCCCCTTATATATTATACATGGAGATCATATTCCCCCTTATGTATTATACATGGAGATCATATCCCTCCTTATGTATTATACATGGTGATCATATCCCCCCTTATGTATTATACATGGAGATCATATCCCCCCTTATGTATTATACATGGAGATCATATCCCCCCTTATGTATTATACATGGAGATCATATCCCTCCTTATGTATTATACATGGTGATCATATCCCCCCTTATGTATTATACATGGAGATCATATCCCCCTTATGTATTATACATGGAGATCATATCCCCCCTTATGTATTATACATGGAGATCATATCCCCCCTTATGTATTATACATGGAGATCATATCCCCCCTTATGTATTATACATGGTGATCATACCCCCCCTTATGTATTATACATGGTGATCATATCCCCCCTTATGTATTATACATGGAGATCAGATGTCCCTTATGTATTATACATGGAGATCATATCCCCCCTTATGTATTATACATGGAGATCATATCCCCCCTTATGTATTATACATAGTGATCATATCCCCCCTTATGTATTATACATGGAGATCATATCCCCCCCCCTTATGTATTATACATGGAGATCATATCCTCCCTTATGTATTATACATGGAGATCATATCCCCCCTTATGTATTATACATGGAGATCATATCCCCCCTTATGTATTATACATGGAGATCATATCCCCCTTATGTATTTATACATGTTGATCATATCCCCCTTATGTATTATACATGGAGATCATATCCCCCTTATGTATTATACATGGAGATCATATCCCCCCTTATGTATTATACATGGAGATCATATCCCCCCTTATGTATTATACATGGAGATCATATCCCCCCTTATGTATTATACATGGAGATCATATCCCCCCTTATGTATTATACATGGAGATCATATCCCCCCTTATGTATTATACATGGAGATCATATCCCCCCTTATGTATTTATACATGTTGATCATATCCCCCTTATGTATTATACATGGAGATCATATCCCCCTTATGTATTATACATGGAGATCATATCCCCCCTTATGTATTATACATGGAGATCATATCCCCCTTATGTATTATACATGGAGATCATATCCCCCCTTATGTATTATACATGGAGATCATATCCCCCTTATGTATTATACATGGAGATCATATCCCCTCTTAACCTCCCTAGCGGTATGATTATTTCAGATTTTTGGTGCTGAAAGCGGTACCATTTTTTTGCATGGAAATATGTATTTTTTTTATTGTAGGCTGTAATTTTTAGGAAAAACTCACTGAAATCTGTCCGAACAAGAGTCTAGTAAACATCCCGGGTATGATAAAATTTGAAACACAAAATCATAAATTATAATTTAATAAATAATCATAAAAATAATATAAAAATAATAAAAAATTTAATTCAATAATATAATCAAACCAAAAACACTGAAATGTGAAATAGAGCGCCAAGTTCGCACATTGCTGAGCAAAGTCGCAAAATCGTTTTCAGTGTCTGATGACGAATTTCCCCCACGAATAATTATCACTCAATTCTGCAAGTGGTTCTAATTTACTATCGCTGTTCTCTAGCTGGTCTAAACCCGCTTTTGACCTAAAGGGACACTTTTTGGACGCCATGGACATTTCTCAGTTTCCAGGCAGAAAGAACAGACAAAATGCAGGCAGGGCGCAGGACAAAGCACTAGGGACAATATGTATGTGAAATGGGTTGAGACAGCAATGTTTTACTATGTAAAATGTAAAAAAAAAAAAATGACATTTTTTAAAATTTTTAAATTTCCCGCCGCCGGCGGCGGCGGCGCCCGTACCTCCCGACGTCACAGGGACAGGACACAGAAGCCGGATGCCGGCATCGGCCGGAGGAGATGGCCGGGGACGCTGCAGGGGACACATCGTGGGAGCGCAGGGTAAGGTAAGTGAAGAACACTTGCCGGAGCAGTGCCGCAGGGTAAGCCCGAGTGTAGCTCGGGGTTACCGCTTTTGGTACTGAAATGTTACCCCGAGCTACACTCGGGAATACCGCTAAGAAGGTTAATCTCCTCTTCTCAAGAGAGAATAAATTCAGTTCCTCTAATCTTTCTTCATAACTGAGCTCCTCCATGCCTCTTATCAGTTTGATAGTTGATAGTACGAACTAACATCTTCATGCAGATATAAAATCACATGTCCAGGACTTACCGAACCACCCAGGGACCAGCTATATGATTACATGAACCCTGTCCATGACAGGTTTTTTTTGGCCTAGCAAACCATTTTTAGGCAGGTGCAGTTAGCCACGTTGCCACTAGGTGGCTCTGTACCAGAATAGTGTCTAGTACAGTAGGTGAGGAAACCAGGTGTTAGACCCCCTTTTAGTATGTCCCTCCCATGGTGATGTCAGGGGTGAGTCAGCAACCACATTTAAGCCAAGTGAGGAGGAGCACCCATGCACAGCTAAACACCCCACACCTTTGAAGAGGTAGCTAGCACATTTAGGTCCTGGACAGGGAAGGAGGCTGGGAGGAGTGGACCTTATAGAAGTGGGGGTCAGGGAGGATTGCAAAAGGCCTTTTAGGCTGGGCTGGAGATCCCTATGTGAGGCTGCTTCCCTGGAGAATTCCTGGGAGAGATGTACCTAGCAAGGAGGTGACTACAGAGAGCACAGTCCTGTGAGTACTAACGACCCTGGGCAGAGGGGAAACTGTAGGGAGAGGGCTATTGAAATGCTGCACACGCTTTCACTTTTGACTGCTACAGACTGTCCACTAAATATGATATACTGTGTAATGTCAAGTGACTCCAGTATGTTCTTGTGATGTGACTGTAATGTCATTTCCTGATGACCACCAGTAAAGGTTAGCAAAATTACTTTGTGTATAGACATTCCTTCCTTGGGGATATAAAGGTCTATGGCCAGAAATGTTGTGTAGAGGCCAGACCCATACTGGGACAAAAAACAGGCCCGGGCATTTTAGACTGAGCAGTCCTGAGCCCGGGGGCCTTTCCCTTGGAGCCCGGTGATGGAACACATGGGTCCGGATGCAAGTGAGACTTTCATGACCCTGGTAGTTCCGCCACTGGTTCCAGTAGATTTATATTTATTTTTATTTTTTTAACCATTTCATTTATTTATTTATTTTTACAATTTTATTATTATTTTTTTTTAATTTAGGAGCTCTGTGGGGGGGCTAACCAGGCCCCTAACATCTCACCTTTGAGACAGAAAAAGGAGATTGAGGACACAGCCCTCAATCTCCATCTCTGCAGCCTCAGCAGCACAGAATGAATGGACAGGAATAGCTCTGTACAGAGCTTCCCATTAATTTATAAACTGAAGTATAGTAAACACAGTTTACTATGCCTCAGTTATGAATGGACAAAGTTAGTGATCATAAACGATCACTGACTGTCCATTCAGACAAGGAAGGGGCCAGTGAATGACATATCTACCGGCCCCTTCCCCACACTCAATCCTGACACATCCCCAACAGGCCAAGAGCACAGGAGGACCAGGAGAGAGCACAGGGGTGTGGGGGCAGCAGAAAGAAGGATAACAGGGGCGGCATATAGAGGAACAAATCCATCCATTTCTTGCCTGCAGCCGCTGAATGCTTGCAGGAGGGAGAGGAGGAGAAGCGATCTAATTAATTTGGAGTTTGTTCTAAACAAGGCAGTTGCTGGAATTTTGCCATGGCCCCTTCTAACAGAATAAAACAAAACTGCCAAATAGTAAAGTTTATTTTTGCTTTTCTCTCATTTTCATTTTGTAGCAAATAGTCAGCCTTTCTGTATGTCATTTTTCTTGTCTTTAGTCATTTTTACTTCTGTACATATTTCTGGCACTGCTCCTCTTGGGATAATAAATAGAAAATGATTATGTTGGGCTTCTGTGTACTAAGCAAAGAATTTGCAACTCCTAAAGAGACAGTTGTACTGAATTACCCGGTGCCTCTATGCTCGGTTGTAAGTTCCCTGCTAATTTGTATGAAATTGAATAGTGTGGCAGCGTCGTCTTGTTCTCTGCAATTGTAGCGATTGGCTGACAGACAATAAAAATGCCAATATGGCTGCATGCAGATTAGTGTCTATGTGTGGAAGTTATCGAATGTACCAAAGGTAGTGACAGATCCCATTTCCAGCAACAGGGATCTCTGTGTATGTTTGGTTGCCTTGCAGTCCAGGCAGCTGATAAACTGCAAGTGGTGGTATTCTACCCTGAATTATGTGCCTGGTGTGTGTGTGTGGGCAGTGGGAAAGGTGATGGCTCAAGGATTCCAGCTCACAGCTGGAGAATTCAGAAGCATGTGGGAATCACCTAGTTGCTTCACAACCCTTAGAGGGTACCAGAATGTATACAAGATTTGCATCTGCCTGGATGTGTCCAGCCAGCTAGATGGGTGAGCCTCTCTAGTGGCAGTTGATGGTATTGTAGGAAGTGATAACTGTTGCAGAGCCTTGTTTTACTGTCTCAGAACAAGCTCTTTTCTCAACCCTCCTCCTTCAAACAAGGGTCGTGCCTGGTTAGCAAGTAGCTGTGGGTGCATCTCTTGAGAGTGTAATCTCTAGAAACCAAGTAGCTGCAGCAGGATATTAGTGTGTGCAAGCTGTTTTTGGTTCCTTCCTGTGTCCAGATTGCGGAATTTCAGATTCTCATAATCATTTTTCAGCATGTTGGTCATTTTCTGAGGATGTGCAGCGAACATTGATACCTTGCATACCATCCAGCCTTCCTTGTACCTTCTGGAGCCCAATCAGATATAACGTGTGGGGACACCAGTTATGGAATCTTTTGAAAGTCATTTGGAAGGGTCTATGTCACCAGGGGCACTGGTAGAAAGATTATCCTACACTGTAGAGGAAAGAAGACTAGAGACCCAGCCTGTGACAGGACCACAAATTCAGCTGAGAAAAAGTACAATAAAAGTACTAATTAACTAAAAAGCATCCACCAGGTGGTATAGGACCCTTTCTTTTCTTCATATGGCTTATGCCAACATCCAAGATACTTGTTGGTACTGTAGCCCTGGAGGGGGAACCCTCAGCCACACGTTCTGATCCTGCCCTAGGTTAAGACCCTTTTGTGATGGAGTTAGGGAAATATCTCAGAAGTTTATAAACTGTACAGTCCACGCATTCTTTATATTGCTTAGGTCTGCCATATCTCTTACTGTAAATCAGCCTTTCGTCACTTACGAAATGCAGCCAAGACTTGTATGCCCCTTTGATGGAAGAATTCTTCAACACCCACTATTTTCATGTTATTTTCATGTTGGTCAACAAAAGCAAAGACATTAAGAAGATGGAGGACCTTATTCACTCAACTCAAACATGAAGCTCACCTCCGCACATGATTCTACTGGTTCTTCCTTTATTATCTCAGACAAGGGTAAGTCTCTATTGTTGAGTTGTACCTGAATCATATATATTCCCCCCAGGGAGGTATCCCTGCCCTTCAAATTTCATTACCCTCCACTCCTCCAAACCTTTGAGCCTTTCTATCCACCCTTTCTCACTCCCCCACTCTTTTCTTCTTCTTTCCTCTGCCCTCACTTGTGTCATCTTTTGTTCTTTCATACATCTATCACTTTTCTCCTTTTGTGCATTTTTCTCAAAGTTCCTATAAAAAGAACTCCAGAACAACTCATCATTTTGAGCATTCTTAGCAGCTCTGAGCAGACAAAGTTGACCCTCTGTCATGGTTAGGGATCAGGCTCAGAGACCACTAGCTATAGCAGTAGAGTGACTCCCATCGACCTGTTGGATAAGTACAGAAGCAGGTCACCCTGGCGGATGACTCAAGCTCACCTGTGGTGCATAATCTATGCATTAACTGGTGTTCACCTGAGCTCCTGAGAGTGGGGATGGGTTTTTCTGCATGTTAGTACCAGGTAGCAGGCCTCAGGATCACCCCACCAGGAGGTTAGCCAGTCAGAGTCTAGTAGTAGATATAGCAGGTAGTCAAGCAGAAGCATAGTCAGTAAACAAATCAAAGGTCTGTACAAATGGTTGCAGGTTGAGATCAAGCAGAAGCTTAGCTGAGGAACAGGCCAAAGGTCAGTAACGAATGATAGCGGAGATACAGATGGCATCAGGAGTGACAAAAGCGAGATATTAGCTGAGCAAACAGGAAGTGCAAAGGCATGGCTAAAATAGGAAGTTCATGGGACGAGCAAAGGGTTCAAAAGAAACAAGGTTCAAGACAAAATCATTTATAAATTGGCAAAGGAGCTGTCCAGCATCCCAGGTGGTTCAGCATGAAGAGACACAGCAGAGATCACAGGTTCAGACCCAGGTCCTGACACCTTCTCATCTATGACTGCATTCCCGACAAAGGGCATTACAATACATTTAATATCACCTTCTGAGGTGTCGTTTATACAACCAACCATACTATAGTTATACTATGTAACTGTTTCTGAAGCTTCAATAAAGAATTTGAAAAAATGAAATAGAGCTGGTAGGTTTTTTTTAAGAATACTTTTAATATAGACCCAATAGACATATCATGAAACAATGACAAAAAGTAAATCGACTGTTGCCATAAGGCATCCTATCAATTGTCAGTTCTTTAGCCCGCACTGCATGTTTGCTCACTGCAGCAAAAAAATGCTTGAAGGCTGCATTTACGCCCCGTCTTTGATGTGGTAAGGCAAGCCTGTAATTCTCTTCACTGGGACTTCATATATTCCCTTTCCATATGTGAAAGTATGCAGCCGCAGCATCTCAGAGACTGAACAAACACCAGCAAACAGACAGTGGGGAGTGCCGAGATTTCCATCCTGTCAGTGCTGGAGGAGAGAGAGGCATAAGGAGAATGGGGCCCTGGGATTTATATAATGAAGGAAGAACTCAAAGAAGGTGCTGAAATGGACAGATTCTGCCACCATAGCCGCATTCTGCAGCTGTTAAGAGTCAAAGTTCACTCCTGGCTGTCAGAACTGTGGTTATTTATAAAATACAGGACTTGTTAAAACTGCTACAATCTGATTAATTTGCCAGATTTTGAGCCTACGGAACAGATGTTGCAAACATAATTTAGTTCACCCCGGCAATATGACAGAATAGATTTAAAAGCGTTTATTGTTCTATAAAATTTACCCTTAAAAGGGTTTTCCCATTGTTAGAAAAATCTCATTTTGCAACAACTCTATCAGAAGCCATGGATAACCACCAGGAAGGTAAAAAAATATTGTGTTCCTTTATTCCCTTTTTCCCCTTTCTCCATGAACTACTTCTTAAATCCAAAGGGTTCACTCTTTCCTGAAGAGTTTAAGCCAGGGTTTCTCAACCAGGGTTCCTCGGATCCCTAGGGTTCCTCCAAAGGTTGCTAAGGGTTCCTTGAGCAATGAGCAATATGCGCCTCTCAGATAAGTTCTCACTGACACCATTGATATTTTTAGCTATCTATAAGGGGGTAATTCTTCTCAATGACCACAAGTCAAAGGAACATTTTTCCCACTGACCATCACATGAATATATCATGAGCTGTAGATACAGTAATTTTTAGCAGGGTTTCCCCAATACCAAATAGTCATTTCAAGGGCTCCTCTGTGTTGAAAAGGTTGAGAAAGGCTGGTATAAACAGTTGCTTTATAGCGACAGTGTAAAAGGAAGATCTTCCATATAAAGATATTCAGCCTCCAAGCTGCATGCAGAAGCTGTTGGCTGCATCTCACCACTTGTCATCTACACCTCTGAGACAACAAAACTCTGATTATTATAATTACAGTTGCAAGAAAAAGTATGTGAACCCCTTGGGATTACGTGGAGTTTTGCATGAATTGGGCATAAAATGTGCTCTGAACGTCATCTAAGTCACAACAATAGAAGAACACAGTCTGCTGAACATAATACCACACAAACATTAGATGTTGCCATGGTTTAATTGCACATAACATGTAAACATTCACAGTGCAGGGAGGAAAAAGTATGTGAGACCCTAGCTTAATGACTTCTCCCAGAGCTAATTGGAGCCAGGAGTGAGCCAACCTTGACTCCAATCAGTGTGATGATATTGGATGTGTTGCTGACAGCTGTCCTGCCCTTAGCTCTGGGAGAAGTCATTAAGCTAGGGCCTCACATACTTTTTCCTCCCTGCACTGTGAATGTTTACATGTTATGTGCAATTAAACCATGACAACATCTAATGTTTGTGTAGTATTATGTTCAGCAGACTGTGTTCTTCTATTGTTGTGACTTAGATGATGTTCAGAGCACATTTTATGCCCAATTCATGCAAAACTCCACGTAATCCCAAGGGGTTCACATACTTTTTCTTGCAACTGTATTATTGATAACACCATGGTACTGTGGAAGTAACATACCTTGAAACATATGGAAAGAGTCCTGCTTGTCAGAGCTTAAAGTGTTAGTGTAAGCGGTTGTAAAACATCCCCTTTCAAGCCAGTCAAGTTTTAATTTTTAAAAGAAAAAGGACCGCAAGCTGTATTTATACTAGCTTGCTTTAATCCCCAGTGTGAAGATGTCACTCTCAGCCTCACCTTTCAGCTTGCAGAACAACAATCTGAAGCCAGCAAACTGAGCCTAACCATCGTGTTTGGAATCTCCTCATCTGCATCACAAGCAGGGGTTCCTAGATCACCAAATTTGGTGGACTAGTGCACAATAGCTACAGTATATCTGGGATAAAAGCAGAAACACTGTGTTCACACTGATTGAGGAAATACTAAAACTACTGGACCAGCATGGAAGCCAGAGAACTTGTGTTTTCAGAAGGTGGTGAGAAATGGCAGTTTCAATCATTTCCTTAGTGAGGCTCCATTTTGCTCCCTTTCGTTTTCATTTTTCACTGGAGTGTAGCATTAAGGTACAACCATATGAGTAGGCAGTGGTCCAATTGCAGTATAACTGGATGATAATGTACGGTATAAATTTGTTGGATTTCTCGAAATCCATAACTAATGGTGAGGTTACCTATACCTATAAAGGACCTGTTTCACCTGCCAAACGATTTGCATTTCTGTCCATCTAGTCCCATCAAAAATCATAGTCAGAAGGATGAGGTTACTTTCCCTTTTACATTTAAGGGATATAGTCATGTCTCTTTCCTTAAGGTAGTGGTGGAGGGGAACTGAACATGGATTTTCAGGGGTTGTCAAAATGTTTTGAGCCCATTTGGCCTGTGTTCAGTAGGTCATAACCAAGATGGTGATCCCCCAGGAGAGGAAATTTACCTGAATTGTCCGTGTGAATTTTTCAAATGTTTTGTGCATCCCCATGAAGGCTGTCCTATTGATGTCAATTGGGACACAGTGGCTGCATGGATTTGACATCCATGTAGGTGCATGTCCCCGAACTTTCATTGTCCGTTTTTGGGGTCATGCAGCTACATCCTCACGGATGTCAGATCTGTTCTTGCAATTGATATGAATGGGACTGCCTGCACATTCCCCTGGTGGGTAAACACAGCCCTCCATGGGCATATGGTTTAGTACACCCTTGTGAAGGCCTTAGTAGGAATTTAGCAGGAAGTTATGTTGTGGTTATGTGCGCAAATAAGGATTTTTGTGGGGGGTTTTCAGTGAAAATAGCGATTTGATAAACATTTGCACAAATATTGCGAGCATTAAAAATCAGTAGCACCTTATTTTAATTCTACTTGTAATGTGCTTTCAAAAAATATATGGTTTGGGGGGAGGATCTTTTATAAACTCTTAAAGCTGTAAGTAATAAATAAAAACCTCCAGATTTTTACGGAAATTTGACTATTTACAGTTTTACGTACATGGGGGGAGGGGGGGGTCTTTTATAAACTCTTAAAGCTGTAAGTAATAAATAAAAACCTCTAGATTTTTACGGAAATTTGACTATTTACAGTTTTACGTACATTTGATTTTTATCATTTTACAAAACGGCGCAATTTAAAATGTGTATATGTATGTTGTTTATTAACTCAATACACAGGTAAACGTGTATGTTTATTAGGAATTTAGCAGGAGTTATGTAGAGTTTGCTGTGTTTGTATCTGCTAATAATGATTTTAGTGTATTTTTAACGCAAATTTTGTTTTGCTAAACATTTGCACAAATGTCACGGGGCCTTAAAAATCATTAGCACCTTCTTTTTATTCTACAGGTCACATGCGTTCAGAAAATGTTTGGTGTAGGGGGTCTTTCACAAACTCTGAAAGCTGTAAAGGAAAAATAAAAAAGCAATGAAAAATAATAAAAATGGTAGCGAAAGGATTAAATATCGACATCTGGGACTTTTGTTTTTTCACCAGTGCATTTGTTGTTTTCTTTTAGCAATTTTTATTCAGTTTATAAACTTCATAATTTAAATTGATAAAACTAAGGCGCTTACTTAGCCAAAAAATAATCAAAATTGCTTCTTGTTTCTCTGGCACTTTGGCCTCTCATGCTGCTAAATCTTTTCCATTTTTTTCTTTAGTTTATAAAAGTTTGACATGGAAAGTTGCAACGTCAAAGCAAAGAGAAAAAAATGATGAGAGGTACAGAGACTTGCAAGAAAATTAGGCAAAAAAAAATAATAATGTCTTCACACAGAGGAAAGTTTCTTTTACAGTTTCTCTCTAGTGAAAATGTTAGATTACCTCCGCTATGTTGTCATCAAAATTTTCAGTGCTAAAAATATGTTGAAAGTCTTATAGGTTGATCAAATCTATTTGGGAAACACATTGTACCGGATTTTTCCACCTTCATTGAAATAAATGGTCAAGATTTCAATTTCAGCCTTTTATAAAGAAGCCCCTGGGAGAGTCCATTAGTCTCTGTTGAAGAACAAGCAGACTACTGTCTCCCGGGACCAGCTGTGTACAGTGATGATGTGTTAGCTGTACATTGGTAAGGCTTGTAGGAAAAGTACTGTTGTGTTGGTAACAGCACACATATGTTATAAAGAGCTACCTAGAGTGACACTAAACTCTGCTTAAAAAATATATAATATATATTCATTTATGTATTCTTTACTCAAAAAAGTTACTCACAGCATTCTTGAAATTCCTAAATTGCTTTTTTTTGCTGCTGCGATCCAGCTTCCTGTTGGAGGGTGGCTACGTTCATTCTCCATAGCCCCAATGTATGTAAGAACATAGCCACCCTCTCCTGTCCATGCAGGGTAAGATGACAGTATATCTGGAAAAGAGGATCCCCCAAACCCTAATATGCTTACCTTAACTGCACTCCCTCGCAGCTCTTCTACATCCAGCACTGAGAACAGCCATGTGGGAGACTTGGGAGGCGATGACATCATTTACCTGGTCATATCGGTGACGGTGCTTGGGTCTAGCAGTTGGGTGCTATGTCCGGGCACCATCACAAAGGAGCAGTTCACATGCTTAGCCATACCTGGAAGTGCTGGGTAGTGCTTCTGGCTGCAAAAGGAGCAAAGAGCTGTGTGGGACATTTCCTTTACAGAGACACTGTGTGTATGGGTGCATGTGAATCACTTTCCTTCCTCCCATGTTACAGTAATGGCTTTTGGTGATTGGCCTAGAACAGTCACATGGGGGTTTATATTAACCCTTTGTGGCTGAAAGAAGCAATGGGGGGAGTGAAGGGTAATGGTGGAGTGAGAGTAAGCTATGTGCAGGTGGGCAGGGCAACAGTAATAATACTTGTTTATTACTTACACTGCCGCTCAAAGCAAAGGAAGGAGGGGTATGTATTGTTCCGCTGGTCTCAATATTGGCATGAAATGTCACCATCCAGTAGTGTATATCCTACAGGTAACTACTGTTGCTCTCAAGTATTGGAAAGTTTTTTTACCTTAATGAAGAGAATGCATCAAGTGAGTTTGGAACCACTTTGAAGGATAAGTTCACCTATAATATGTTACATGTTGCACCCGTATTCAGGGTGTGACATATAACATGTTACTGATGCAGCAGCCCCTGCACCCCATCGAGCCTCCATTGTGACAGCGGGACGGGGATCTTCTCCCTGCACCCGCCCACCCAGCCGTGTCATTCATTCAAAGAGTTCTGTATATGGGAGAACTACAATACATTGTGGCTGACAGCCTGTAGTTCTCAGGGCAAGAATACCCTCTTGGTAGTTCATTGATCCTTCCTGTCATTCAGTAACTGCCTGCCAGTACGAGGTATGGGCAGACAGCTACACTGACAGCCTGCAGGAACCTGAGCTCTGCTGATCGTGGATGCAATGTTTTACAGGCTCCTAACAAAAAAAATTACACTTTTTTACCTGCAAAAAGATGTCCATTTATTTATTTATTTATTTTAAGTGAACTTTTCCTTTAATACATACACTATATTGCCAAAAGTATTGGGATACCCCTCCAAATCATTGGATTCAGGTGTTCCAATAATGTCCATGGCCACAGGTGTATAAAATCAAGCACCAGGCATGCAGACTGCTTCTACAAACATTTGTGAAAAAATGGGTCGATCTCAGTAGCTCAGTGAATTCAAGCATGGTATACTGTGATAGGTTGTCACTAGAGATGAGCGAATCGAAGTATCCGAAGTGGAATTCGAGTCGAATATCGGAAAAATTTCGATTCGTGCCGAATCCGAAAAACAGCCTAATTCGGACGCGCGAATCGAAATTTTTCCGAAAATGGCGGCTGACATGTGCGGCGACGGAGCGGGGATGTCGGGGAAGGCGCGCAGACAAGGCGCGCTGCCCCATAATGCATTCCTCAACGACATGTGATCGCATCAGCCAATCAGCAGCCAGCCAGCCAGCACTGTGTAATGGTCGAGGTATATATAGCGGCCATTTTGGAAATCTTCATTTGCCTGCAGTCATTGAACAGAGGCAGACCGCTCTGTACTAGGGACAGGGACAGAGTTAGGGCCACAGAAACGAGAATTGGGGACAGAGAGAAGTTACTTAGGGACAGAGAACCATTACTCAGGGACACAGACTTGTTAATGAGGGCCACAGAATCGTTATTTAGGGACAAAGAAACGCTAGTTAGGGCCACAGAATTCATACTCAGGGACAGACAGAATTTTCACTCAGTGCCAGAGAATTGTTACTTAGGGCCACAGAAACGTTATTAGGGCCACAGAATTTTTACTCAGGGACAGACAGAATTGTTACTGAGTGCCAGAGAATTGTTACTCAGGGACAGACAGAATTGTTACTGAGTGCCAGAGAATTCTTACTCAGGGCCACAGAATTCATTCTCAGGGACAGACAGAATTGTTACTCAGGGACAGACAGAATTGTTACTGAGTGCCAGAGAATTGTTACTCAGGGACAGACAGAATTGTTACTGAGTGCCAGAGAATTGTTACTCAGGGACAGACAGAATTGTTACTGAGTGCCAGAGAATTGTTACTCGCACAGACACAAAATTGTTACTTGCACAGACACAGAATTGTTACTCGCACAGACACAGAATTGTTACTGAGTGCCAGAGAATTGTTACTCAGGGACAGACAGAATTGTTACTGAGTGCCAGAGAATTGTTACTCAGGGACAGACAGAATTGTTACTGAGTGCCAGAGAATTGTTACTCAGGGACAGACAGAATTGTTACTGAGTGCCAGAGAATTCTTACTCAGGGCCACAGAATTCATTCTCAGGGACAGACAGAATTGTTACTCAGGGACAGACAGAATTGTTACTGAGTGCCAGAGAATTGTTACTCAGGGACAGACAGAATTGTTACTGAGTGCCAGAGAATTGTTACTCAGGGACAGACAGAATTGTTACTGAGTGCCAGAGAATTGTTACTCGCACAGACACAAAATTGTTACTTGCACAGACACAGAATTGTTACTCGCACAGACACAGAATTGTTACTGAGTGCCAGAGAATTGTTACTCAGGGACAGACAGAATTGTTACTGAGTGCCAGAGAATTGTTACTCAGGGACAGACAGAATTGTTACTGAGTGCCAGAGAATTGTTACTCAGGGACAGACAGAATTGTTACTGAGTGCCAGAGAATTGTTACTCAGGGACAGACAGAATTGTTACTGAGTGCCAGAGAATTGTTACTCGCACAGACACAAAATTGTTACTTGCACAGACACAGAATTGTTACTCGCACAGACACAGAATTGTTACTCAGGGCCACAGAATTCATACTCAGGGACAGACAGAATTGTTACTGAGTGCCAGAGAATTGTTACTCAGGGACAGACAGAATTGTTACTGAGTGCCAGAGAATTGTTACTCAGGGACAGACAGAATTGTTACTGAGTGCCAGAGAATTGTTACTCGCACAGACACAAAATTGTTACTTGCACAGACACAGAATTGTTACTCGCACAGACACAGAATTGTTACTCAGGGCCACAGAATTCATACTCAGGGACAGACAGAATTGTTACTGAGTGCCAGAGAATTGTTACTCAGGGACAGACAGAATTGTTACTGAGTGCCAGAGAATTGTTACTCAGGGACAGACAGAATTGTTACTGAGTGCCAGAGAATTGTTACTCGCACAGACACAAAATTGTTACTTGCACAGACACAGAATTGTTACTCGCACAGACACAGAATTGTTACTCAGGGCCACAGAATTCATACTCAGGGACAGACAGAATTGTTACTGAGTGCCAGAGAATTGTTACTCAGGGACAGACAGAATTGTTACTGAGTGCCAGAGAATTGTTACTCAGGGACAGACAGAATTGTTACTGAGTGCCAGAGAATTGTTACTCGCACAGACACAAAATTGTTACTTGCACAGACACAGAATTGTTACTCGCACAGACACAGAATTGTTACTGAGTGCCAGAGAATTGTTACTCAGGGACAGACAGAATTGTTACTGAGTGTCAGAGAATTGTTACTCAGGGACAGACAGAATTGTTACTGAGTGCCAGAGAATTGTTACTCAGGGACAGACAGAATTGTTACTGAGTGCCAGAGAATTGTTACTCAGGGACAGACAGAATTGTTACTGAGTGCCAGAGAATTGTTACTCGCACAGACACAAAATTGTTACTTGCACAGACACAGAATTGTTACTCGCACAGACACAGAATTGTTACTCAGGGCCACAGAATTCATACTCAGGGACAGACAGAATTGTTACTGAGTGCCAGAGAATTGTTACTCAGGGACAGACAGAATTGTTACTGAGTGCCAGAGAATTGTTACTCAGGGACAGACAGAATTGTTACTGAGTGCCAGAGAATTGTTACTCGCACAGACACAAAATTGTTACTTGCACAGACACAGAATTGTTACTCGCACAGACACAGAATTGTTACTGAGTGCCAGAGAATTGTTACTCAGGGACAGACAGAATTGTTACTGAGTGCCAGAGAATTGTTACTCAGGGACAGACAGAATTGTTACTGAGTGCCAGAGAATTGTTACTCAGGGACAGACAGAATTGTTACTGAGTGCCAGAGAATTGTTACTCAGGGACAGACAGAATTGTTACTGAGTGCCAGAGAATTGTTACTCGCACAGACACAAAATTGTTACTTGCACAGACACAGAATTGTTACTCGCACAGACACAGAATTGTTACTCAGGGCCACAGAATTCATACTCAGGGACAGACAGAATTGTTACTGAGTGCCAGAGAATTGTTACTCAGGGACAGACAGAATTGTTACTGAGTGCCAGAGAATTGTTACTCAGGGACAGACAGAATTGTTACTGAGTGCCAGAGAATTGTTACTCGCACAGACACAAAATTGTTACTTGCACAGACACAGAATTGTTACTCGCACAGACACAGAATTGTTACTGAGTGCCAGAGAATTGTTACTCAGGGACAGACAGAATTGTTACTGAGTGCCAGAGAATTGTTACTCAGGGACAGACAGAATTGTTACTGAGTGCCAGAGAATTGTTACTCAGGGACAGACAGAATTGTTACTGAGTGCCAGAGAATTGTTACTCGCACAGACACAAAATTGTTACTTGCACAGACACAGAATTGTTACTCGCACAGACACAGAATTGTTACTCAGGGCCACAGAATTCATACTCAGGGACAGACAGAATTGTTACTGAGTGCCAGAGAATTGTTACTCAGGGACAGACAGAATTGTTACTGAGTGCCAGAGAATTGTTACTCAGGGACAGACAGAATTGTTACTGAGTGCCAGAGAATTGTTACTCGCACAGACACAAAATTGTTACTTGCACAGACACAGAATTGTTACTCGCACAGACACAGAATTGTTACTGAGTGCCAGAGAATTGTTACTCAGGGACAGACAGAATTGTTACTGAGTGCCAGAGAATTGTTACTCAGGGACAGACAGAATTGTTACTGAGTGCCAGAGAATTGTTACTCAGGGACAGACAGAATTGTTACTGAGTGCCAGAGAATTGTTACTCAGGGACAGACAGAATTGTTACTGAGTGCCAGAGAATTGTTACTCGCACAGACACAAAATTGTTACTTGCACAGACACAGAATTGTTACTCGCACAGACACAGAATTGTTACTCAGGGCCACAGAATTCATACTCAGGGACAGACAGAATTGTTACTGAGTGCCAGAGAATTGTTACTCAGGGACAGACAGAATTGTTACTGAGTGCCAGAGAATTGTTACTCAGGGACAGACAGAATTGTTACTGAGTGCCAGAGAATTGTTACTCGCACAGACACAAAATTGTTACTTGCACAGACACAGAATTGTTACTCGCACAGACACAGAATTGTTACTGAGTGCCAGAGAATTGTTACTCAGGGACAGACAGAATTGTTACTGAGTGCCAGAGAATTGTTACTCAGGGACAGACAGAATTGTTACTGAGTGCCAGAGAATTGTTACTCAGGGACAGACAGAATTGTTACTGAGTGCCAGAGAATTGTTACTCGCACAGACACAAAATTGTTACTTGCACAGACACAGAATTGTTACTCGCACAGACACAGAATTGTTACTCAGGGCCACAGAATTCATACTCAGGGACAGACAGAATTGTTACTGAGTGCCAGAGAATTGTTACTCAGGGACAGACAGAATTGTTACTGAGTGCCAGAGAATTGTTACTCAGGGACAGACAGAATTGTTACTGAGTGCCAGAGAATTGTTACTCGCACAGACACAAAATTGTTACTTGCACAGACACAGAATTGTTACTCGCACAGACACAGAATTGTTACTGAGTGCCAGAGAATTGTTACTCAGGGACAGACAGAATTGTTACTGAGTGCCAGAGAATTGTTACTCAGGGACAGACAGAATTGTTACTGAGTGCCAGAGAATTGTTACTCAGGGACAGACAGAATTGTTACTGAGTGCCAGAGAATTGTTACTCGCACAGACACAAAATTGTTACTTGCACAGACACAGAATTGTTACTCGCACAGACACAGAATTGTTACTCAGGGCCACAGAATTCATACTCAGGGACAGACAGAATTGTTACTGAGTGCCAGAGAATTGTTACTCAGGGACAGACAGAATTGTTACTGAGTGCCAGAGAATTGTTACTCAGGGACAGACAGAATTGTTACTGAGTGCCAGAGAATTGTTACTCGCACAGACACAAAATTGTTACTTGCACAGACACAGAATTGTTACTCGCACAGACACAGAATTGTTACTCGCACAGACACAGAATTGTTACTCAGGGCCACAGAATTCATACTCAGGGACAGACAGAATTGTTACTGAGTGCCAGAGAATTGTTACTCAGGGACACCTAATCGTTGAATTAAATAGTATGTCAGACAACATGCAGAGGAGTGGCAGAGGAGGCAATGTTTTAGGAGCGAGCAGACGTGGCAGCAGAGGAAGGGGTCGAGGCAGCAGTATTCGCAGCCAGAGGCCAGTGCTCCCGGTGTCATCCAGCGGTCGTGTCTCCACCGACAACCCTGCCGTCATTGATTGGTTGGCTCGGTCGTCTTCCTCTTCCCAGGTCACCTCTGACACCTACAGCCAACGGTCGGTGGGTACGTCAGACACAACCGTTAGTTGGCATGGCCCGGGAGCAAGCCCACTGAAATCACGTGTCCTCTACCTGCCCCTGTCCTTTGCTGTTCCCTCACCAAGCGAAGTATCGCATGCTGTGGGCTCAGCCCCACTGTACAGTGAGGAAGAGCTAACAGAGGGCGGTCAGGAACGGGGGGAGACATCGGCCTTTTCAGCAGCCAAGCGAACAAGTACTGGCGAGGAGAGTGGCTCGGTAGCCGGTCTAGAGACAGGTCTGTCTCCTGACCCAGACGCAGCCGAGGGGGCTAGTAGTGAGGCGGAGACCCTACTTGATGATGAGGAGGTTGATCGCACTTGGCAGCCTCGTCGTCATCAGGCAATTTCTTCCGCATCATCAGGAGAAGAGGGTGGCAGCTTGGCAGCGAGCAAAACAGTCGGTGGGTTGCCCAGGAGACAGCAGCAGGGTCGCATCAGTGTCAGTGGAGCCAAACGTCCACGGAGTAGAGCACCAGCTCCACTGCAGCCTACCACCACGGCCAGTAGTGGTGCCGGTGCGCACGGAGGAAGTAGCAGTCAGCCAGTGAAGAGTAGCGGGGGCAAAGTTTCCTACTCGGTGGTGTGGCAATTTTTCCTCAAGCCGCCCGAGGAAGTAAACGTAGCCGTATGTCGACTATGTGGCCAGAAATGCAAGCGTGGCCAGGGGGCCCATGTTGGGACTACAGCGTTGCGTCAGCATATGCAGCGTCACCATTCGGTGGCCTGGGAAAACCGTGATAAACATACGGCGGTTCTGCCTGCCCCAGCCCCCGCTCCATCACCCGCTCCGTTACTTGCTCCGTCACCCGACGTCGTCAATCGCCCTCTATCAGCCAGTCAAGGCTCCAACACCTCTGCTGAGGGGAGTTGTCGCTCGTTGGCATCTTCCGCTCGTTCAGATGCTCCTTCTCCTGCTACTCCTCTTCTCGGATTCCGTCAACAGTCTTTCTTGGAATCCGTATCCAAGAGACAACAGTTTGCGAGCACGCACCCGACGGTGCATTATTGAGTGAAATGGGTGGTTTTTCCACTCAGCGGACAGGAGTGGAGGAGCAGGAGCATCTGGTAGAGGAGGAGGAGGAGGAGACAGAGGACCCAGACGCACCGTGGCAGTATGCTGTGGAGATGGAGGCAGGGAGTCCCTCGCATTCCTTGGCACAAATGGCCCATAGCATGCTCGGTTGCTTGCGTAGCGACAGCCGAATAATAACCATCAGACAGAGGGATGACTTTTGGCTGTCCACCTTGTTGGACCCTCGCTACCGGTCCAAAATGGTGGCCTTTTTCACACCTGCTGAGAGGGAGGCCAAAATTACGTACTATAAAAACCACCTATGTAGTCAGTTGGTCTCTGCCTTTGTGCGCCAACGTCCATCCTCAGACACTGTGGGCCCTGTGCGCTCGCGTTCCGCTGGCATGGCAGCAGGGGAGGGGTGGGGTGGTAGGAGCAGTGGCAGCTCCACCAGCAGTGGCTGCCTCAGTCTGCAGTCGATGATGAGTAGCTTTCTTCACCAGCGCAGTGAGGAAACTACTAACCAGCCGCAGCAGCAGCAGCAGCATCAGGTGGACCTGGAGCAGGAGCTCAAACAACAGGCTTGGGCCTACTTGGACAGCACCCTGCCAACCGAGGTAGACAATCCCCTTGACTACTGGGCAACGAAACTTGACCTTTGGCCCCAACTAGCTGAATTTGCCCTTGAAAGGCTGTCATGCCCGGCCAGTAGCGTGGCATCGGAGCACGTGTTTAGTGCGGCAGGAGGTATTGTAACTCCGCGGAGGACACGACTGTCCACCCAAAGTGTGGAGAGACTCACGTTTGTGAAAATGAATCAGGCGTGGATTAGTCTGGATTTCAAACCACCAGTTCCTGACACAACTGACTAAATCCGCCATGAATCATGCCTCAAACATGTGCCACTTTCAGGTCTCCTCACACTGCTGGTGTGTTTAATTTTTTGACATAGGGTGCTGGCAGATTACGGGCCTCCTATAGCTGCTGCCAGGCCCCTAATCTGCCATAGGCCCCTATATACCGCCTCCTCATGCTGCTGCTAGGTCCAGAGTCTCTCATGGGTCCCTGTACGGCCTCCCATTGCTGCTGTCTCCATCGCCACACTCTGCTGCCATGTGCCACTTTCAGGTCTCTTCACACTGCTGGTGTGCTAAATTTTTTGACATAGGGTGCAGGCAGATTACGGGCCTCACATAGCTGCTGCCAGGCCCCTAATCTGCCATGGGCCCCTATATACCGCCTCCTCATGCTGCTGCCAAGTCCAGAGTCTCTCATGGGTCCCTGTACGGCCTCCCATTGCTGCTGTCTCCATCGCCACACTCTGCTGCCATGTGCCACTTTCAGGTCTCCTTCACACTGCTGGTGTGTTAAATTTTTTGACATAGGGTGCAGGCAGATTACGGGCCTCACATAGCTGCTGCCAGGCCCCTAATCTGCCATGGGCCCCTATATACCGCCTCCTCATGCTGCTGCCAAGTCCAGAGTCTCTCATGGGTCCCTGTACGGCCTCCCATTGCTGCTGTCTCCATCGCCACACTCTGCTGCCATGTGCCACTTTCAGGTCTCTTCACACTGCTGGTGTGTTAAATTTTTTGACATAGGGTGCAGGCAGATTACGGGCCTCACATAGCTGCTGCCAGGCCCCTAATCTGCCATGGGCCCCTATATACCGCCTCCTCATGCTGCTGCCAAGTCCAGAGTCTCTCATGGGTCCCTGTACGGCCTCCCATTGCTGCTGTCTCCATCGCCACACTCTGCTGCCATGTGCCACTTTCAGGTCTCTTCACACTGCTGGTGTGTTAAATTTTTTGACATAGGGTGCAGGCAGATTACGGGCCTCACATAGCTGCTGCCAGGCCCCTAATCTGCCATGGGCCCCTATATACCGCCTCCTCATGCTGCTGCCAAGTCCAGAGTCTCTCATGGGTCCCTGTACGGCCTCCCATTGCTGCTGTCTCCATCGCCACACTCTGCTGCCATGTGCCACTTTCAGGTCTCTTCACACTGCTGGTGTGTTAAATTTTTTGACATAGGGTGCAGGCAGATTACGGGCCTCACATAGCTGCTGCCAGGCCCCTAATCTGCCATGGGCCCCTATATACCGCCTCCTCATGCTGCTGCCAAGTCCAGAGTCTCTCATGGGTCCCTGTACGGCCTCCCATTGCTGCTGTCTCCATCGCCACACTCTGCTGCCATGTGCCACTTTCAGGTCTCTTCACACTGCTGGTGTGTTAAATTTTTTGACATAGGGTGCAGGCAGATTACGGGCCTCACATAGCTGCTGCCAGGCCCCTAATCTGCCATGGGCCCCTATATACCGCCTCCTCATGCTGCTGCCAAGTCCAGAGTCTCTCATGGGTCCCTGTACGGCCTCCCATTGCTGCTGTCTCCATCGCCACACTCTGCTGCCATGTGCCACTTTCAGGTCTCCTTCACACTGCTGGTGTGTTAAATTTTTTGACATAGGGTGCAGGCAGATTACGGGCCTCACATAGCTGCTGCCAGGCCCCTAATCTGCCATGGGCCCCTATAAACTGCCTCCTCATGCTGCTGCCAAGTCTAGAGTCTCTCATGGGTCCCTGTACGGCCTCCCATTGCTGCTGTCTCCATCGCCACACTCTGCTGCCATGTGCCACTTTCAGGTCTCTTCACACTGCTGGTGTGTTAAATTTTTTGACATAGGGTGCAGGCAGATTACGGGCCTCACATAGCTGCTGCCAGGCCCCTAATCTGCCATGGGCCCCTATATACCGCCTCCTCATGCTGCTGCCAAGTCCAGAGTCTCTCATGGGTCCCTGTACGGCCTCCCATTGCTGCTGTCTCCATCGCCACACTCTGCTGCCATGTGCCACTTTCAGGTCTCCTTCACACTGCTGGTGTGTTAAATTTTTTGACATAGGGTGCAGGCAGATTACGGGCCTCACATAGCTGCTGCCAGGCCCCTAATCTGCCATGGGCCCCTATAAACCGCCTCCTCATGCTGCTGCCAAGTCTAGAGTCTCTCATGGGTCCCTGTACGGCCTCCCATTGCTGCTGTCTCCATCGCCACACTCTGCTGCCATGTGCCACTTTCAGGTCTCTTCACACTGCTGGTGTGTTAAATTTTTTGACATAGGGTGCAGGCAGATTACGGGCCTCACATAGCTGCTGCCAGGCCCCTAATCTGCCATGGGCCCCTATATACCGCCTCCTCATGCTGCTGCCAAGTCTAGAGTCTGTCATGGGTCCCTGTACGGCCTCCCATTGCTGCTGTCTCCATCGCCACACTCTGCCATGTGCCACTTTCAGGTCTCTTCACACTGCTGGTGTGTTTAATTTTTTGACATAGGGTGCAGGCAGATTACGGGCCTCACATAGCTGCTGCCAGGCCCCTAATCTGCCATGGGCCCCTATATACCGCCTCCTCATGCTGCTGCCAAGTCCAGAGTCTCTCATGGGTCCCTGTACGGCCTCCCATTGCTGCTGTCTCCATCGCCACACTCTGCTGCCATGTGCCACTTTCAGGTCTCTTCACACTGCTGGTGTGTTAAATTTTTTGACATAGGGTGCAGGCAGATTACGGGCCTCACATAGCTGCTGCCAGGCCCCTAATCTGCCATGGGCCCCTATATACCGCCTCCTCATGCTGCTGCCAAGTCTAGAGTCTGTCATGGGTCCCTGTACGGCCTCCCATTGCTGCTGTCTCCATCGCCACACTCTGCCATGTGCCACTTTCAGGTCTCTTCACACTGCTGGTGTGTTTAATTTTTTGACATAGGGTGCAGGCAGATTACGGGCCTCACATAGCTGCTGCCCAGCCCCTAATCTGCCATGGGCCCCTATATACCGCCTCCTCATGCTGCTGCCAAGTCCAGAGTCTCTCATGGGTCCCTGTACGGCCTCCCATTGCTGCTGTCTCCATCGCCACACTCTGCTGCCATGTGCCACTTTCAGGTCTCTTCACACTGCTGGTGTGTTAAATTTTTTGACATAGGGTGCAGGCAGATTACGGGCCTCACATAGCTGCTGCCAGGCCCCTAATCTGCCATGGGCCCCTATATACCGCCTCCTCATGCTGCTGCCAAGTCCAGAGTCTCTCATGGGTCCCTGTACGGCCTCCCATTGCTGCTGTCTCCATCGCCACACTCTGCTGCCATGTGCCACTTTCAGGTCTCTTCACACTGCTGGTGTGTTAAATTTTTTGACATAGGGTGCAGGCAGATTACGGGCCTCACATAGCTGCTGCCAGGCCCCTAATCTGCCATGGGCCCCTATATACCGCCTCCTCATGCTGCTGCCAAGTCTAGAGTCTATCATGGGTCCCTGTACGGCCTCCCATTGCTGCTGTCTCCATCGCCACACTCTGCCATGTGCCACTTTCAGGTCTCTTCACACTGCTGGTGTGTTTAATTTTTTGACATAGGGTGCAGGCAGATTACGGGCCTCACATAGCTGCTGCCAGGCCCCTAATCTGCCATGGGCCCCTATATACCGCCTCCTCATGCTGCTGCCAAGTCCAGAGTCTCTCATGGGTCCCTGTACGGCCTCCCATTGCTGCTGTCTCCATCGCCACACTCTGCTGCCATGTGCCACTTTCAGGTCTCTTCACACTGCTGGTGTGTTAAATTTTTTGACATAGGGTGCAGGCAGATTACGGGCCTCACATAGCTGCTGCCAGGCCCCTAATCTGCCATGGGCCCCTATATACCGCCTCCTCATGCTGCTGCCAAGTCCAGAGTCTCTCATGGGTCCCTGTACGGCCTCCCATTGCTGCTGTCTCCATCGCCACACTCTGCTGCCATGTGCCACTTTCAGGTCTCCTTCACACTGCTGGTGTGTTAAATTTTTTGACATAGGGTGCAGGCAGATTACGGGCCTCACATAGCTGCTGCCAGGCCCCTAATCTGCCATGGGCCCCTATAAACCGCCTCCTCATGCTGCTGCCAAGTCTAGAGTCTCTCATGGGTCCCTGTACGGCCTCCCATTGCTGCTGTCTCCATCGCCACACTCTGCTGCCATGTGCCACTTTCAGGTCTCTTCACACTGCTGGTGTGTTAAATTTTTTGACATAGGGTGCAGGCAGATTACGGGCCTCACATAGCTGCTGCCAGGCCCCTAATCTGCCATGGGCCCCTATATACCGCCTCCTCATGCTGCTGCCAAGTCCAGAGTCTCTCATGGGTCCCTGTATGGCCTCCCATTGCTGCTGTCTCCATCGCCACACTCTGCTGCCATGTGCCACTTTCAGGTCTCCTTCACACTGCTGGTGTGTTAAATTTTTTGACATAGGGTGCAGGCAGATTACGGGCCTCACATAGCTGCTGCCAGGCCCCTAATCTGCCATGGGCCCCTATAAACCGCCTCCTCATGCTGCTGCCAAGTCTAGAGTCTCTCATGGGTCCCTGTACGGCCTCCCATTGCTGCTGTCTCCATCGCCACACTCTGCTGCCATGTGCCACTTTCAGGTCTCTTCACACTGCTGGTGTGTTAAATTTTTTGACATAGGGTGCAGGCAGATTACGGGCCTCACATAGCTGCTGCCAGGCCCCTAATCTGCCATGGGCCCCTATATACCGCCTCCTCATGCTGCTGCCAAGTCTAGAGTCTCTCATGGGTCCCTGTACGGCCTCCCATTGCTGCTGTCTCCATCGCCACACTCTGCTGCCATGTGCCACTTTCAGGTCTCTTCACACTGCTGGTGTGTTAAATTTTTTGACATAGGGTGCAGGCAGATTACGGGCCTCACATAGCTGCTGCCAGGCCCCTAATCTGCCATGGGCCCCTATATACCGCCTCCTCATGCTGCTGCCAAGTCTAGAGTCTGTCATGGGTCCCTGTACGGCCTCCCATTGCTGCTGTCTCCATCGCCACACTCTGCCATGTGCCACTTTCAGGTCTCTTCACACTGCTGGTGTGTTTAATTTTTTGACATAGGGTGCAGGCAGATTACGGGCCTCACATAGCTGCTGCCAGGCCCCTAATCTGCCATGGGCCCCTATATACCGCCTCCTCATGCTGCTGCCAAGTCCAGAGTCTCTCATGGGTCCCTGTACGGCCTCCCATTGCTGCTGTCTCCATCGCCACACTCTGCTGCCATGTGCCACTTTCAGGTCTCTTCACACTGCTGGTGTGTTAAATTTTTTGACATAGGGTGCAGGCAGATTACGGGCCTCACATAGCTGCTGCCAGGCCCCTAATCTGCCATGGGCCCCTATATACCGCCTCCTCATGCTGCTGCCAAGTCCAGAGTCTCTCATGGGTCCCTGTACGGCCTCCCATTGCTGCTGTCTCCATCGCCACACTCTGCTGCCATGTGCCACTTTCAGGTCTCCTTCACACTGCTGGTGTGTTAAATTTTTTGACATAGGGTGCAGGCAGATTACGGGCCTCACATAGCTGCTGCCAGGCCCCTAATCTGCCATGGGCCCCTATAAACCGCCTCCTCATGCTGCTGCCAAGTCTAGAGTCTCTCATGGGTCCCTGTACGGCCTCCCATTGCTGCTGTCTCCATCGCCACACTCTGCTGCCATGTGCCACTTTCAGGTCTCTTCACACTGCTGGTGTGTTTAATTTTTTGACATAGGGTGCTGCAAGATAACGGGCCTCACATAGCTGCTGCCAGGCCCCTAATCTGCCATGGGCCCCTATATACCGCCTCCTCATGCTGCTGCCAAGTCCAGAGTCTCTCATGGGTCCCTGTACGGCCTCCCATTGCTGCTGTCTCCATCGCCACACTCTGCTGCCATGTGCCACTTTCAGGTCTCTTCACACTGCTGGTGTGTTAAATTTTTTGACATAGGGTGCAGGCAGATTACGGGCCTCACATAGCTGCTGCCAGGCCCCTAATCTGCCATGGGCCCCTATATACCGCCTCCTCATGCTGCTGCCAAGTCCAGAGTCTCTCATGGGTCCCTGTACGGCCTCCCATTGCTGCTGTCTCCATCGCCACACTCTGCTGCCATGTGCCACTTTCAGGTCTCTTCACACTGCTGGTGTGTTAAATTTTTTGACATAGGGTGCAGGCAGATTACGGGCCTCACATAGCTGCTGCCAGGCCCCTAATCTGCCATGGGCCCCTATATACCGCCTCCTCATGCTGCTGCCAAGTCCAGAGTCTCTCATGGGTCCCTGTACGGCCTCCCATTGCTGCTGTCTCCATCGCCACACTCTGCTGCCATGTGCCACTTTCAGGTCTCCTTCACACTGCTGGTGTGTTAAATTTTTTGACATAGGGTGCAGGCAGATTACGGGCCTCACATAGCTGCTGCCAGGCCCCTAATCTGCCATGGGCCCCTATAAACCGCCTCCTCATGCTGCTGCCAAGTCTAGAGTCTCTCATGGGTCCCTGTACGGCCTCCCATTGCTGCTGTCTCCATCGCCACACTCTGCTGCCATGTGCCACTTTCAGGTCTCTTCACACTGCTGGTGTGTTAAATTTTTTGACATAGGGTGCAGGCAGATTACGGGCCTCACATAGCTGCTGCCAGGCCCCTAATCTGCCATGGGCCCCTATATACCGCCTCCTCATGCTGCTGCCAAGTCTAGAGTCTCTCATGGGTCCCTGTACGGCCTCCCATTGCTGCTGTCTCCATCGCCACACTCTGCTGCCATGTGCCACTTTCAGGTCTCTTCACACTGCTGGTGTGTTAAATTTTTTGACATAGGGTGCAGGCAGATTACGGGCCTCACATAGCTGCTGCCAGGCCCCTAATCTGCCATGGGCCCCTATATACCGCCTCCTCATGCTGCTGCCAAGTCTAGAGTCTGTCATGGGTCCCTGTACGGCCTCCCATTGCTGCTGTCTCCATCGCCACACTCTGCCATGTGCCACTTTCAGGTCTCTTCACACTGCTGGTGTGTTTAATTTTTTGACATAGGGTGCAGGCAGATTACGGGCCTCACATAGCTGCTGCCAGGCCCCTAATCTGCCATGGGCCCCTATATACCGCCTCCTCATGCTGCTGCCAAGTCCAGAGTCTCTCATGGGTCCCTGTACGGCCTCCCATTGCTGCTGTCTCCATCGCCACACTCTGCTGCCATGTGCCACTTTCAGGTCTCTTCACACTGCTGGTGTGTTAAATTTTTTGACATAGGGTGCAGGCAGATTACGGGCCTCACATAGCTGCTGCCAGGCCCCTAATCTGCCATGGGCCCCTATATACCGCCTCCTCATGCTGCTGCCAAGTCCAGAGTCTCTCATGGGTCCCTGTACGGCCTCCCATTGCTGCTGTCTCCATCGCCACACTCTGCTGCCATGTGCCACTTTCAGGTCTCCTTCACACTGCTGGTGTGTTAAATTTTTTGACATAGGGTGCAGGCAGATTACGGGCCTCACATAGCTGCTGCCAGGCCCCTAATCTGCCATGGGCCCCTATAAACCGCCTCCTCATGCTGCTGCCAAGTCTAGAGTCTCTCATGGGTCCCTGTACGGCCTCCCATTGCTGCTGTCTCCATCGCCACACTCTGCTGCCATGTGCCACTTTCAGGTCTCTTCACACTGCTGGTGTGTTAAATTTTTTGACATAGGGTGCAGGCAGATTACGGGCCTCACATAGCTGCTGCCAGGCCCCTAATCTGCCATGGGCCCCTATATACCGCCTCCTCATGCTGCTGCCAAGTCTAGAGTCTCTCATGGGTCCCTGTACGGCCTCCCATTGCTGCTGTCTCCATCGCCACACTCTGCTGCCATGTGCCACTTTCAGGTCTCTTCACACTGCTGGTGTGTTAAATTTTTTGACATAGGGTGCTGGCAGATTACGGGCCTCCCATTGCTGCTGCCAGACATGTAATCTGCCATGGGCCCCCGTACCGACTCCTCATGCTGTGACGTTGCAACAAGGTGTAATTCAACCCTACATATGTTAGACCGCCTTTACGAACAGCTAAAGGCCATCACAGATTTCCTGATGTTAAAAGCGGATAAAGGTACTCCCTGTGTAACTTAGATGTCAGCCATTGTCAGCTCATGTGTGACACCTGCGCTTGCTCAGGCCCTTTGAGGAGGCCACGCTATTCGTGAGTCGGCAGGACTATGGGATGAATGAGGTCAAATCGGCCATGGGCCCCCGTACCGCCTGTTCACGCTGATGCTGGTCCCACAGTGTGACCTGGGTCCCTGTACGGCCTCCCATTGCTTCCACTCTGCCATGTACCTCTTTGAAATCTCCTCACACTCCTGCGGTTGTCCATTTTGTCATAGGTTGCTGGCAGATTAGCGGCCTTCCATAGGTGCCGCCAGGCCCCATATCGACCATGGGCCCCCGTACCTCCTGGTCACGCTGCTGCTGAGCCCACAGTGTGACCTGGGTCCCTGTACGGCCTCCCATTGCTTCCACTCTGCCATGTGCCACTTTGAAATCTCCTCACACTCCTGCGGTTGTCCATTTTGTCATAGGTTGCTGGCAGATTACAGGCCTTCCATAGGTGCCACCAAGCCCCATATCGGCCATGGGCCCCCGTACCGCCTGGTCACGCTGCTGCTGGGCCCACAGTGTGACCTGGGTCCCTGTACCGCCTCCCATTGCTCCCACTCTGCCATGTGCCACTTTCAGGTCTCCTCACGCTCCTGCTGGTTTCCATTTTGTCATAGGTTGCTGTATGGCCTCCCATTGCTGCTGCCTCCACCGCCACACTGTGGCTCCAAACACTGGTTTTGGCCCCGTGACTGGCCAAAGGAGTGAAGTGTGCAGTGATTCTAAGATCGACGGCACTCATCTGCATGTCATACTGACAGACAGTATTATTTCTCTTCCCCAGCAGACTCCAAGGGCATTTAAATTAAAGGTACAGTGTTCTGCACTAATATTAAGTCTCTCTGAAGCCTAGAAACACCCTTTTTTAAGTTAAATTCACAGCGAATTTATTCGACTCGAATCGAATATTGTCCACGAATTCGCCGAATCAGTCGAATCGAATTTTTCATTTCTTCGCTCATCTCTAGTTGTCACCTGTGCTATATGTCCATCCATGAAATTCCCTTGCTACTAAATAATCCACAGTCAACTGTTAGTGGTATTATAACAAAGTGAAAGCAACTGGGAGCAACAGCAACTCCCAGCAGTAGGCAACGTAAAATGACAGAGCGGAGTCAGCACATGCTGAAGTGCACAGTGCCCAGAAGTCACCAACTCAGGGGCGGACTGACCATTTGGAAACTCGGGCACTGCCCGAGGGCCCGGGGTCAGTAGGGGGCCCCATGAGATGCCCCTGGTACCTGGTCCCCATGATCCCCTATTGCCCTGGGGCCCCATGAGTTGTCAGTGCATCCCTGCACAAACTGTCTGCAGAGTCAATAGCTAAAGACCTCCAAACATCGTGTGGCCTTCAGATTAGCACAACAATAGTGTGTAGAGAGCTTCATGGAATGGGTTTTCATGGCTGAGCAGCTGCATCCAAGCCTTACATCAAAAAGTGCAATGCAAAGCGTCAGATGCAGTGGTGTAAAGCCCACTGCCACTGGACTCTAGAACAGTTCTTTGGAGTGATGAATCACACTTCTCTGTCTGGTAATCTGCTGGACGTGTCTGGGTTTGGCGGATGCCAGGAGAACGGTACTTGCCTGACTGCATTGTGCCAAGTGTAAAGTTTGGTGGAGGGAGGATTATGGTGTGGGGTTGTTTTTCAGGGGTTGGACTTGGTCCCTTCCAGTGAAGGGAACTCTTAAGGTGTCAGCATACCAAAACATTTTGGACAATTTCATGCTCCCAACTTTGTGGGAACAGTTTGGGGATGGCCCCTTCTTGTTCCAACATGACTGCACAAAGCAAGGTCCATAAAGACATGGATGAGCGAGTTTGGGGTGGAGGAACTTGACTGGCCTGAGTCCTGACCTCAACCCAACAGAACACCTTTGGGAACAATTAGAGCAGAGACTGTGAGCCAGGCCTTCAAGTCCGACATCATTGCCTGGCCCCACAAATGTACTTCTGTAAGAATGGTCAAACATTCCCGTAGACACACTCTTAAACCTTGTGGACAGCCTTCCCAGGAGAGTTGAAGCTGTTATAGCTATGGGTGAACCAACTCAATATTGAACCCTATGGACTACGATTCGATGCTATTAAAATTCATGTGCGTATAAAAGCAGGCATCCCAATACTTTTGGAAATATAGTGTATCTTAGAACAACAAAAATCCAATACTAGAGAATTTCAAATAAACAATGTGATATAGATAGCACGAGGAACTGTATACATCATCAACATTTCGAAATGAAAAAAAAAAAGATGTATTAGGTCTGTGCTTCTACCATCTACTGTACATTAAGAGGAACAAATGAAAATTAGAGTAATGTGCCTTGCCTGCAGGCATGTGATGTGTTCATAATGGTACCCGTGTGATAATAAGGCCCTGACCCCAAAAGACCTCCTCTTTGATGCTTGACAGGTTATTTGACTGTAAAGAGTTGAGACATAAAATGATCTGCTTCTCTCTGACTTATGATGACATCAAGGTTAGTATCATAGTGAGATTCACAAGGAGTCTTAATGGGGAACTTCACCATTATCATAAAAATGTTAACAAAGCAAACTTTAGAAATAAATAGTAATGGTAATCTATAAACAAATACTTATAGATAATTGAAATGTTTTATTCTTTGCATGCCTTACTTTTTTTTGTATTCCCATCTTTCTCACAGTGGCTATTTTCCACAAGGTCAGGTGAATCCATATCACGCTCTGGTTCCTGGAAAACGTAAGAGGAACTTTCCAGGATACATCTGTGAGGCTCTGGTTACATCATCAGTGCCTCAATCAACCAGTAAATAGCAAAACAGCAATTAAAATAAAAGTTAAAAATATGCGTTTAACTATTAAATGTAAGATGATTTCATATCAACATACGGAGTTATATGCTGGTGAAATTTTTAGCAAAAGGGGCAAAAGTCCACTTTAAAGTAAACCTTTCATGAGGAGATCATTTAGGTGGGAGCAGAGGCTGTTGTGCTGCTGACAGAACAACTTTAAATGCTTCAGCTACAAACTTTGAGAATTAATTTCTCCACAGTGCTTGCAAGTATAGAGGTCAGTGAGGACTCATTTACCGATATGTAAATACCTGTCTGGAGGAAATAAATTTAATCTGCAAACACGGAAACGTTTCTTCACAGTAAGAGCTGTGAAAATGTGGAATAGATTCCCTCAAGAATTGGTTCTGGCCAGCTCAGTGGATTTCTTTAAAAAAGGCCTAATTTCTTTCTTGGATGCACAGAATATAACTGGATACCAACATTTATAGGTGAAGTTGATCCAGGGAATATCCAATTGCCTCTCAAGGGATCAGGAAAGAATTTTTTTCCCCTGCAGGAGCAAATTGGTTCATGATTTGCTGGGTTTTTTGCCTTCTTCTGGATAAACTGTGGGTGTAGGATTATAACTTTTTTATTTTTTTTTAATGATTGAACGGGATGGACTTTTCTTTTTTCAGCCAGGCTAACCATGTAACTATGTGAGTGTGCATAGCATGGCCACTGGTTCATATCTAAGAAGATCTATCATTATAATTTTTTGTTACAGTTCTGTCCACTATGGGACAAAGTACATGTAGTACTATGTCGCTAAATGCTTTCTAACCATAGTTAGGAGGTCTGACTTGCCCCCATCCCCTCCTGTCAGATCTGACAACACCTTTGAAGGAGACAGCTGATTCATAAGTGTAGTTTGTCTTAGCTTAGAGCACTTTCCATAGACAAGCAGTGGCAAGAGAAATGCAGAGGGAAGGAGGACATGTCAAACTCTGCATTCCTCTTGCCATTGCTTGTTTGTGGAAAGTGTTCACATCCAAGACAAGCTGCACTTGAATGAATCAGCCATCTACTTTATCGTTGTTTTCAGATTGGTCATGGCAAGAGGAGAGGAGGGCAAGTCACACTCAACCTCATAACTATGAAAGCACTTAGTAACATGGGACAAACAACTATATATATTTTGTCCCATAGGGGACAGAACTGTAGCAAAAAAAAGTATAATGATAGATCTTCTTTAACTGCCTCCTGCCCAGGCAAATAATTGTCAGGAGCTCTATCGTTCTGGGAGGACGTCTTCCCACTCTAGCCATGGATACACGTCTCCAGGGGTTTGCGGCGATCGCTGGTGAACTTTGTCCCTGGGACACAGCCCATCATCGATCGAGGTAAAGAGCCAATAGCAGCAGTTCTTTACTATGTGATCATCTGTGTCCAAGCACAGCTGGTGACAAATGTAAACACAGAGAGGTGTTACCAGTTTCCTCTCCTGACACAGAGATCTTGTGTGAGGTGAGGAACCTTAAAACAGTGAGTTATAGTTCAGTACACAGCACAGTGTATAAACACATTACAGTGTCTCTGTCACCTGTTGCCCGTCAGTGTACCTGTCACCTAAAAGTGCACATGTCGTCCAGCAGTGCACCTGTCACCCATCAGTGTCCATCAGCAGTGCACCTGTCGCCCATCAGTGCCTATCAGTGCCTATCAGCAGTGCACCTGTCGCACATCATCAGTGCCGCCATCAGCAGAGTACCCATCACACAGCCATGCATCAGCAGTGTACACTTCACACAGCCACCATCAGAAGAGTACTGTCACGCAGCCACCATCACCAGGGTACCCATCACCCCGCCACCATCAGAAGTCTACCTGTCCCAGATGTGTCCATTTACACTCGCCAACATTCAATCTAATCCGACCCAAAAAAAAGAGATGGATGGGGATCCAATTCCCCTTCCGCCTGTGGGATCGGGTCAGATGGAAATGGACAGGCGGTCCATTTCCATCTAACCACTCATTGAGGACAGCGAGCTGCTACAGCAGCAGAGCGGGCATAGACCTGTCATCCGCTTGCTCAACTGGGATCAGTGGAGAGATCCCCTGCTGTGCAAGTGGATCTGCTAAATGGGTCCAAACTAAGAAAAAGGACCCTAAGTGTCTCAAGAAATGAGAGGCCATCAGTACATCAGGTGTGATCAGGATTGATTTTCAATGATTTGTACCATAGCTTGTAGACTCTATAACTTTCACACAGACCATATAATATACACTAATTTGGGTTATTTTCACCAAAGAAATGTAGCAGTATAAATTTTGGCTAAAATTTAGGAAGAAAAATTACTTATTTGCAAAATTTCACAAGAAAAATGTGGGTTTTTTTTCAAATGTTTTGGTCTTTTTTCATTTATAGCGCAAAAAAAAAAACCTCAGTGCCAATTAAATACCACCAAAAGAAATCTCTATTTGTGTGAAAAAGGACACAAATTTCATACGGGTACAGTGTTGCACGACTGAGTAATTGTCAGTCAAAGTATGAGAGCACTGAAAGCTAAAAATTGGTCTGGGCAGAAAGGGGGTATAAGTGCCCACTAGACAAGTGGCTAAACTTCAATTCAGTGACTAAACTTGTTAAACTGGCCAAATGTAACACTAATCTGCCTATATGAATCCTTCACACAGCATAATAATAGGTTTATACATCATATGTACTATTTACACTCAATGTAATTATCTTTGCAAAAGCAATTTGGCTATTTATTATTTTCATGGAATAGTGAGAGGAATAGTGATGGTATTGTTTTTGCCGTTATTATTTACCTCCATATATATTATGTTAATCTTTTAATCCATCATTATTTTATGGGTAGTAAAATTCCGATGCTGAAGATCCATTTTTCTTCTCCACTTCTCTTTCCGCTTGTTTAGTTGTTTATTGGCGTGATAGTACCCTGCTGCTCATTAGGACTCATGTATGAAGTGTCTGGTGGAAGAATAATCTGTCTTTCTCCTAGAAACACATCAGCGTCATTCTTATACATCCAACCTGCCCTAGCAACAGGAAGGAAAGAAGCTTAGTTGTTGTTACATGGAAATTCTAGTCATTTGACTCCCACTACTTATCAGTTATGTGGAGATGTTAAATTTTAGAGGGTGAAACATTCCCTTGACAAATGGGACATTTCACTCTAAAACAACATTAGTATATACGGTCCCTTTCTGTCTCTCTAATTAATTTTATTATATGCACTTTTCATTTTGTTGGGTGTTTTTTCATTCACTGCGCCAAGTTTTTCATTGTAACATTTGCACATCAACTTGTATGTTATTTTAACTATGCCTATATGTGCTGCAGACTGGCTGCTGTAAGGTCATATAACATTCTATAGGGTGATCTTGATATATTTGTTATGTCATGGAATTTGATAGTGAGATCAATAGGTGTCACTACACTTCGGTACCTAAGGTCATGTGACCTGGGTTTTCTCTTTGATGCCTCAAATCAGTGACACCAGCACCATATCACTATTCAGGAGTCCCTGAAATACTGTAAGTTGTGTTGATCACCTCCATGCAGTGGTCATTGCGTTGTGGAAATGTGCCTGTACAGACCTCAAATTCAGAGCAGCACAGCAATGCAGATTTAAGGAACGCTCTCCTATTTCCAAATTTTTAAAGACTTGCCTACTAGCTTGGCCTTTGTAGCTTGCAGTTAGGTAAGTAGGTAGGGTGGGTGGAAAAAGGGTAGCTGAGTGCTGGAAAGTGCTTCTGACTGCAATTTGTCCACTGGGCTTTACATTCCATTGCATTAAGACCGCACTCTGAGGCTAGGTTCACATCTCCGCGTTCCTGCGGGCCGTGTTTTGTGCGGACACAAGAGCCCATTCATTTGAATGGACATCTGTGCCCTGGGACATGCAGGGAGGAGGTCCCTGCACTTCTTTAGAAAACACAGCCCACACGGGAACCCCGCGGGTCTGCATTCCTCTGTGCGGGTGGTGCGGCTGCACATATTTTTGTGCGGATCCGCAGCAGCACCACCCGCACAGATGTGAACCTAGCCTGAATGATGTGTGTTAAATACTCCTGACTAATGCACTATGTCTGCTGGAAACTTATGTTACATACTCCTGACTGCTGTACTGTGTTCTATGTGCTGCATGTTACACACCCCTAACCACTGCACATTGCATGTTGTTCCTTACCATTGCACTTTGTTTGCTATGCTATATGTTGTACTCTTCAACCACCGCACTCTATATGCCATTCTATACTTTACCTACTCCTGACCTCTCACCCTGTATTCCATGCTGTACATTACATATAGAGATGAGCGAATTATTCAAAAATTCGATTCGGCTGATTCGCCGCATTTGCGGAATAAATTCGATTCGATGCGAATTTATTCGCTGCGAATTTAACTTATTAAAAGGGTTTCTAGGCTTCAGAGAGCCTTTATATTAGTGCAGAACACTGTACCTTTAATTTAAATGCCCTTGGAGTCTGCTGGGGAAGAGAAATAATACTGTCAGTCAGTATGACATGCAGATGAGTGCCGTCGATCTTAGAATCACCGCACACTTCACTCATTTGGGCAGTCACGGGGCCAAAACCAGAGTGTGGAGCCACAGTGTGGCGGTGGAGGCAGCAGCAATGGGAGGCCATACAGCACCCTATGACAAAATGGAACCCACCAGCAGTGTGAGGAGACCTGAAAGTGGCACATGGCAGAGTGTGGCGATGGAGACAGCAGCAATGGGAGGCCGTACAGGGACCCATGACACACTCTGGACCTGGCAGCAGCAAGAGGAGGCGGTACAGGGGCCCATGGCAGAGTGGCGAAGCGTAAGCAGCTTAAATTGAAGGCCATACAGAGGCCTATGTTAAAAAGTCCCCCCAGCAGCAGTGTGGGGGGGACTATCAAGAGTCCAATGGCAGAGTGGCGGAGCGGAAGCAGCTTCAATTGAAGGCCAATAGTGGTTGTGAAGCAGAAAGTCAGTTTATTGTACACAATCGGTCAATTGCAGCTTGCCGTTGGCTGGAAACTGTACGTTTATGTCACTGGAATGCACTAATCACACAAAAAAAATTACCGCCAGCCGGCGTGTAAATGGATTTAACTCTTTGAACGTACAATAGTGGTTGTGAAGCAGAAAGTCAGTTTATTTTGCACAATCGGCAAACTGCAGCACCAACTGTGCACGACAGCCACCAAAAAAAAAAAAGGGTGTATGTCACTTTAAATTTTCAATTCTTTGATAGCTGTGGCCCTAAGTAACGATTCTGTGTCCCTGAGTAACGATTCTGTGTCCCTGAGTAACGATTCTGTGGCCCTAAAGTCTCTGTGGCCCTAATGCAGGCCATAGATGGGTCGAAAATCGGCCGATTTTTCGGCCGAAAATAAAATCGGCCGATTTTCGGATCGTTAGTGGGCTATTTGGTCGGCCGTTTTTCGGTATTTTGGCGGGTTTTTTTTCTGTAAAGTTGGAAAAAAAATCGGCCGATCGTCAAAATCGGCCGATTTTTTTTCCAACTTTACAGAAAAAAAATCAGACGATTTTTTGCCAATAAAAAATCTGCGCATGAGCAGTGACCTGCAAGAGGAAGACAAAAAGAAGAAAAAGAAGAAGAGGAAGAGGATGAAGAAGAGGATGAAGAAGAAGAAGAGGAAGAAGAGGATGAAAAAGAAGAGGATGAGGAAGAGGAAGAAGAAGAAGAAGAGGATGAGGATGATGAAGAAGAAGAAGAAGAAGATGAGGATGAAGAAGAAGAAGAGAATGAGGATGAGGAAGAAGAAGAAGAAGAGGATGAGGATGAAGAAGAAGAAGAGGATGAGGATGAAGAAGAGGATGAGGATGAAGAAGAAGAAGAAGAGGATGATGGTGAGGAAGAAGAAGAGGATGAGGATGATGAAGAAGAAGAAGAGGAGGATGAGGATGAAGAAGAAGAAGAGGATGAGGATGAAGAAGAAGAAGAGGGTGAGGATGATGAAGAAGAAGAGGATGAGGATGATGAAGAAGAAGAGGATGAGGATGAAGAAGAAGAAGAGGATGAGGATGAAGAAGAAGAAGAAGAAGAGGATGAGGAAGAAGAAGAAGAAGAAGAGGATGAGGATGAAGAAGAAGAAGAAGAAGAGGATGAGGATGAAGAAGAGGATGAGGATGAAGAAGAAGAGGATGATGGTGAGGATGAGGATGATGAAGAAGAAGAAGAAGAAGAGGATGAGGATGAAGAAGAAGAAGAAGAGGACGAGGATGATGAAGAAGAAGAAGAAGAAGAAGAGGATGAGGATGAAGAAGAGGATGAGGATGAAGAAGAAGAGGATGATGGTAAATAAAATCGGCCGATTTTCGGATCGTTAGTGGGCTATTTGGTCGGCCGTTTTTCGGTATTTTGGCCGTTTTTTTTTTTGTAAAGTTGGAAAAAAAATCGGCCGATTTTGACGATCGGCCGATTTTCGCGGCAATAGTGGGCAAATCAGACGATTTTTTGCCGATAAAAAATCTGCGCATGAGCAGTGACCTGCAAGAGGAAGACAAAAAGAAGAAAAAGAAGAAGAGGAAGAGGATGAAGAAGAGGATGAAGAAGAAGAAGAGGAAGAAGAGGATGAAAAAGAAGAGGATGAGGAAGAGGAAGAAGAAGAAGAAGAAGAAGAGGATGAGGATGAAGAAGAAGAAGAAGAAGAGGATGAGGATGAAGAAGAAGAAGAGGATGAGGATGAAGAAGAAGAAGAGAATGGGGATGAGGAAGAAGAAGAAGAGGATGAGGATGAAGAAGAAGAAGAAGAAGAAGAGGATGAGGATGAAGAAGAGGATGAGGATGAAGAAGAGGAAGAAGAGGATGATGGTGAGGAAGAAGAAGAGGATGAGGATGATGAAGAAGAAGAAGAAGAAGAAGAGGAGGATGAGGATGAAGAAGAAGAAGAGGATGAGGATGAAGAAGAAGAGGATGAGGATGAATAAGAAGAAGAGGATGAGGATGAAGAAGAAGAGGATGATGAAGAAGAAGAAGAGGATGAGGATGAAGAAGAAGAAGAGGATGAGGATGATGAAGAAGAAGAAGAAGAGGATGAGGATGAAGAGGAAGAAGAAGAAGAAGAAGAAGAAGAGGATGAGGATGAGGAAGAAGAAGAAGAAGAGGATGAGGATGAAGAAGAAGAAGAGGATGAGGATGAAGAAGAGGATGAGGATGAAGAAGAAGAAGAGGATGATGGTGAGGATGAGGATGATGAAGAAGAAGAAGAAGATGAGGATGATGAAGAAGAAGAAGAAGAAGAAGAGGAGGATGAGGATGAAGAAGAAGAAGAAGATGAGGATGAAGAAGAAGAAGAGGATGAGGATGAAGAAGAGGATGAGGATGATGATGAAGAAGAAGAAGAGGATGAGGATGAAGAAGAAGAAGAGGATGAGGATGAAGAAGAAGAAGAAGAGGAGGATGAGGATGATGAAGAAGAAGAGGATGAGGATGAGGAGGAAGAAGAAGAAGAGGATGAGGATGAAGAGGATGAGGATGAAGAAGAGGATGAAGAAGAAGAAGAGGATGATGGTGAGGAAGAAGAAGAAGAGGATGAGGATGATGAAGAAGAAGAGGAGGATGAGGATGATGAAGAAGAAGAAGAAGAAGAAGAAGAAGAAGAAGAAGAAGAAGGAGAAAAAGAAGAAGAGGATGAGGATGAAGAAGAAGAAGAAGAGGATGAGGATGAAGAAGAAGAGAATGAGGATGAAGAAGAAGAAGAAGAAGAGGATGAGGATGAAGAAGAAGAAGAGGATGAGGATGAAGAAGAAGAAGAGGAAGAAGAAGAAGAGGATGAAGAAGAAGAAGAAGAAGAGGATGAGGAAGAAGAAGAAGAAGAAGAAGAAGAAGAGGATGAGGATTAAGAAGAAGAGGATGAGGATGAAGAAGAGGATGAGGATGAAGAAGAAGAAGAAGAAGAGGATGATGGTAAGGATGAGGATGATGAAGAAGAAGAAGAAGGAGAAGAAGAAGAAGAAGAGGATGAGGAAGAAGAAGAGGATGAAGAAGAAGAAGAAGAAGAAGAAGAAGAAGAAGAAGAAGAGGATGAGGATGATGATGAAGAAGAAGAAGAGGATGAGGAAGAAGAAGAAGAAGAAGAAGAAGAGGATGAGGATGAAGAAGAAGATGAGGATGAAGAAGAAGAAGAAGAAGAGGAGGAGGATGAGGATGAGGAAGAAGAAGAAGATGAAGAGGATGAGGAAGAAGAAGAAGAAGAAGAAGAAGAAGAAGAAGAAGAAGAAGAAGAAGAAGAAGAAGAAGAGGATGAGGATGAAGAAGAAGAAGAAGAAGAAGATGAGGATGATGAAGAAGAAGAAGAAGAAGAAGAAGAAGAGGATGAGGATGAAAAAGAAGAGGATGAGGATGAGGAAGAAGAAGAGGATGAGGATGAAGAAGAAGAAGAGGATGAGGATGAAGAAGAGGATGAGGATGAAGAAGAGGATGAGGATGATGAAGAAGAAGAGGATGATGGTGAGGAAGAAGAAGAAGAAGAAGAAGAAGAGGATGAGGATGATGATGATGATGAAGAAGAAGAAGAAGAAGAAGAAGAAGAAGAAGAAGAAGAAGAGGATGAGGATGAAGAAGAAGAAGAAGAAGAAGAGGATGAGGATGAAGAAGAAGAGGATGCGGATGAAGAAGAAGAGAATGAGGATGAAGAAGAGGATGAGGATGAAGAAGAAGAAGAAGAAGAGGATGAGGATTAAGAAGAAGAAGAAGAAGAAGAGGATGAGGATTAAGAAGAAGAAGAGGATGAGGATGAGGATGAAGAAGAAGAAGAAGAAGTAGGATGAAAATTCCAGTCCAGCAAAAAGTGTATCTGCAGAGAGCTCCGCTATTTCTGACAGTTCTCTGACAGTTCCTTCACATTTACAGCGGTTGAAACATTGTATCTATTTGTTTCCGAATAAAAACATCTGTATCCTAAATGGAAACAAATAGATACAATGTTTCAACCGCTGTAAATGTGAAGGAACTGTCAGAGAACTGTCAGAAATAGCGGGGCTCTCTGCAGGGACACTTTTTGCCGGCTGTAGAAGGGATGAAAATCGGCCGATCGGGGAAAATTCAATTCGTGCATCCGAAGTTTGCTAATTTTCGGATTCGGCGCGAATCGAATTTTTCCTAATATTCGAAACAAATTCCACTTCGTCATGTTCGATTCGCTCATCTCTAATTACATACTTCTGACCACTTCAGTCTTTACACAGGACTGCATTTTACATACTGCTGACTACCCTCTGTAAACTAGGTTGTATGTTACATAGTCCTGATCACTACAGTCTATACACAGGGCTGCATGTTACATACTGCTGACTACCCTCTGTACACTAGGTTGTATGGTACATAGTCCTGATCAGGGGTGGACTGACCATTTGGAAACTCGGGCACTGCCCAAGAGCCCGGGGTCAGTGGGGGGCCCCATGAGATGCCCCTGGTACCTTTTTCATAGGCTTTTTTGAGTTTGGGCAAGGACACAGGGGCCCCATGATCCCCTATTGCCTGGGGGCTCCATGAGTTGTCAGTACGCCCCTGGTCCTGATCACTACAGTCTATACACAGGGCTGCATGTTACATACTGCTGACTACCCTCTGTACACTAGGTTGTATGTGTAAGCCGTGTACCAGGGTGGGCTCCCCAGGAATACAGTGAAGTCACGAACGAGGAAAGCAACCCCAACACCAGCTTTTGCCACAACAGAATTTTACTTAGATGTGGCAAATAAACACAACAACAAATGCTGGGAACATACAATAAATTTACATACACCCAGCCCAAAGGCTGAGACCCTTGTGCTGCACAGCACAGCTCCTTCTGATGGATGAAGGTAGAGAGTGAGGTAATTTACCTACTGGCGGGCACAACTAAGCTGCCACACCTTACCTGTTATTACCCTAAAAGAGCAGGAATCAGTGTATGGGTGTATGGTATGGGCTAGCCTGCGGTGCAGCACAACAGCTTACAATCTTACACAAATCTACAGTATTCCCCCTCCCATAACTGGTCCTGTAGCACGTGCCTGAGTATTCCTTCTGAGCAAAACACCAGTCTGGCTTGAGTTTGTAGGATTTTATCAGCTCTCCAATGTGAAATGTCACTTTAAGTTGTGGAGTCCTTCCAATAATCAGTAACACTTGTGGCCTGACACAAACAGAGACCCTAACTAACTAACTATAGGCCTGGACTCAGTCTCAAGGTGCCAACACTGAAATGAGGTGCGTGCACGATCTTACCGACCCGGGTCTGCTTTGCATCCGCTGGTGACTCTGAACAGAAATGTCTCTCCAACAAGCATGCGGTCTTGCCGTATATGTTGTTTAATTAATCTGCTCTCATCAGCCTTCCTGACAACAATCTCATCAGCATTCCTGGCAGCAATCTCATCATCTTCCTGGCAGCAATCTCATCAGCATTCCTGGCAGCAATCTCATCAGCTTCCTGGCAGCAATCTCATCAGCTTCACTCAGCTCACACAGCCCCTTCATTCAGCATCGTCCAAAACATGGCTGCAGTCTCCTTTTCCTGTTCACTAAACTCCAACTCTGAGTGCAAAACCCCACCTCTTCACGAATATACAAATATCTATGCAGTCTGAGGCTGTGTTAGAAAAACAGTGACATCTTGTGGCTAAACCTCAGAATGTCAGTCAAAACATTAATTTACTTCCACACAGTGTTCAAACAATGAGAGCTGTTTCCCCATCTCACATATGTTACATAGTCCTAACTACTGCAGTCTATACACAGGGTTGCATGTTACATACTGCTGACTACACTCTGTACACTAGGTTGTATGTTACACAGTCCTGACCACTGCAGTCTATATACAGGGCTTTGGTTACATACTGCTGACTACCCTCTGTACATGACTAGGTTGTATGTTACACAGTCCTGACCACTGCAGTCTATACACAGGGCTGCGTGTTACACATTGCTGACTACACTCTGTACACTGGGTTGTATGTTACATAGTCCTGATCACTGCAGTCTATACACAGGGCTGCGTGTTACACACTGCTGACTACACTCTGTACACTGGGTTGTATGTTACATAGTCCTGACTGCAGTCTATACACAGGGTTGCGTGTTACATACTTCTGACAACCCTCTGTACACTAGGTTGTATGTTACATAGTTCTGACTGCAGTCTATACACAGGGCTGCGTGTTACATACTGCTGACTACCCTCTGTACACTGGGTTGTATGTTACATAGTCCTGATCACTGCAGTCTATACACAGGGCTGCGTGTTACATACTGCTGACTACCCTCTGTACACTGGGTTGTATGTTACATAGTCCTGATCACTGCAGTCTATACACAGGGCTGCATGTTACATACTGCTGACTACCCTCTGTACACTAGGTTGTATGTTACATAGTCCTGATCACTGCAGTCTATACACAGGGCTGCGTGTTACATACTGCTGACTACCCTCTGTACACTAGGTTGTATGTTACATAGTCCTGATCACTGCAGTCTATACACAGGGCTGCGTGTTACATACTGCTGACTACACTCTGTACACTAGGTTGTATGTTACATACTTCTGACTGCAGTCTATACACAGGGCTGCATGTTACATACTTCTGACTACCCTCTATACACTAGGTTGTATGTTACATAGTCCTGATCACTACAGTCTATACACAGGGCTGCGTGTTACATACTGCTGACTACACTCTGTACACTGGGTTGTATGTTACATACTTCTGACTGCAGTCTATACACAGGGTTGCGTGTTACATACTTCTGACTACCCTCTATACATTAGGTTGTATGTTACACAGTCCTGACCACTGCAGTCTATACACAGGGCTGTGTGTTACATACTGCTGACTACACTCAGTACACTAGGTTGTATGGTACATACTCCTGACTGCAGTCTATACACAGGGCTGCATGTTACATACTTCTGACTACACTCTGTACATTAGGTTGTATGGTACATAGTCCTGACTACTGCACACCTTATGTCATGATATACATTCCATAGTCCTGACCTGTAAATGTTCTGTAATCTACAGTATATATTTATGACATTTGCACTACTGCTTCAAAGATACATTACTATCTTGACAGGTATGTTTAGATAATAAGATGACTGTCACATCAAGATAGTTTGAAAAACATTAAAGCAAACAAAATTCTGGGTACATCACTAGAGGGATCACTGTCAGAAGAAAGGTGGTTTTGATTCAATTATATACAGCTTTAATTTAACCTCCTTTAGAATACTATGTCCATTTCTAAAGACTGCACTTACAAAAATCATGTTGATAAGATAGACTGAGTCCAGATATGAGCAACAAAAACTGGGAAAGGTCTGAGGAATAAAGCTTATCAAGAGAGAATGCAGGAACTTAAAGCGAAGCTCCAGTCGAAATGTAAAAAAAAATAAAAGTCAGTAGCTACAAAAACTGTCACTCACCTGTCCCTCTATCCAACGGTGTGCTCACTGCAGCAGGTTTCACTGGCCATCCCCTCTCCCCGGTGCCGGCATCTTAAGTCTGGGCACCCGGCTGTGACAGCTTGTGGCTCTACAGCCAGGTGCCCACTGCACATGTGCGAATAGAGATACTCCTTGTGAATGGTCCCGTAGTCTTCTGGATCCTGTCACATGTCCCAGAAGACTACTAGGAGGGAGGGGGGTAGGACCACTTCACCTAGGCAGTCGCAGCAGAAGTGAGAGTGGGTGCCTGTCAAAATTGGGTAACCCCCCACTCCTTAAAGGTGACAATCCTTAATATGGATCGGGGGACAAGTCCTTAAAGTGAAACTTCACCTTTTGGGTGGAGCTCCGCTTTAATATGTACAGTCTTGAGGAAAAGCAAGGAAGGGGGGGGGGGGTCATGATTGAAACCTTTTAATACATTTAAAGAATGAATAATGTGCTGGAAGTCCGTATCTTCAGCATGAGGCTAAATTCAAGAACAAGGAAACATGACCTCAAACTAGCAGGAGTAAAGTTCAAAATTACCCTTGGTAATAGGTATCCTATTACTGAAAGAATCAATCAATATTAGGACTGAGTCAATCAATAGTAAGTGATATGCTTTGGGTAAACATAGGTCTATTCTCAGACAAAAAGTTAATAAATAAATAAACCTCCTTGAAATCGATGGTCCACTTGATCTTTTTTTATAGTCACTCTTCTGTGTTTCAAACTATTCTAATGAGGATCAATGTGAGTGTTCATTGCTATTGTCAGAGTTACCTCTTGGTTTACAGTAAAACACATCCCTTGTGTGAACACATTCCTATTACACTGTATACAAAAAAAGAAAATGTATTGAATTTCGTTCTCATTCTTGGACAAGTAGACCTTTCAACTAGTGTAGCTCTATGAAGATTGAACTTTTGGGTGGAAAATGACTGATTTTAGAACACATTTCTGCTTTGTGTCTTTCATCTTGAGTTGAGTCGAAGTGCCTTCATTGGTATTCACCAGATCATGCCTGGTATTTGAGAGCGGAATTTTCCCATCCGTCAATTTTACTAGGATTGTCTAGCTCTGAAATGCCAGCTATCCACTTTCTCCCCATAAGTAATCGGCACAAAAATAGGATTTTGACAACATTCAGGCCCATTAGTTACCCAGAGATTAAAAAAAACCATGCTCGTGCCTGTGAGTTACGGTACGTAAAGTAACAATGTTGCTTTCATAACAATTAATTTTGACAGGTCTGTGGGCATAATTTTTATTCTTACAGGTACAGCATGTAATTTGAATGGTGTTTAAATCACCTTAATAACAATGTTCTATTTTAGCTTAGAAAATATTTTCATCTACATTTAACCTATTACATATTATGTCCATCAAGGCTAACTAAAAATAATTACCTGTGAGATTGCTAAAATTAAAATGCATCTATCTAACACTTTATGGATCAATGGTTTAAAGTGGGCCTGCCTCTATAAATTCTTGGCATATCCCAATATACAATACCAGTATACTTTTTTTTATTTATACCGACTTTTTAATATTAAAAACACTCTTTGAGCTGCAGTCAGTTACCTTGTCTAGGCCAGGGGTTTCCAAACTACAGCCCCCAGGCCAAATCTGCATGAAGGGGACTCTGATGGAAGGGACTCATTACTTAGCATCAGGGATGAGCTCAGGCATCTTTGCATCCAAGCCTGAACTATCCTGCCATGAAGCTTTTACTACAGACCCCCAATCATAAGGGGGCAAGGCATTCCCCACCCCACATCCATATGTATACACATATTTCGTATACATACAGCTATGGGTTGGGGAATGCCTTGGCCACTTTTGTTTGACAGTCCACAATGACAGCTCCTCAGAGGGATAGCTCAGGCAAGTTCAGACTAGGATTCAAACACGCCTGAACCTATCCCTACATAGCATGCATGCACATAAAGCAGACCTTTTATGAAAATGGGAGGTTCTCTCTATTGACAACCCCCGCCCTCAGATCGATTAAAAAGGCATTTTTAAAAAATGTATAAATACTTACCTTGGCCCTATATTCCAATCCTTGTGGCAGGCTTGGGTGGCATCACTGTGCCTCACCGCTGCCTCCTGGGATAGATGAGGGCTCAGAACCCCACAGAAATGTGCCTCAGTCAATCGCAGGAGTGCATTCTTGTGGGATTCTGAGCGCCCAGCTTTTCTAGCAGGCAATGGTGAAGTACAATTACATCACCTGGACCTTCTATAACCACTTTAAACAAGCACATACCCAAAAAACCTATCTATATATTGCTTAAAAAAATAAATTACACCCACAATCAAAAATGTAATATATTGCAGCTTACTAATCATAGAAGTGGTGGCTGTGTTGTTTTCTTTTATTTGGCTTTCTTTCCCTCTGTTTTCACCTGGTGATCTGGCCAATAACTTCCCTATTGTATTAGAGTGCCCCCACTCTGGGTGAAAGAACACAGGGGGCACCTTTGGACAGCAGCATTGTCAGTACGGGGGGAGGGGAGTGTTGGATGGACTAGCAGATTTAAATACATTAACAAATGGAAGCTGAGCTCCAGCTAACACTTTATAGTTTTTATTCCTTTTTGGATAAAGGTTTTACATAACTAAATTAAAGCTGATCATTGTGAGCACCCCTGCCAGTAGTAAATGGTTTGTCTAATCTCTGTAACTGATACATCTGTAGAAGAGCTAGTTCTGTTGAAAAACAACAGACCTACCGGCCAGATCACCAGGTGAATATAAGGGAAATAAAGCTTAAAAAAGAAAACTAATGCAGCAGTCACATCTAAGAACTGGTAAGCTGAAATATAATAATGTTTGCTTTTGGATTTTTTTCTCTCAATAATATTTTTATTGAAAGGAATCAAATACAGTGTTTTAGAAACCCAGGAACAAGGTTTAAACACTTTCAAATACACAATCCAACAAATCCTGACAAATGGTCTATATATGAAGTGCAGCATACAAACCAAGCAAAACTGTATTAATTCCTGTTATTGGCCAAATATCAAATATTAATCACAATATACAATGTAGAGGTTACAAAAACAAAATATATAGGTTACAAGAATGATTCAAAAATAAAATAAAAGGTGATCCATGGTGGCTTGATCAGTCAAATTATACTGTAATTATTGCTCATTCCTAGAGAGTTATAACAGTCCAGTCAGTTCACAGCAAACTCAATAAGAAAACAAAAGTACACTATAGTTTTATTCTTGGGTTATAGAGGGATAGCTTCAAAAACAATGATGGGGAATCAGCCTATTGTTAGTTGAGTTTACCGGCTTGAATAACGAAACATAAGCCAGGGTGTTCATGTTTTACAGAACTTTTCAGTGGATTCCTTGGCAATAGACACTGTCTCCTCCAAGTCATAGATCGCTTCTACCAAATATAAGCATTCAGTAATTGATGGTGTTCAGGTTGATTTCCAGTATTTGGAAATCAAAGCGTTTAAAAAGTGTCTAGTCAAAGACCGTTTATACAGTTTCTTGTAACAATTGGACATGTGTAATTGGCAACAGGCTGGAGTAAGTGCTTGTTTCAGTGATGTGAACAATGAGCTCACGTATTTTATGCCAAAGGGGATCTATCAGCGGACATTCCCACCAGACACTGTATGGCGCATAGTTCCCTGGGCCTATCCACATCTCCAGCACAAATCCGAACACAGTGGGTAGCACATTTTCAATTTTGTTGGGGTACCGTACCAGCTTGTTAACAATTTGTAAGAAGTCTCTTGTAATCTGGTATTGATTGAGCATTTGTGAGCAAAGGTACAAGCTTGTTCCCACTGCTCGTCAGAGACACGTGTTTTTAGGGGTCCTTCTTGATCGGCAGATTAAAGACACGAATAAATGAGTGAAAGAGTTATTTTCAACGGGTGGCCATTTCAAGCATACAGATTCAAATGGAGAGGTCTGATAAAACAACATTTTCCAGTTGGAGTGGATATATAATTGTGCAACTGGCGATAGGTTCAAAAAGAGAAATAGTGCCATCATCCTAATTCTGACTTCATGGAATTGTATGACTTCAGCCTATTATTGAATACACAGTGTGTTGTTAAGAGGGGTGTCTTTTCATCTTTTGGTGGTATAATATGTGCTTCCATGCTAGGTGGCAAATCTGGGTTTTGCACGATAGGGGTAAGCAGACTGGGGGATGAAGATAGATCACATTTCTTAATCACCTTATTAAACACACTCGATGTAGTACCCAGCAAAAGATGTTGCTAAATGCAACATTGGTGTTTCCCCCATGGGATCCATGTCAGGAATTTTAGTGGTGAAGACAACAATGCTCCCTCCAAATATACCCAGTCCTTGTTCTCTGCATGACAGTTCCAGTCCAAAATTCTTGCTAAATGTGAAGCATAATAGTAAACTTAACTCACCTATAATTTTTGCTTTCGTGAGGATATTAAGACTAACATGTGGTTTCTGACCCATCCAGATAAAATTGCAGAGAATGGCAAATAATTGTTTAAAAAATTTTGAGGGGAGAGCAATAGCTAAAGTGTGGAAATAATAATAATGCTCTTATAAACCATGAAAATGGTTTAAGCGTTCAACATTTCAAATCTTGTTGAATACTGTCTAGTAATGGTTTAAAATTAGTTTGATAAAGATTAGCAATATTAAAGGTGAGTTGGATTTCTAAGTGCTGTGGATTCCCATTTAAATGAGCAGATGGAACTTGCCATGTTGAGTGTATTTGGAGCAAGGGTTAGATTTTGTGTAATTCATTTTCATTTTGGAGATGTATCCAAAATATTGAAATGCCTTGACCAGGTTTGGAATGGATATATTAAGATGGGTGAGACAAAAAAGCAGGTCATCTGCATAAGCAGAGATTCTATAAGTTCTAGGGCCTACTGGGAATCCCCTTATTGCAGAATTGAGATTAATCAAGCGAATAAAGGACTCCGGGGTTAAAATGAAATACTTTCTTTATGTATCCCAGTCTTTTTTATGTCCTTCTGCAACCATCTGTACTGGTAGAGGGAAGAGCAGCACCAAAAGGCAGTTAGACTACATTGGATGGTACACAGGGAGTTGGCTGATAGGAGAGCATAGAACTGACCTCATTTTTGTGTTGCTGCTCAAGCATTGTCCAATGAGACTGGGGGCAGTTTATGACCAAGTTGCATTACCTTAACTTCAGTAAAGGAAAAGGGGACCAGATCCTAGCATGCTGTCTCAATTAGAAACCAACTACATGAACAGATTTACATATTTTTTTGCAAATAAAAAAGATCATGCTTCTTTATTTCAACTGGAAATGTAGCTGTTTTTTACACTTTCTGATAGTAACAAGATTAGCAACCTGAGCAATAAAATACATTGTACAAATTGGGTTGGTCAACAGTTTTCTCAGCACTCTGAATACCTGGTTGATATCTCATTGTTCCAGTGAGGGATCATACCTCATGTCCTGAGCTCTGAACTCCCTTCTTTCAGGTTTATGATGAATGGTGGTTCAAATGTCTCCCTTTCTGGATTCCTAGAAGACATTCTCTCTCTGTCTCTTTCAAAGCAGACCTAATAGCCTGGAACAGACAGTCTTTGGTACAGAAACTGGGAACAGCAACTCTGGAACTGTGTCTAGAAAACAACAGATGCATGCACAGTCTTTGATGCTCCCAGATCAATTGTTTTTGACCACTATATAGTCCCTGAGGGGTGCTGTCCACTGTGTGTGGAATTCTCCCAGGTAGAAAACTCAGTCCCTCTTTCAGGAGTACTCAAAAAGAGCAATGACTTAGTCTTTTTCTTTCAGATCAGACAGCAAACTTTTCTCTAGCTTAAGAATTGTGTTTCTGAATGGGTGAACAGTGTAGTTCCTCTCCCACCATCCAGCTGCACGTCTCCCCTCCTGGTGTGCCGATTGCCTCTCAAGGGATCAGGAAGGAATTTTTTTCCCTGCAGGAGCAAATTGGATCATGCTTTGCTGGTTTTTTTGCCTTCCTCTGGATCAACTGTGGGTATAGGATTATAACTTGTTTTATTTTTATTTTTTTAATGGTTGAACTGGATGGACTTTTGTCTTTTTTCATCCAGACTAACTATGTAACTATGTGTGTTGCTAGTGGAGTGCTTCACGTGTAGGGATGTGGTGACAGCCAACCAAAGTCTTTGTTATGCTTGGTCTGCAAAAAACATAGCCTCCCCTAATGCTTGGGGACACATACGTAAACCTTATTACAGCCCAGAAGTTGGGGAAGATGGCAGATGAACAAATCCACACAGGCAGTCGAGGATGGTACACAGGAAGTCAATCCAAGGAAGAAAAAGGCTTAAAAGAAACACACAGGAAAATGGCTTGGACACAGATGGAAGCATTGCTCGGGAGCTAAGCATGTGGTTGCAGATCATTGAAATAGGAGTAGCTATTTGATGCCACAGACAAAGCCTGGAATGACTCACAAGCACAAGGGGGAGCGAGGAAGGTAAGAGACAATTGCATAAGCAGCTAGAGAAAGTGATTTTACCTGTTGTCACTTAGACATTGATAGTGTAATTCTCACAATTAAAGTATTACTAAACCAAGGTCCCTGCATTCACTATATCTGGTCTCCCAGAGTACACAGAACATGGAAATACAATTGTTTTAGTAAATATAAACTGCTACTTTTTCTCATCAGCAGTTAGAGCAGTCTTGTGACTTCTATCAGTGTCCAGCCAAGCACATGTTAAGGCTTGTAGGAGTTTTCATTCTGCTCTAGGAGGATGCTGAACCCCTGACCTCTGTCTAGACAGTGCTGATTGGTCCTGTGCTGATCACATGCACTCTCCCAAGAAAAACAAAAACCTCTCTAGCAATACACAGCAAACTGAGCATGTGCAGAGTGTCTCCACACTATATGTCTTATCAGGAGATAAGAAGGGGACACTGGCAACAGTGGAGGATCAGAGAAGACAGGATCAAACAACCCTTGTACACACTGCAGAGGATTATCCCCTTAGGTTCCACAGTGATTATAACAAGCATGCTTTACTGCATATACAGACTGATTGTACTGTTGTGGGGTTAGTAAAACTTTGTTTGTGCAGTTTTTTTTATACTATATACAGTATATTTATTACTCAGCATAAATGAGTACACTCCTTTTGAAAAGTAAGATTTCAATCAATATCTCAATGAACACAAGAACAATTTCCATAATTAGACAAAACTGAGTGGGTTTAGTAATACTTTAAGGCTCCATGCACACTAGCATTTTTTTAAGCACCTAGAAGCTGTTTTTAGCTTTTTTTTCTGGTCCTCGAAGCTAAATAATATCATCCTATGTTTCCATGCACACTACTTTATGCTATTAGTGTTTTTTAAGCTTCAGCCTCCAGGAGCAGAAATTTTTTTTTTTTTTTTTTCAGGTTTTGTGGAGCATTTTCCCAGCAGAAAAAAAGGCTAAACACTCCTAAATGCTGCTAAATGCTTCTTTCTAGCTTTTTTTCCCTACATATACATGTACTATAAAAATTCTAATAAAATGCTAAATGGTTCTAAACACTGCTAAAAATGCTATTACATTTTTTTACCAGCATTTTTCCAGCATTTTTGAGCTAGTGTGCTTGGAGCCTAAAGCTTTATAAATAGAATGGGAAGCAAAGTAAACCCAACAGGGGTGATGGGCTGAAAAAAGACAAAAGAAAGTTTTCTGCTCCTGGAACTTCTATAAAATGTAGCATACACAATCCACTATTTATTATGGTGATTACCCTGCAGTTGTGCATTTGGAGAGCAATAAATTTCAAACAGAAAGACGTCCACGTACAAACAGATTCATGTATCTGAAAGAACCCTGCTGGGGAGAGCAAGCAAAGCCCTAGGGAAATAAGTGAAAAAATTCCACCCACGTCCCTCTGTGATCGAATTAAAAAAAGAGAACGGGAGACTGCAAATAAAAACAAAGGACTAAAAGTAACATGAGAAAATAAATCAAACTGAAATAAATATGTATTCATCACTCTAGGATTAATATTTTATCCAGTTAGTTTATTGCAAGAGAACGTTGAGTTTACAGCAAAATGTAAGCCAAAGCTGGCTTTGTGCTAACAAAAAAGAATAAAAATATCAGGAAGGCTGCAATACATAACAGTTGTTTGTCCTTCCCTCTTGGGTTGTGTTATATTGAATGGTATAACCAACAAGATTTCTGAATTTGTATTTATCACCCACAGATGAGCAATTGCATTGGAAGCTCTAAATTCCTCTTACTGAGTCACTCCCATGAGTTAGGCAATGTATTGTAGAAGTTTCATGTTTCTCTCCACGTTCTCACAGTCTTCAGTTGGTCAAGAAGGTAAGAAGAAACAGGCTGGAGGGTAGAACAATTTTAGGTTCTGTTCTCTTCCATGAATTGCAGAAGAAAAAAAAACAATCGTTATCTACATTATCTTTACATGCAGAGAGGGAGAAATGGAGACCACAATGGAATGGCTAGTCAACATGAAAAGAAATCTTACCTATGATTCATGACCTTGTTCCACACTATACCTTTTTTTTTGTTTTTTTACAGATCAGACAACAATCTTTAGAATGTGATGAAAGTAAGTGTTGCTTATGGTCAGTGCATTTTATTTTTTATCCCTTCATTTGTAGTTTTGTGAAAGTTGTGGTTTACTTTCTCGACCCTGTGTGAGTTGAAATGGAACAAAAGACATGTACTACATTCTTGTTTTTTGTAAAACTGACTTTTCCATCTTTTTGATGTCAGTGTTCCCTCGGGTCACCAACATCAATTATGTCAGTGTTGGCTGCAATGGCAGAAGGAGTGGCGAGTAGGGATGAGCTCCAGGTTTAGACCATACTTTGCTTGTTCGGGCGTTTGTCCGAAAACAGATCTTCAACCCGTTCCACAGGAGCTGAACATCATATACTGTAACAGGTTTTTCTCCTGCTGCAGTGCCGCTTATCAGTGCGCAACAGTGCTGCATATCCGTGCATCATCATCAGTGCTACTATATATGACAGCTTCACTCTTCCTGCCAATGGTTGTTAAGGAATCAGGGAGTGCCAGCACCTTAGCAACCAACAACATCACTGGACCCCATTCATTTATTGGCTGGGGAGAGAAAAAAAAATGTGTGGGGGTTCCCCTTCTATATCATGCCAGGTCTTTGAGGTCTGGTAAAAATTTTAAGGGAGGACCCTATGCAAAAATCAAGAACAAGAAAAAAGAATAATGCCCCCACAAAAAAAACCCCACAACAGATTAGAATATGCAATCTAGCAGGCTGTCCCCCCAGGCATAGCACCTGCTCCAATGGATGAGGGGGTCTGTGGGAAGGGTCTTATCGGAATCTGTAAGCCTCCTTTAACAATAAGGGTGGTACTAAGATATTCCGCATGTGAATGAGTAAGGGGTATATAGCACTCCTGCATTCACAAAAAAAGCTTAAAAAAAACACATACCCACTTTTTAAAAAAAAGCCCTAAGCCTGATGCCCATCGAAAGAAACAAAATGCCAGCCGGCCATATACTTTTTTACCCATAATTTCTCTCAACCAAATTACATTTTCCGGTCCCCGTTATTATAAAAAAAATCTAAAAAAAAGGGTGAAGTCTCTCGGGTGACATCATTGGCTATATGTGGAAATGGCCATACGTGGTCAATACTCATTGACCTAATATTATGTCAATATTTGGTATATGACATCACTCAGGAGACCCTGTCTCTTTGTTTATGTCAGCTGTCAACTGCTGGACCTGTGTTGACAATCTTTTTTTCTTTCAGCAGGTCAGCGGGCATCATGAATGACATGGATCTACATCACTGGACGGTGTGGTTGATTTGTATAAAGTAGGACTTTTTTTTCACTTCTCAAAAACTGTATCTGTCTCTATTTACATGTTACATGTTTTAGTGAATGAGTTGGGGTACTGTGTACCACTTTACTCATTCATATGGGGGGTATCCACAGACCACCACAACCACTGAGCCAGAGTTGTGGGGAAGAGGCCCTTGTCCTCATTAACATGAGGACAAGGTGCTTTGACAGGCAGTTACCCCTGGCAAGGTACCCCCCATGTTGAGGGCATGTGGCTTGGTATGCTTCAGGAGGGGAAGGGGCTACATGCTCATTTTCCCCCATTTTTGGCCTACCAGGTTGAATGGTGGGATAAGGTATGGATTTTTGGGGGGCCTCATGTTTTATTCTTCTTGATTTTTGCATGGGGCTCCCACTTAGAATCATACCAGACCCCAAGGGTCTGGTATAGAACCATTTTTTCTCTCTTAAAATTAATACCAGGCCGGAAGGGAATTTAAAATTTTTGATGTTGCCCTTAAAACATTACTAAAATTGCTGTTCTACGCCAAATGGAATTTTTTATTTTTTTGCATGGGTACATACTGTATTCCCCAGGGCAGTGCCCAGTCCCTATGCAATTTATTTAATAGTTCCTTGCATATTAGTCTAGAAAATGGCCATTACTATTTTTTAACATAAGGATCCTATTGACTTCACTGGGGCTTGGATAAGCCAACTGTACTGTGGTAATGTTCGCCAAACCGGCCCTTAACCAATTCCAGATATGTTTGGCTTATCACTATTGGGGAGGTAGTGAAGGCAAAGCAGGTTACGGGGGTGCCCTTTGCAGAGACACTATCACTTTGATTGCAATGGCAAGATGACAGTGTCTTTTTAAAGCTCAATTTTGGGCTGAGCTCCCCAGAAGCTGATCAATGGTGGTCCCTCGCCCAACATTTGCCTCATCTGTTCCATTGCCAGATTTAGCCCATGGTTCCATTAACTTCATTATGCTATTCTAGGCAGTTGCTCATCAGATTAGTATGGTGGAAGGATAGAGGGAGAAAGAGAAAGACAAGAAAGCAAATCTGGTTTGAATTAATAGAAAATACAGCAGTGTTTTTTGACAGCTAACTGAAACATATCTGTTGCTTGCAGTATAATGTCTCATTATAAATGCGGTAACATAAGTGGGAGTTTCATCTTTCAGCCCTCATATTCCTTCCTGACGTTGATTTAATGTAATTTCCAGGGACGCATCGCTGCTAGGCAGAAGCATTTCAAGCAGACATCGGTGAACTACAATCATGAACATAACATGTGAAACGAACAAGGGTTATAATGTCATTTATATCTGTGTTTGATTCTCTTCATTAAATATTAATTTAAAAAGCTCTCAGAATAGCAATAGATAGATGTACACAGCAGGTACAGAATGCAATACAACATACGGCACACAAGGAATCGTACTATACACAGGAAACACATTTAGGTGTCAGGCACAGATATTATCAGAGCAAATTGTTGGAAAATAAAAAACCAATAGGTATCCTTCTTATAACCAGTTTACAAATGAAGCCATCAATGTTCCATCATGGTCACCACAAGCCAGTGATATTGGATAGTACTGGCCACCTGCGTAGCTCTTGAAACTTCTGTCCTTTTTTTCTCTTCAGTTGTCTCACTTTATGATCTGATGTATAGACATGTATAAAAAATGTAGTATTGACCTAAAAAAAGTGTTATGCTACACTCCACCATTCACCCATCCTCTAAATTACTGCATGTTTTATTTTAAAAGGACAGTATAAATGAAATTCCCCCTTGTGAGTAATGAAGAAAAAAAAACAAGTTTAAAGTGTCAATAAACCCACATCATAAAAAAAAAAAAACAGTAAATGCTGTATTATATGCTGTTCATACTCAGTCACTATGGGATTCATTGTCTGTATTCTGCAAAAAACCTGGTTGATCCTGCTGTTCTATTTCCCCCTTCTGTCCATGTCCCCAATGCAGTTGGGGTTTTTTCAGAGCAGTGTTGGCAGCTACTGCACATGCTCAGTTTTCAGTGAGTTTCTATGCTGAGCATTTCCTCCCTATAACATCTGAGTACCCATGTGACTATAAAGTCCCACATGTGGGCATATGCACAGTGGTAAATTACAGCCCACTCTCTTCTTCCTCCTCCTCCATTCCCACTAACCAGCTAAAAACAATGGGGGTGAAATATTAACCTCCTTAGCGGTAATCCCGAGTGTAGCTCGGGATAACATTTCTATACCAAGAGCGGTAACCCCGAGCTACACTCGGGCTTACCATGCGGCGTTGCTCTGGGGGTCCCTGCAGCACTTACCTTGTCCTTCGCACCCGCGATGTGTCCTCCGGTCGATGCCGGCATCCGGCTTCTGTGTTCCGGTCCCTGTGACGGCGGGAAATTTGAAATTTTTTAAAAATGTAATTTTTGCTGTCATTGCTGTTTCAATGCATTTCACATATATTTTGTCCCTACTGCTTTGTCCTGTGCCCTGCCTGCATTTTAAATGTTCTTTCTGCCTGGAAACTTAGAAAAGTCCATGGCGTCCAAAAAGCGTCCCTTTACGTCAAAAGCGGTTTTAGAACAGCGATAGTAAATCAGAACCACTTGCAGAATTGAGTGATAATGATTCGTGGGGAAATTCGTCATCAGACACTGAAAACGATTTTGCAACTTTGCTCAGCGATGTGCGAATTTGCCTCTGTATTTCAAATTTCAGTGTTTTTGGTTTGATTATATTATTGAATTAAATTTATTATTATATTATTATTTTTTATGATTATTTATTAAATTATAATTTATGATTTCGTGTTTCAAATTGTATCATACCCGGGATGTTTAATAGACTCTTGTTCGGACAGATTTCAGTGAGTTATTCCTAAAAATTACAGGCCTACAATAAAAAACTACATATTTCCATGCAAAAAAATGGTACCGCTTTCAGCACAAAAAATCGGAAAGAATCATACTGCCAAGGAGGTTAATGGAGGCTTCACGTCCCTGTCATTCTTAGACACAGAATGCGACTGGCAGAAACACACCCACACCATGTTATTGACAAAAAAAAAAGATTTTATTTCAAATATATATTGGTATGACAATTTAAAACAGTTTATTGATATTACTTATTTATTTTTACTCTGTATACCAAAGGCGGGTTTTTTTTAACATGTGACCAGTAGCAGAAGACTAGAAGCTCCTCTTGCTTATGTTTCCCTGCAGACAGGCTGGGTAAGAGCTGGGTCATGTGACAGCTGTATATTGATTAGGAAAAAGGTTCTTAGATGTGTGTGTTTAATTAAAATAATTACAGTGCCATCATCCACATACAGAGAGAGAAGGGACAATATAAATTAAACATTGTGTGTATCACTTTAAGGGTTCATTCACACCAGGTGCAGCAGGACTGCATTGGGTGACTATTCTAGCACAGTCCCAATGCAGCCCTCCGCAAAACAAGGTAAAAAGCCTTGTCTCTGGTGTGGCCAGTTTACACCACTGCATTGCGGTTGTATGTGGCTGTGTGTGTTGAAAAAAAAATACTGCATTCAGTACTTTTTTCCAGTGCAGTGGGGGTCACCACACACCAGTTGATAGAAGTTTATGAAATGTCACTGTGACATTTTTAATAAAGTTCATTAAAAAAAAAAGTGAATAGTGCTATGCACCATTATTGGACCACAATGCAATGCAATGTGTGAATGAGCTCTAAAAGTTTAGGTTTCATAAAATAGATTAAAGAACATCCCAACATCCCCCCCAAGGCCATGGCCATGCACATATGAACACAAATGCACAAGTCAGGTACACCACACATAATAAATACCACCGCACATGCTGCAGTTGGAGCGATAATTCTAGTGCCATCATTTATTGTTAACTCTAAACTGACAAACTGTAATGGATTTTAATGTGTCAACTATGGACTATTTGGGCTACTGCATTTTTTTGTGCTTTACAGGAGCAATTTTGGGGGTTGAGATTTTTGGTATCCATTTACTAGGCAGAAACATTCATATTATCCCCAAAAAATGGAGATGATATTTTTTGTGCACTAATTCTAATTTCAGTGTATTTTTTTTTTATTGAAAATATGGCAAAGACCCTGTGACATAAAAATGTGAAACTGCCACTCTTTACTTTACAGGGTCTCTGCTTTCAAAAAATATAAAGTATTTGGAAGTGTTAAATATTTTTCATATAAAACTGTACATTTTAATATGTGTGCACAAAATGGAAAAAAATGTGTATGGCTGGGAAATGATTTAGCTTTACCTTCAGTCTTCCTGGACTGAAACCAAAGAGGAGCTTGAGGAGAAGGAAAGTAAATAAAATGTGAAATGTGTCAGTTAGGAGCCCATTCTGTGGGATGTTGGTTCTCTTAAACGTTTTACTGAAAGAAAGTAGGTTGCAGTGGTGCGGCATGCATTTCTTGTTTCTTTGGGAGTTGTGTCTCGGTTGGGCCTTGTGTCTTGGTTGGGCCCTATGATGATTCACAGACAAGTCATCCACACAGCTTGAGAGTGGTACCATTGTCTGCTAAACTAAAAATATTTTGTTCAAGTATCGCAAGGAGAAATAGGGTTAAATGACAGAATGGGAAAGAGTAAGCTGGAACTGAGAGTATGTGGCTGGTACATAATAATATCCTCACCCTGACTGTGGACTGCTTCATTATACCTTGCTTCAATGTATAAACTCTGGTCTCCCAAGTGCATACATTTATGTTCTCTGACCTTCTGACATTTACCCACTGATTAATTTAAAAGAGTTCATTCTCCATTCAGCTCACTCAATTAAACATCAGCTACAGAAACAGTCCTTTATTATAAGCAGTTGGGATCGAATTGAGACAATAACAACGTTGATTGTTGGGTGAATGGATGAATTGAGACTATATCTTGTCCCTACTGGCTTCATTTAGCAGAGAAATTACCTGTTCATGCCAATTATTTTTTCATCAGCCATACCAATATGCAGATTGTATGACTTGATTATTGTTTTTAAAACTTGGAAGCAGAAACCTGCATACAGTGTAAGGGAAAAGTTCAAGGACAAGATGTAGAAGTATTAAGTAAAGCTCAATATTACTGTATTACACCAATCCACAAAATAGACTTTCCATGATTGTTGAAGGTCATTATTTTATAGAGATGGTAAAGTCATGAATTGATATTCTAATATGTTCTTTAAAGCATAACGTCACAGGAAATCACTGGAAGTAAAACATAGTGCCCAGTAGTAGTGCTATATCAAAGAAAACAGGCATCACACCTTGTAGGAAAGGCAAATTTAACATAGTCACCCAATATGGTTGGTACCTAGTCAAGCATAAAAAGGATTAACAATGGTAATAACACAGTTTAGCATACAAGGTGACTAACATTAAGGACAAGGCATAAGATGACATTAGGCATTCAGATCAGCATAAACTGTAGCAGGGCCACCTCAAGTGCAGCAGTGAGCAATAGTAAAGTCTGATCTACCAAGTGCTGGAACTATACTGCCAGGACACATTTATGATGGAGATGGTAGTTCTAGACTGAGTATGCACTGTTCAGAAGAAAAAGGAGAATGGTAAAGTGAGAGGCAGAGGTGCAAAGGGCACTTGCAGAATAATTATTACAGGAGGGGCATTTCTTTGACCTGTTCTTCTGTCGGCTAACGTTGGGGCCCTTTTTGAGTGTAGGTGCACTTAATGACAATTCCAGCTAACCTGCCTGCTGTATAGGTACAGTATATGTATGGTATAGTCTCAGCACAGGTGCAAAGTAATGGTGTGAACCTCCTGCACTCCTAACTCAATTATGTGTAAATGCTACTAATAAATCAATGGTAAAAAATCTCCTAATTAGAGGAAGCTGCTGACATCTAATCTTATACCTTATGACAGATAAATATCCAGAAGTAAATGGACAGGTGCAAAGTAGATGTGGTTCTGGTGCGGTAAAGGTTTGATATAAAATGGTATAGGTATGGTATAGGTGCAGTTTAGGTTTGGAATTCATGCGGTATAGGATGCGGTATGGATTGGGTATACTTGGTGTCCTGCTCTTAGTGGCTCAGTCCCTGCTAGCATTATCAACAATGGGTGATTAGCCCTCTCACCAGTCCCTGGGATACTGCAGTACCTCTCAACGAAGAGACCCTCGGTCTCTCCCCGAAAGCCTCTGGTAAGAAGATGTGGAAAGCAGAGGGTGAGTGTATGCTCCAATCTTCCTGCGTCAGTGGTGCAGTGATATGGGCAGTGCTGTGCTGCCCCCAGGTGTCCTCACTCCCAGTCTCAGGCTCAGATCACTGCTGGTATGGTCTCCCACTGACAAGTGAATATCCAAACAGAGGTGTTCTCTCTCTAACATCCTCATCACCAAGAGGAAGAACTTTCTGGGCAGCTTAATACAAATAAATGATCCACTTCCTCTACTGCACAGTGCATATTGAGATATGTAATATAAGGAGTTCATTGGTCCCCATTATATGATTGCTATCTTAAACTACAGTTGCATAGAAGTCTATTGCTTAGCTTTAGCTCTCCCCTGCTGGCTGGAGGAGAATGGTGCAGCATAACATCAGTATCTCAGCAGAGGAAAAGAAGAATAAAAGGCAATGTCTCCATCTCCATACTTGGCTACAAGTATATCATATTTACTTGTTTTTAAAAATATTTTGTAATATTTCTCCAGTTACTTCCTGGTTTCCAGGCCTCAGCAAATAATATCATACATCCCAGGTGTTTTCAGGAGGGGTGGAAAGGAGAAGAGATTTCCTGAACTAAGTGCACCCACCTGCCTGCATGCCTAAGCTAAGGGCAGATAGATTACAGGAAGTACATGTTATGTGAATTATTTGCCCTTACTGAACATGGCTGTGGTCTGAAAAGCTAGGGGGTGTTTTTCAAAGTGATTTCTCAGAAAAATGAAGCAACACAAGAACAAATTGTCATGTCCCCATCGTGTACTGGCTGGTCGTCAGTAAATTATGGTTGGTTGCTTGGGTTTACTGTATCATCTGCATAGTGATTTGCTTTCTGTGTCTCTTTATTGAATAAGTTTGACCGGGGGGCGTGGCCGGCCGCGGACTGAGATGGCCGCTCAGTGAGAGTGCTCCGAGAGCGGCTGAGCCTTGCAGCAACAGAGCGCGACGGAACCCAGCGGGAGTCCCCACTGTCATCATTGCCTTGCATCAGAATGTGTTGGGCACAGTATTCCGGGATTGGGAAGAGAAAAATAAAGGAGGGGTCCCACAAACTGTCGGAGTTCTTCGCTCCGGCGGGTCCCCCCTCCTCCCAAAATGGCGCTGGTCTCTGCCCTGCCTCAGATCCACGAGGACAGGAGGAGGGAGACAACCACAGCTCTCCCCTGCATACATCCAGCCCTACTTTGCACACAGAGCTGGCAAATTCCTGCATGAGAACTCCAACCTGCAGTCCTCAGAAGCACAAGCAAAAATACTCTCCTGATGTGCAATGGATGGGTGAGCAATCTCAGGATTCTTTCTCACATAACACCACAAGATGAATTTTTAGAGAATCTAGAGGATTACCCTGCAGAATCTATGCCTCTTACTACTACAGTAATGAAAGATATGTTAGTCACTCTTAAAGGATCCCTACATAAAGATATGATGAGCTTTGTGACACAGATCAATTCGGAGGTGGAAAACCTGGGTGAGCGGGTGTCACAGGTGGAAACTAAAATGGGGGATTTCGCCATAGCTCATAATGAATTGGTAGATGCACACAACGAAGTTGAGGACGATCTGAAAGCCCTAAAAGTGAAATTGGCGGATATTGAAGATACTTTTTTTATTTGCACTAACATACAATTTTGAGGACAAGCTTTCGGGGAATGTCCCCTTCTTCAAGGTCCAGGCAGTACTACTTAATAAAGTTTTAGCAGAATGTTAGAAGAGATGTGGGGGATGAAAAAAAAAAAAGACTAGAGATAAGACACAGCAAAAGCAGCTGGAAAATGCCATCTACTATAAAAAACTGGATTATGATCCGACCCAGGATTTCACAAAGCAACTAAAAGGTCTCATTAAAACACGTCCAGCCCACCTAAATTCAGAACTTATAAATGCAATTCCGGATCATCCAGAAATCAGAGACTTCTACATGCTGCCCAAAGTCCACAAGCCAGGAAATCCAGGCAGACCCATAATAACAGGTATGAACACACTCACCGAACAAATCTCAGGCTTTGTAGAAAAAATGTTAAAACCGTTAGTCAAGAATACTGCTAGTTTCCTGCAAGACACAACTGACTTTCTGAACAAAATCAACAACATCCAGCAATTACCATCTAATACACTTCTAGTGACTATGGATGTAGTATCCCTGTATAGTAATATCCCTCACAAGGATGGATTAGCTGCATGTCACAGATCCTTATCATCCTCACCAAACCACAAATACACTGCTGAGGATGTTACACAGCTCATTGAATTCATACTTACACACAACTACTTTGCCTTCAATAAAGACATCTATCTTCAATGTATGGGCACTGCGATGGGAAGTAAAATGGCACCCCAATATGCCAATTTATTTATGGCTGACCTAGAGGAAAAATTCCTGAACAGCATGGAACAAAAACCATACAGATATTATCGCTATATTGATGATATTTTCATCATATGGACAGAAGGTGAAGAATACCTAAAACAATTTTACTCATTGATCAACACTTTTCATCCATCAATCAAACTAAAAATGGAATACTCAAACACACGTCAACTTCCTGGACACCACAGTATACATCAGGGATGATACGCTTCACACCTCAATATACAGGAAACCCACTGACAGATGCAACTACCTCCACAGTTCCAGCTTCCACCCCCAACACACGAAATGTGCCATCATACACAGTCAGGCCATTAGATACCACCGAATATGTTCTGACCCAAGAAACAGAGATAAACATCTTGGGACACAAGCAGACTCCTTCCATAAGAAAGGTTACAAGGACAAAACTATCAACACCAGCATAAACACAGCTTTGAGAAAGAGAAAATCTACTTCAGTACAAAGAGAAAAAAACAAACAACCGTGTACCTCAAGTAACCACATACAACCCAGCACTAGAAGGGATAAGAAAAATAATCAAAGATTTACAACCCATCATAACAGAGGATGGAACTCTGAAAGAAATATTCCAGCAACCCCCAATACTGGCCTTCAGACAACCCCCCCAACCTCAGAAATAAACTAATCAGTAGGAAACTTCCTTCTGATCAAGATGTCACAAATAATGGAAGCAAACCCTGCAATAAAAAACGCTGCAAACTGTGCAACCAAATCAATCCATCAAAAAGTGTCAGACACTCAAAAGGGATTTTCAGTATCTCTGGATCATACAGCTGCACCTTTAGTAATGGTGTGTACCTTATCCAGTGCAGAAAGTGTAGCAAAGGATCTTATGTTGGCGAAACAGGACGGAAGTTGCAAACAAGGATGAATTTGCACAGACATTCCATCAAGGAACATAAAGAAGATGACTTTTGCACACCTGTGGGACACCATTTTGCACAACCAGACCACACTATGGGAGACCTCAATATTTTAGTTCTTAAAGGAAATTTCAAATCCATTCAGGAAAGAAAAACTTTTGAACTAAGAATGATAATTCTATTTGACACAAGAGATAACGGCCTGAATTTGGATATGGGATTCCTCAATCATTATCCAACAGTTTTATGACCCCCTCTGTGAGTGTTGCCCCCCCCCAGTCTTTGCTTTTGCTGTGTCTTATATCTGGTCTTTTTTTTTATTTTTTTTTTCATCCCCCACATCTCTTCTAACATTCTGCTAAAACTTTGTTAAGTAGTACTGCCTGGACCTTGAAGAAGGGGACATTCCCCGAAAGCTGGTCCTCAAAATTGAATGTTAGTGCAAATAAAAAAAGTACCACGCCAGTACTCAATTGCACCTGTAACACTGGAATCCAGTAAGACATTCCACTATGATACCGGAGGAATACACCTCTTTCTTCCTCGAGAGTCATCTAAGGCCAATGTAAGCTTATTCCATGGGCTTTTAAATCCTGCCATGTCATTTCTGCTTGCACCACTGGAGGGCGACCCCTCATCACAATTTCCAGTTTCCTCATGGTCCTAAAGATTATTTCTATGAATGCCCATGGCCTTAATAGCCCCTTCAAATGCAAAATGATGTGGAAAGAAGCTCAGCAACTACATGGGGATGTGATCTGTGTTCAAGAAACGCACTTTTCATGCTTCAAGGCTCCATACTGCTTAAACCGCAGGTTCCCACATATTTTCACATCTAATGGTCCTGACAAGAAGTGCGGTGTTTTGATTGCTATTCGGGACTCTGTCGCTTTTACACTACAGTCTCAGGTGTCAGACAGCAGAGGCAGATTCCTAATCCTTGTGTGTGAAATCAATAATGTTGCCTACACTATCGTGAACCTTTATGCCCCCAATACCCATCAGGTCAATTTTTTCAACTCCCTACGGAAGAAAGTGGCGAAAATCCAAAAAGGTTTCTTGCTTTATTGTGGAGACTTTAACGCTATTATCAACAACTCTTTGGACACTTCCAACCCTTCCCGTCATCTGAGACGGTCATTAGCTCATTCTCTTACGGAAGCCAATTTGTATGACCCATGGAGATGCCTACAAGCATCTGAAAAGGATTTTACGCATTACTCAGCACCACACAAATCATACTCCCGAATAGATTTTTTTCTAACGGATTTACAATTGCTACAAAATGTGTCGAGGGCGGAGATCCAACGATGACATGGTTGGATCATGCTCCCATCTCTTTGAGCATTGAGGAGACTGAAATTTTCTCCAGTATTTCTATGGCGAAATGATATTTCCATGTTTAGCAATACTGTCTCTCGTCCTGTTATTACTACTGCTTTAGAGGAGTATTTTGCTATTAACTCATCTCCTGACACCAGTGCAGCTAATGTGTGGTGCGCTCATAAAGCATATTGTAGAGGGTTATTATTGAAATTGGCCTCGCAGGCCAAACGCAATCGGAATCAAATTTTCACCGACTCTATTGATAAGATAGCTAGACTTGAACGCGTACATAAACAAACAATATCACCCGCCACCCTACAGGAACTTCAAACCACTAGACTGATACTAAGGACCCTAATGTTAGGACGCCACGGACATAACTTAAAAAAAGGCTAGAGCTAGATTCTATACACAAGGGAACAAAGCAGGCAAAATGCTAGCAAGATACCTCACTACCCGACAAACTAAATCCAAAATAGTCTCTCTCTTGGACCCCATATCTAACTCACCTACATACCATCCCAACAAAATAGCAGACGCATTCCACACTTACTACTCCCATTCATATAATCTTAAAGATGACCCTTCCACTCCACAACCTTCACTAGAGACTATCAACCAATTTTTGAATAAATTGCCATTACCCAAATTAGACCTCCAAAAATTGGAAGGTCTTAATCAACCAATCCTAGAAAGCAAAATTATTGCAGCCATCAAAACTTTACCAAAAGGGAAGTCTCCGGGAGCTGACGGCTTCTCAAATTTATATTACAAAGAATTCCAATCCATATTGGTTCCCCATCTTAAACTTACATTTCCCTTACCTAAACCCGGGAAATCCCCAGACCGCCCTCAAAATTTCAGACCGATCTCCCTACTAAATACTGACCTCAAAATCTATGCCAAAAATAATTGGGAAGCTATAAAGCAACCCGTCTTCTTAGCATAACTCCTCTCCTAATCCAGGCTGATCAAGTAGGTTTCATTAAGGGTACACAAGCAGCGGACGGCACTCGTAGAGTAACTTGATTTGATGCACTTGATTGAAGCTCGTGGATCACAGGCGTTGTTCCTGGCTTTGGACACTGAGAAAGCATTTGATAGGGTGCATTGGTGGTATTTAGACGCTACGCTAACTAAGTTTGGCCTAAACGGATTTATAAAATCTGCCATAATGGCACTTTACACTGTCCCCTCTGCTCAGATGTTCACGTCCAATGCACTATCGGAACCTTTTAGTATCACTAATGGAACAAGACAGGGCTGCCCACTATCTCCCATTATCTTTTCTCTAGTAATGGAACCACTAGCAACTGCGATAAGAGAGAATTCACAGATTTCGGGTATTCGAATTGTGGACACTTCCCATAAAATAGGATTGTTCGCTGATGATGTTATCCTCACTGTCACTGATCCTGTGAATTCCCTTGTGGAAATCTCAGCTACCCTGCAGTCCTTCAGTGCAGTTTCCTATTACAAATTTAACATTACGAAATCATGTGCCTTACCCATAGCCATACCGAGGTTGCTCTTAATGGAGCTTAAATTTCCCTATTGTTGGAACCAGAAAAAACTTGACTACCTAGGTATATGCATTTCCTCTCCAGCTTCTAACACTTTCAAAGACAATTACAAACAACTTTACAGGTCCGTCCTAGCGGAATTACAGTGACTGAATACATTTGAAACATCCTGGATAGGCAGAATAGCTGCTTTCAAGATGCTGATCCTTCCCAAAATACTATACTACTTCAGAACGATCCCAATTGTTATTCCCTGTGCTTACTTTAATAAACTAGAGGTGGCTATTAGAACCTATATCTGGCAAGGGAGGAAAGCTAGAATCTCTTTTATGTCACTTACTAAACATAAATCTAAAGGGGGATTGGTCTTCCTGTGCTTTCTAAGTATTACTATGCCTCCATCTTGGATCAACTTCCGGAATGGTTCGCTTTATCAGATAAAATATGGGTTCAGATTAAGAAATCTGTACTTCCTAATGGAGACCTTCGGGCTCTCCTCTTGGCTAAAACTACTCACCACAAACTCCTTGATACATTCACTCCATCTATTACTGCATCACTTGAGGCATGGTTATTCAGTATAAATAAAGCAAATCCCTCTTCCCCTAAGATCCATATAGACATACCACTCTCAGCTTATGAATACTTCATTCATAACCTCAACACCAAGCCTTTACAAGATTTGGGCTTCAGCACCCTTGGCAATGTGGGGACTGACATCCCTAACAGAGGTCTTTACCCACTCTTACAAATTAGAGGCTTCCACAGGGTGAACCCAAAGACATGGGTTGAGATTGACTCCAAAATATGGCAAGTTATGTCCAATCCGGCCCGAATTAAAAAAGGGATATCATGGTTCTATAAGTACCTACACTATGATAACGACATCACTCTCTCCCGTAACATACACAATTGGGAAACAGATTTTAAACGGTCCTTCACCAAAGATGAATGGGAGGCTACTATGGTTAATAGTTTAAGTATAACTAAATGCACCAATCATTGGAACTGCTCTCTTAGGATATTACACCATAGTTACCTTACCTCTTACAAACTCACTAAAATCTATCCCAACTTGTCCCCCCTATGTTGGAGGAAATGTGGGGATGAGGGTAAACTTCTTCATACTTTGTGGGCTTGCCCACATCTACAAAAATTCTGGCAGAAGGTATTCGCACTCATCTCATGGGTAACAGGCATATTAACCAGCCCAGCACCGCACCTAGCGCTACTCAATATTACTCTGCATCTATTCCCCGCCCAGTATAGAACAATCGTTGGCCACATTCTTATCGCTGCTAGAATGTCTATTACTGCTGCCTGGAAGTCAGAAAGGATTCCGTCTTTGTTAGAAGTAAGCAATAGAGTACACTTGAATTATCTCTGTGAAAGAGCTGTGGCTCTTCAATGCCAAAACATGGAGAAATTTCACTTTAAATGGTCTAGTTGGATAAATATGTTTATGCCCTTAGGTTTGCTTATTTGATTATTTGAATATTATATGAATATACCAACTTTCATACTACAGTACTCTCAAGGTACACTTGGTTTTTCGCTGCTTCCATGCTATTATTTCATCTTCCTACATCCTTATTATCTCTCATTCCTTTATTTACCATCCTTCTTTTTCTCTCTATTTACATACTTTTGTCTATATAAAGCACTACGTATGCACTACATATCTTAAAGGTCATTTGCTATGCTGATTACAGGTACATTACACTGTATACTATTCTCCTTCTACATTAGCATTGAAAGGCCTTGGGCCATTACACTACCTTTTCAATTTATGAGTGTAGTGACGCCATGGTGATAAGATTTGACCATGTTTATGTACATTGTTTATAGATATTTTCTATGCTGATATAGTACTGACATTGTAAATGTACGTTTCTGAAAAATTTAATAAAAAAGAATTGAAAAGAATAAGTTTGACCACATCATTAAGGAAAAAGAGATGTAAGCTGAGCATTCATCCTATTTTAATCAGCTGAATATGATCAGTTCTTACTGTAATGGTATTATGAAGAGCTACATCTTGTGTGGTTCTTCTTTGTAGTCACGATTTTTATGGAGGTGTACGATTACCAAAGGAAGATTTATCTGCAGATATGGAAGAAAGTTTAGCTATCCACCGACGTTAAATTGTAGTAGGATGTCCATTATGTTCAAATATAATTCCATAAACATGCCTGCTCAGTTCAGCTTCTGAAAGAAGACAAACACCAGAGTAATCAGCTTGTTATGGAGGAAATCATTAGCAACCAACTGGGAAAGCCCTATCTATCAATTCTTCCATGTGAACGGTCATCCTGGAGATATTTGAAGGTATCCGGAGTGTCTACAGCCATGCTATCATTTCCCAATCTGACCTTAACTGACTGGTCTCATATGACAAGCATCTCATGCCAGTAGACACACTACACCTGTTATTGTAATGTACAAATCCCCTCCCAAACAATTCAAATCTGATCTTCAACTGATTACAAATACTTCAGTAAAGCAGCTTTTCATCACTCCAATCTGATATTTGAGTATTGTCCTTCTGATTGCTACTTGATTCAGGGCTTCAAAGTTCTTCACTACTTAACTTTACATAGCTAATTATTTCACACAGGCTATTTCTTTAAATAAACCAAGAGACTATGTAGATTATACATTTATTCATGTATGGTCTAAATTAACAGTAAGGAGTAAGAATTAATCAGTACAAGAAGTAAAGTGTAAAGCCCAACGTAAGCTAAAACCTTTTTTTCAATGTTGGATATACTGAGGAATGGTCAGAAGTTCAGAACTGCTGTTAATGGTTTTCTCTATGTGTCTCCATTATGGAAATATTTTCTAACTTTCTTCCTTAGTGATCACATAGGAAGTAGGGAAAATCTGCCCTCTGTGATGACTGAGATTTGGACTGGAGGTTACTGAATGACTGTATAGACTGGATGTCACGGACATTAACACTTTCCTACCAGGCCAATTCTGACATTTCTCACCTACATGTAAAAATCTTAATTTTTTGATAGAAAACTATTTAGAACCTCCAAGCATTAAATATATATTATTTTAAGCAGAGACCCTAGAGAATAAAGTGGTGGATATTGCATATTTGTATGTCACACGATATTTGCAGAGTGATTTTTCAAAAATTTTTTGGGGAAAAATATGATTTCCTGCATTTTAATGTGCAAAAACACAATATAATACCCTATTGTTTGATAAAATATAAAAGACTATGTCACGCCAAGTAAATAAATATCTAACATGTCATGCTTTAAAACTGTGTATGCCTATGGAACTGTGCCAAACTAGGGTACCTAAAAATCTCCATAGATGGCACTTTAAAAATGTTTACAGGTCACCAATTTAGAGATACACAGGAAGTCTGGTGCTAGAATTATTACTCTCATAAATATCCCTTGTGACAGCATTAGTGAGTGACAGGTACTCTTTATGGAGAGATCTGGGGTCTATTAGACCCCAGATGTCTCCTCTGCCCTTACAAGACTCTGAACACACCAAGATCAGTGTAATTAGATGCTTTACCAATTTAAAAATGGCGCTGTTTACATCCGCAGAACCAGAAGTGATGAAAATGCTCGTTGCTTCCAGGTTTCCTATATCAAAGAGATCATGGGTGATCATCCTGCTGTGATCCTGGGTTCCCCAGTTGCATGGGAGAGCCCTGGAAGGCAATAGAATGCAGCAGGCATGAGGAATTCCCTCCTGCTGCCTGTAAAGGTGATTCAGTGGCTAACAAAAATTAGATTTGTTGGCTTAAAAGAAAGATGCCAGGATGATGCCTGTAGCTGCAGGCATCATCCCGGTATAACCACTGAAAGTCCAGGATGTCCATGGCCGTCCTTGGGTGGAAAGAGATTAACAAACAGTGGACCTTCTTTGGACATTGGAGAGATGAAGCTTTTACCTCAGAAGGGGTGATGAACTTTGTCTTGCAGCCTTGCACTTGCACATATGGCATCTGACCAGGGGTCACTAAGTAAATTCAGAAACAGGGACAGACCAAGGGTCAGGGTGGGCAGTGAACCAGCATACTCAAATATAAGCCATAGTTGGTAGCCAGAGAAGCAGGAATACAAGACCACAGGAGCTAGTACAGAGAAAGCACATTATCCTGCAAAACACATCAAGAAGATATAATATTTCTACCCTATAACCATACTGAATTTCAAGGACAAAACCAAGATGTGTATTCTGGACATGGAAATGTATACCTAAACATATTAATGGATGGGTTCGTTTTGATGCCACAACATATGATACTGGGTGCAAACGTGATATATGAAATTACAAGGCTTGCTTTTACTTATGAATTTTAGGGAATTATTTTTTATTCATATTTTTGCATTTAATAGAAATTAGTGAATTATTATATCTCTATATTGTTGTATTTTGCATGCAAGAAATGTCCCCAAATACAGCAAAAAGGCCGTTCTATACTTAGTTGGTACCATAATGTACTATAATTGTTTCATGCAAACATATTTAATGCTACCTCGTTGGAAACCAAACACTAAAAAAAACAGTTCTAACCATTGGAAAAAAATTACATTGCATGTGTTCTTTTACCTCATTTGGGGTCTAATTATTATCTACTCTGTCCAAAATTGAAAAATTCTGCCAATAATAACACCTACCTAAAATACTCAGAAGGCTTAAAAGTGACATATGATACCTCTTGCTATACCTTCTAACACCACCTACAGATAAGTCTTTGTATCACATGTAGTAACTTTCTAGAAAGTCCTAGTGAGCAGCTGTGAAAAACACACCTTACCTACTTTAACTTTAGCAGATTTATTTTTAAAAGTTTTATTTCCAGTCTAATGTCTTCTACGGCAGGAAATGCATAGAAATCTAAGCAAAATAAATAAATAGAAATAGAAGCAAAACAAAAAAATAAATAAAATTACAGGTGTTTAAAATGCTTCGGTACTCTATCCAAAACTGAACAAAGGTTTTGGATATACATACACTTTAAATGTCTTAGATGGGCAGAAATGTTTCAAACAATCAGATATAAACTTTAATTTCCCAGTTGTCATTTTCATGGTTTAATGACTGATTGCTAGGAGGCAACAGGTGGAACAGCACATCTCCCAAAATCTTGATGACACTGGTTACTGATTAAATTTGATAATTTCACCAAGAACACATAGAATATCTAAATGTACAGTACACAGTAACCTAAGTGTGTCGATTCATTGAACAGGGAGGAACTCTGGAGTCTCAATAGTACAAATAACTTCTGTCTATTAATAGGACAATATTATAATAATTATTAGTATAGAGTTTATAGAGTACAGAGTGAAATGGCATGGATCAGACAATTAAATATACAGTTGCAAGAAAAAGTATGTGAACCCCTTGGGATTACGTGGAGTTTTGCATGAATTGGGCATAAAATGTGCTCTGAACGTCATCTAAGTCAGAACAATAGAAGAGCACAGTCTGCTGAACATAATACTACACAAACATTAGATGTTGCCATGGTTTAATTGCACATAACATGTAAACATTCACAGTGCAGGGAGGAAAAAGTATGTGAGGCCCTAGCTTGATGACTTCTCCCAGAGCTAATTGGAGCCAGGAGTGAGCCAACCTTGACTCCAATCAGTGTGATGATATTGGATGTGTTGCTGACAGCTGTCCTGCCTTTAAAAAACACACACCTGTTTTGGGTTTACTGGTTTCAAGAAGCACTGTCTGATGTGAACCATGCCTCGCAGAAAAGAGCTCTCAGAAGACCTACAATCAAGAATTGTTGACTTACATGAAGCTGGAAAAGGGTTACAAAAGTATCTCCAAAAGCCTTGATGTTCATGTGTCCACGGTAAGACAGACTGTCTACAAATGGAGAAAGTTTAGCACTGTTGCTACTCTCTCCAGATCGTTGTGCAGGTCTGATCTGCAACTACAGGAAACATTTGGTTGAGGTTATGCTGCCAAAGGAGGGTCAACCAGTTATTAAGTCCAAAGGTTCACATACTTTTTCTTCCCTGCACTGTGAATGTTTACATGTTATGTGCAATTAAACCATGGCAACATCTAATGTTTGTGTAGTATTATGTTCAGCAGACTGTGTTCTTCTATTGTTGTGACTTAGATGACGTTCAGAGCACATTTTATGCCCAATTCATGCAAAACTCCACGTAATCCCAAGGGGTTCACATACGTTTTCTTGCAACTGTATAAATTTACAAAAGTACTGATTAGCCTGGCCACAGCTGTGCTGGCTGCATTCAATGAAACATATCTGAAAAATGGACAATTGCATACATTTAGGATGGCCCAGGCAGATTTGTTAAAGTCCCCATGTTCCTTGACATTTCTTGCTATGCATTTTATTTACATGCTTTAGGAAGACCCACACATTCCTTTACAAAAAAAATACTGTGAATGAAAAGTTAAATAAAAAATTGCAAGTGACAATGTAAAAAAGACAGTTGAATATAAAAGGTAAAAAAACAAAATACAAAGAACAAACAAAAACGAAGCTATCCCTAAACATGCCCCACTGTAAAAACACACCCCCTAAATAAGAGAAAAAGTTGATTGGATATTTTCACCATTTTAGTGTCCAGGCTTTGTTCTCTCTAAATCACTTAGAGTCATAGAGCATTTTTTTTGGTGATGTCTAAATTTCACACAACAAACCTTTTTAGCATTTGTAGCCCACCCTAACATATTATAAATGATAATATTTTTCATGACAGGCAAGGCTTTAATTTGGTGGTAAGTTTGGATATAATATATTTACTTACTTATATTTGAAATAGTAAGTGAAGCAATGCAACGTTTGCATAATGTGCATACCCAGTATATTTAGCATAAAACAAAATCAACAAATTCCTCTGATGAAAATGATATCACATTAGTGTGACTTTTATGTAATATAGCGGAATGGTAAAGCTCAAAGTGAATATATGCGTTTTACTCTAGAAGAGGTTTATTCCCCTTTCGATGCAAAATTTTGATGCTTGCAGTGAAAAAATTGTGTAAATTGTTAGCGTAACAATAAAATGAGAATAATTTGTATTGACGAGGGCACAAATTAGAACAACAGCAACTCTTTCACAGGTTTGCGATCACAAAAAATTTGAATAACACTGCCTTTACTTTTGAACATTTAAAGTGTTTCTAAACCCAGGACCCTGCATTCACTATATCCGGTCTCCTACAGTACACAGAACATGGAAATGCAATTGTTTTAGTAAATATAAACTGCTAAATACCTTTTCTCATCAGAAGTTAGAGTAGTCTTGTGACTTCTATCAGTGTCTGGCTGAGCACTGGTTAATCTTGTAGGAGGGCTTTTCATTCTCTTCCGACTGTCCTATGAGGCTGCATGACTCCTGACCCCCTGTCTGGACAGTGCCGATCACATACATCCTTCAAAAAAAAAAAACCTCTCTAGCAATACACACCAAATTGAGCTTGTGCATAGTGTCTCATAGAGCTCTGTACTATCAGCAGATGGATTGGGGACTTAGGTTCCACAGTGAGTATAACAAGCATGCTTTACTGCATATACAGACTGATTTTACTGTTGTCGGGTTAGTAACACTTTAATGTTTGTGCAGTTAACATAAATGTCAACCAGATCATTCAACATCATTGTTTGGATGGGGAAGGGATAATTAAATCTTTTACACTATATACAATATGTGTGTATATATATATATATATATATATCATCATAAATGAGTACACCCCTTTTGAAAAGTAAGATTTTAATCAATATCTCAATGAACACAAGAATAATTTCCATAATTTGACAAAACTGAGTTTTATAGAACATTTGTTTAGCTAAATAGCTTCATTAGCAGGTGGGTAATCAGAAAATATATCCAGTAATATTAAAAGCAATAGTATCACACATCTTGACGAGGTACCTAAGTTTCACAAGGCCTCTGACAGACCAGGGAAGGACCCCTTTTTTAACCTTTTATATACAAATAAAGATTGTGTTTTATACTTAATGCTGTACGTCATTTATTTGCTGAGGGGTCACACCTTGAAAGTCCCATTTTGTTTTTCACTATTTTTGTGTTGTATATTGGATTATAAATATTGATTCTAAAGGAAAGATTTCATTTAATACTTACCTGCTCTGTGCAACAGTTTTGCACAGAGCAGCCCCAATCCTCTTCTTTTTTGGTTCCCCGCTAGAGGTCCTGGATCCTTCCCCTGCCGTGTGCCCCCAATAACAAGCTTCTTGCTCCCTACTCCCACAAACCGCTGTAACCCCCTCAACCTTATACCTGTCCCCTTCCTCCCCGCATCCACCCCTCCACTTTCAGTTGCACTCCTGAACGCCCGAACGTTTGAAAAAAGCTCACCGCCATCCATGACCTCTTTATCTCCCACTCCCTCAACCTCCTAGCGGTCACTCTCCTATGGAGGTCTCGTCTGGTCCCATTCACCCAGACCGAGCGGTCGTAGAGGTGGTGGGGTCGGCATGCTCTTGTCACCGCTGAGCACCTTCCAGGTCCTCCCAAACCCCCCCTCTCTATCCTTCTCCTCCTTCGAGGCCCACTGCTCTTCTCTCCCACCCCTCTGAGGGTTGCAGTAATCTATCAGCCTCCTGGACCAGTATCCCGCTTCCTCGACTACTTTTCCGCCTGGCTACTCTTCTTCCTCTCCTCTGAGCTACCCACCATCATCCTTGGTGACTTCAATATCCTTATCAACGTCAACAACCCGGCTACATCCTCCACTTAACCTCTTCTTTTGCACTCACACAGTGCACACAGTCCTCCACCCACACCGACGGGAACACCCCGGACCTCGTTTTCTCTCATCTCTGCACCCTCCACAACCTCATTAACACCCCTTTCCCTCTCTCTGACCACAACCTCATTATGTTCTCTGTCTCCCCATCCTCTAACACCTTGCCCCCCAAATGTCAAACCATCACCAGCCGTAACCTCCGCAACCTGAACCTGGCCCCTCTCCACTCTGCAGCTGACCATCTGTTTGACAGTATCCTTCCACTGTCCTGCTCTGACCTGGCCACTACTGTGTATAACGACTCGCTGTCAGCTGCCTTAGACTCCTTAGCACCCCTAACCACACGCAACATTAGACCCCAACCGCTTCAACCCTGGCAGAGCAACCACACTAAAAATCTTAAACAACGCAGTTGCGTGCTGGAGCGATTATGGCGCAAAACCAGCTCCCCTCGAGCGTTCTCTCTCTACAAATCCGCCTTCCTCACCTACACCACCTCCCTCCATGCCTCCAAACAAGCCTACTTCGTAACCCTCATCAACACCCTCTCCACCTGTCCTCGCCGGCTCTTCTCCACTTTCAACTCCCTATTCTCCCCCCCCCCCAACTCCACTCAGTACCTCACTCAACGCCCACGAGATTGCCAATCACTTCCAAAACAAGATCGACGCAATCCGTAAGGACATCGCCAATGCTCAATCTACCTCCCCACCTAGCCTCCCTCCCTTTATAACCCCATCAACTCTCCCCTCCTCTGACCTCGCAACCACCCTGCCCTCCACCACACCTAACATCCCGCACACTATAACCTCCCCAACACTCCGCTCCTTCAGTCTTGCTACCACTGAGGAGGACACTAAGGTCTTCTCAGAAGCTCGCCTCACCAATTTCCCCCTTGACCCTGTCCCCACACAACTCCTCCGGTCACCCTCCTCCTCCATCCTACGCTCCCTCACCCACATCTTCAATCTCTCCTTCTCTACTGGTGCATTCCCCTCCCCCCAAAGCACGCGCACATCACCCCCATACTCAAAAAACCCTACCTGGACCCCACCTACCTGGACAACCTTAGACCCAATGTCCCTTCTGCCATTTACATCCAAGCTCCTTGAGCGCTTAGTCTACAATCGCCTAAGCTACCACCTTACTGACAACAACCTCCCCGATCCACTACAGTTTGGCTTCCGTCCCCTACACTCCACCGAAACCGCCCTACTCAAAATCACTAATGACCTGCTAACCGCCAAAGCTAATGGCCACTACTCAGTCCTCCTACTCCTCGACCTTTCCGCGGCCTTCGACATAGTTGACCACCCCCTCCTCCTTAATAAACTACACTCCCTTGGCATCAGAGACTCCGCTCTCTCCTGGCTCTCCTCCTATCTATCCCAACACTCCTTAAGCGTTACCTATAACGCTACCACCTCCCCCTCTCTACCCCTCTCTGTTGGGGTCCCCCAAGGCTCTGTCCTCGGGCCCCTTCTCTTCTCCATCTACACCTCCTCCCTCGGCAAACTAATACACTCCCACGGCTTCAACTATCACCTCTACGCCGATGACACGTAAATTTACCTCTCCCCCCTCACCTCACCCCTTCAGTCTCCGCCCGTATCACCCACCTACTGAACGACATATCAGACTGGATGTCGCTCCATTTCCTCAAATTGAACCTTTCCAAAACCGAGCTCCTAATTCCCCCCCCCCAAAGTCCTAGGTGTCACTCTAGACTCAAACCTGTCCTTCCAACCCCATGTCCAATCGCTGGCAAACTCATGCAGGCTCAACCTCCGCAACATCTCCAAAATACGTACGTTCCTAACCCCAGACACTACTAAACAACTCGTTCACTCCCTTATTATGTAACGTCTGGACTACTGCAACTCCCTTCTCACCGGCCTATCTCATCACAGACTATCCCCGCTTCAGTGTATCCTGAACTCAGCGGCCAGACTAATCCACCTCACCAACCGCTCGGCTTCTGCCACCCCCCTCTGTCATTCCCTCCATTGGCTCCCGATTGCCCAACGCATTAAATTCAAACTACTAACATTGACATACAAAGCCATTCATAACGCTGCCCCAAACTACCTCACCGACCTGATACCCAAATACCACCCAACCCCTACTCTTCGCTCCTCACAAGACCTCCTACTTTCTAGCTCCCTGGTCTCCTCCTCCCATGCCCGACTGCAGGACTTCTCCAGGACTTCCCCCATCCTCTGGAACTCCCTACCCCAATCCATCAGACTGCCACCTACCCTCCTCTCCTTTAGGCGCACCCTGAAAACCCACCTCTTCAGGGAAGCCTACCCCACCTTCACCTAACAGCCGATCTCCTCCACTCTTCCTACCACTCCATCCCCCACAGCCACTTCCTCCTGTACCATGATCCCCTACCTCCTAGATTGTAAGCTCGAAAAAGCAGGGCCCTCGAACCCCTTGTGTATTGTTCTGTTACTGTATTGTCTCATGTACTGTCCCCCACTATAATGTACAGCGCTGAGCAAACCTTTTGGCGCTATATAAATACTGTATAATAATAATAATAATCTTGCTATAGGGGCACTCAAGCAGACTGGCTCCTGAGCCATGCTCTGTATGTCCATTCACACATGTAGTGTTGCTCATCCCCATCCCCCACTCTCTTCTCATTGGCTCACTGGCTGTGATTGGCAGCAGCAGGAGCTGTGTGAGCCAATGAGCAGAGAGAGACACTGGAGCTGCTGCTTTCAAGCACATCATTGGATCAAGATGAGGCTCAGCTAGATAAAAGGGGGGGGGAGCTGGAGGGGAATTGCACCCAGAAGGTTTCTTACCTTAATGCGGAGCTCCACCCACAAGGGGAAGTTCTGCTGTAAGGCTTTGTTCTCCCACTCCCCATTAAGGATTGGATCCTTTGGGTAGCGAGGGGAGAACAGGTACCCAATTTCAACATGTACCCTCTCCTACTTCCATTGCGATTGCCTAGGCAATTGAAAGCGGAAACTGTCCTCCCCCCCGGGTGCCCACACTAAAGATGCCAGCACCAGGGTGAGAGGACAGTCAGTGCAACTGGCTTTGGTGAAGACACCGCGGGATCGAGGGACAAGTGAGTGGCTGTTTTTTAAAAGTCAGCAGCTACAGTTTTTTTGTACCTGCTGACTTATTTTTTAACATTGTGACTGTAGCTCTGCTTTAACCTCCTTGGCGGTATTCCCGAGTGTAGCTCGGGGTAAAATGTCAGTACCAAAAGCGGTAACCACGAGCTACACTCAGGCTTACCATGCGGCGCTGCATAGGGAGTCCCTGCAGCACTTACCTTGTTCTTCGCTCCCACGATGTGTCCCCTGCAGCATCCCCGGCCATCTCCTCCGGCTGATGCCGGCATCCGGCTTCTGTGTTCCGGTCCCTGTGACGTCGGGACGTACGGGCGCCGGCGGGAAATTTGAAAATTTTAAAAAAATGTCATTTTTTTAAAAACAAATTTTACATAGTAAAACATTGCTGTTTCAAACCATTTCACATACATTTTGTCCCGAGTGCTTTGTCCTGTGCCCTGCCTGAATTTTTACTGTTCTTTCTGCCTGGAAACTTAGAAAAGTCCATGGCGTCCAAAAAGTGTCCCTTTATGTCAAAAGCGGGTTTAGACCAGCTAGAGAACAGCGATAGTAAATCAGAACCACTTGCAGAATTGAGTGATAATGATTCGTGGAGAAATTCGTCATCAGACACTGAAAACGATTTTGCGACTTTGCTCAGCGATGTGCGAACCTGACGCTATATTTCAAATTTCAGTGTTTTTGGTTTGATTATATTATTGAATTAAATGTATTATTATTATATTATTATTTTTAGAGATGAGCGAATCGAAGTAGCCGAAGTGGAATTCGAGTCGAATATCGGAAAAATTTCGATTCGCGCCGAATCCGAAAAATAGCCTAATTCGGACGCGCAAATCGAAATTTTTCCGAAAATGGCGGCTGACATGTGCGGCGACGGAGCGGGGATGTCTGGGAAGGCGCGCAGACAAGGCGCGCTGACCCATAATGCATTCCTCAACGACATGTGATCGCATCAGCCAATCAGCAGCCAGCCAGCTAGCACTGTGTAATGGTCGAGCTATAAATAGCGGCCATTTTGGAATTCTTCATTTGCCTGCAGTCATTGAACAGAGGCAGACCGCTCTGTATTAGGGACAGGGATAGAGTTAGGGCCACAGAAACGATACTTGGGGACAGAGAAACGATACTTAGGGACAGAGAACTATTACTCAGGGACACAGAATTGTTAATTAGGGCCACAGAATCGTTACTTAGGGACAAAGAAACGCAGGTTAGGGCCACAGAATTCATACTCAGGGACAGACAGAATTGTTACTGAGTGCCAGAGAATTGTTACTTAGGGCCACAGAAACGTTATTAGGGCCACAGAATTGTTACTCAGGGACAGACAGAATTGTTACTGAGTGCCAGAGAATTGTTACTTAGGGCCACAGAAACGTTATTAGGGCCACAGAATTGTTACTCAGGGACAGACAGAATTGTTACTGAGTGCCAGAGAATTGTTACTTAGGGCCACAGAAACGTTATTAGGGCCACAGAATTGTTACTCAGGGACAGACAGAATTGTTACTGAGTGCCAGAGAATTGTTACTTAGGGCCACAGAAACTTTAGTTAGGGCCACAGAATTGTTACTCAGGGACAGACACAGAATTGTTACTGAGGGCCACAGAACTGTTACTTAGGGCCACAGAATTGTTACTCGCACAGACACAGAATTGTTACTCGCACAGACACAGAATTGTTACTGAGGGCCACAGAACTGTTACTTAGGGCCACAGAATTGTTACTCGCACAGACACAGAATTGTTACTGAGGGCCACAGAACTGTTACTTGGGGCCACACAAACGTTAATCAGGGAAACAGAATTGTTACTGAGGGCCACAGAACTGTTACTTAGGGCCACAGAATTGTTACTCGCACAGACACAGAATTGTTACTCGCACAGACACAGAATTGTTACTGAGGGCCACAGAACTGTTACTTAGGGCCACAGAATTGTTACTCGCACAGACACAGAATTGTTACTCAGGGACAGACAGAATTGTTACTGAGTGCCAGAGAATTGTTACTTAGGGCCACAGAAACGTTATTAGGGCCACAGAATTGTTACTCAGGGACAGACAGAATTGTTACTGAGTGCCAGAGAATTGTTACTTAGGGCCACAGAAACTTTAGTTAGGGCCACAGAATTGTTACTCAGGGACAGACACAGAATTGTTACTGAGGGCCACAGAACTGTTACTTAGGGCCACAGAATTGTTACTCGCACAGACACAGAATTGTTACTCGCACAGACACAGAATTGTTACTGAGGGCCACAGAACTGTTACTTGGGGCCACAGAAACGTTAATCAGGGACACAGAATTGTTACTGAGGGCCACAGAACTGTTACTTAGGGCCACAGAATTGTTACTCGCACAGACACAGAATTGTTACTGAGGGCCACAGAACTGTTACTTAGGGCCACAGAATTGTTACTCGCACAGACACAGAATTGTTACTCGCACAGACACAGAATTGTTACTGAGGGCCACAGAACTGTTACTTGGGGCCACAGAAACGTTAATCAGGGACACAGAATTGTTACTGAGGGCCACAGAACTATTACTTAGGGCCACAGAATTGTTACTTGCACAGACACAGAATTGTTACTCAGGGACACAGAATTGTTACTCAGGGACACATAATCGTTTAATTAAAGAGTATGTCAGACAACATGCAGAGGAGTGGCAGAGGAGGCAATGTTTTAGGAGCGAGCAGACGTGGCAGCAGAGGAAGGGGTCGAGGCAGCACTATTCGCAGCCAGAGGCCAGTGCTCCCGGTGTCATCCAGCGGTCGTGTCTCCACCGACAACCCTGCCGTCATCGATTGGTTGGCTCGGTCGTCTTCCTCTTCCCAGGTCACCTCTGACACCTACAGCCAACGGTCGGTGGGTACGTCAGACACAACCGTTAGTTGGCATGGCCCGGGACCAAGCCCACTGAAATCACGTGTCCTCTACCTGCCCCTGTCCTTTGGTGTTCCCTCACCAAGCGAAGTATCGCATGCTGTGGGCTCAGTGCCACTGTACAGTGAGGAAGAGCTAACAGAGGGCGGTCAGGAACGGGGGGAGACATCCGCCTTTTCAGCAGCCAGGCGAAGAAGTAGTGGCGAGGAGAGTGGCCCGGTAGCCGGTCTAGAGACAGGTCTGTCTCCTGACCCAGACGCAGCCGAGGGGGCTAGTAGTGAGGCGGAGACCCTACTTGATGATGAGGAGGTTGATCGCACTTGGCAGCCTCGTCGTCATCAGGCAATTTCTTCCGCATCATCAGGAGAAGAGGGTGGCAGCTTGGCAGTGAGCGAAACAGTCGGTGGGTTGCCCAGGAGACAGCAGCAGGGTCGCAGCAGTGTCAGTGGAAGCAGTGTCAGTGGAGCCAAACGGCCACGGAGTAGAGCACCAGCTCCACTGCAGCCTACCACCACGGCCAGTAGTGGTGCCGGTGTGCACGGAGGAAGCAGCAGTCAGCCAGTGAGGAGTATCGGGGGCAAAGTTTCCTACTCGGCGGTGTGGCAATTTTTCGGCAAGCCGCCCGAGGAAGTAAACGTAGCCGTATGTCGACTATGTGGCCAGAAAGTCAAGCGTGGCCAGGGGGCCCATGTTGGGACTACAGCGTTGCGTCAGCATATGCAGCGTCGCCATTTGGTGGCCTGGGAAAACCGTGATAAAGATATGGCGGTTCTGCCCGCCCCAGCCCCCGCTCCATCACCCGCTCCGTTACTTGCTCCGTCACCCGACGTCAATCGCCCTCCATCAGCCAGTCAAGGCTCCAACACCTCTGCTGAGGGGAGTTGTCGCTCGTTGGCATCTTCCGCTCGTTCAGATGCTCCTTCTCCTGCTACTCCTCTTCACGGATTCCGTCAGCAGTCTTTCTTGGAATCCGTTTCCAAGAGACAACAGTTTGCGAGCACGCACCCGACGGTGCAAAAGCTGAACGTCCTCCTGTCCAAGTTGCTGGTGCTGCAGTCCCTCCCTTTCCAAGTGGTGGACTCAGCACCTTTCAGAGAAATGATGGCTTGTGCCGCGCCGCGGTGGAGAGTGCCAAGCCGTCATTTCTTCGCCAAAAAGGCAGTGCCAGCCCTGCATTCACATGTAAAAGACATGGTGGGCCAGTCTTTGAGCATGTCGGTCTCTGCCAAAGTGCACGGCAGCGCCGACGTGTGGAGCTGTAACTACGGTCAGGGACAGTACATGTCATTTACGGCCCACTGGGTGAACGTGGTGCCGTCACAGCCGCACCAGCAACTTGGACAGGTCACGCCGCTTTTGCCTCCACGTTTGCACGTCCTTGGTCCGGCAAAGATGTCTGCCTCTACCACCTCTTCTTCCGCCGTGTCCTCAGCCGCCACCCCCGTGCCAAGTCCCATTACCCGACCGGCATATCACATGTGCAGGGCGCAACGGTGTCACGCTGTTCTGCACCTGGTATGCCTTGGCGAACGTAGTCACACAGGGGAGGAACTTCTGAGTGTAATGAACAGAGAAATCGACAGATGGCTGTCTCCGCGCAAACTGAAAATCAGAACCATGTTGACCGACAACGGAAAGAACATGGTGTCTGCTCTGCGTCAAGGAAGGTTGTGCCATGCGCCATGCATGGCTCACGTGTTCAATCTGGTTGTCAAGCGGTTCCTAAAATCCACCATCCCACTGCAAGACATCCTTAAAATGTCACGTAAACTTTGCATGCATTTCAGCCATTCCTACACCGCAAAGCACACCCTCCTTGAGCTGCAGCGGCAGAACGGAATTCCACATCATCGCCTGATCTGCGACGTTGCAACAAGGTGGAATTCAACCCTACACATGTTAGACCGCCTTTACGAGCAGCGAAAGGCCATCACCGATTTCCTGATGTTACAAGCGGATAAAGGTACTCCCCTGTGTAACTTCGATGTCAGCCATTGGCAGCTCATGCGTGACACCTGCCGCTTGCTCAGGCCCTTTGAGGAGGCCACGCTATTTGTGAGTCGGCAGGACTATGGGATGAACGACGTCATTCCTCTGTTGCACGTCCTTGAACAAATGCTGTTAACAATGGCTGGTCAGGGTGCGGTAGACGTGGCGCACAGATCTCAACGCCACATGACCCCTGTGGGGGCAGGACAGGAAGAAGAGGAGGAGGTAGAGGAGGACATTTGTGCTCAGGAATTATTGAGTGAAATGGGTGGTTTTTCCACTCAGCGGACAGGAGTGGAGGAGCAGGAGCATCTGGTAGAGGAGGAGGAGGAGGAGACAGAGGACCCAGACGCACCGTGGCAGTATGCTGTGGAGATGGAGGCAGGGAGTCCCTCGCATTCCTTGGCACAAATGGCCCATAGCATGCTTGGTTGCTTGCGTAGCGACAGCCGAATAATAACCATCAGACAGAGGGATGACTTTTGGCTGTCCACCTTGTTGGACCCTCGCTACCGTTCAAAAATGGTGGCCTTTTTCACACCTGCTGAGAGGGAGGCCAAAATAACGTACTATAAAAACCACCTATGTAGTCAGTTGGTCTCTGCCTTTGTGCGCCAACGTCCATCCTCAGACACTGTGGGCCCTGTGCGCTCGCGTTCCGCTGCCATGGCAGCAGGGGAGGGGTGGGGTGGTAGGAGCAGTGGCAGCTCCACCAGCAGCGGCTGCCTCAGTCTGCAGTCGATGATGAGTAGCTTTCTTCACCAGCGCAGTGAGGAAACTACTAACCAGCCGCAGCAGCAGCAGCAGCAGCATCAGGTGGACCTGGAGCAGGACCTCAAACAACAGGCTTGGGCCTACTTGGACAGCACCCTGCCAACCGAGGTAGACAATCCCCTTGACTACTGGGCAACGAAACTTGACCTTTGGCCCCAACTAGCTGAATTTGCCCTTGAAAGGCTGTCATGCCCGGCCAGTAGCGTGGCATCGGAGCGCGTGTTTAGTGCGGCAGGAGGTATTGTAACTCCGCGGAGGACACGACTGTCCACCCAAAGTGTGGAGAGACTCACGTTTGTGAAAATGAATCAGGCGTGGATTAGTCTGGATTTCAAACCACCAGTTCCTGACACAACTGACTAAATCCGCCATGAATCATGCCTCAAACATGTGCCACTTTCAGGTCTCCTCACACACTGCTGGTGTGTAGAATTTTTTGACATAGGGTGCTGGCAGATTACGGGCCTCCTATAGCTGCTGCCAGGCCCATAATCTGCCATGGGCCCCTATATACCGCCTCCTCATGCTGCTGCCAGGTCCAGAGTCTCTCATGGGTCCCTGTACGGCCTCCCATTGCTGCTGTCTCCATCGCCACACTCTGCCATGTGCCACTTTCAGGTCTCCTCACACACTGCTGGTGTGTTGAATTTTTTGACATAGGGTGCTGGCAGATTACGGGCCTCCTATAGCTGCTGCCAGGCCCCTAATCTGCCATGGGCCCCTATATACCGCCTCCTCATGCTGCTGCCAGGTCCAGAGTCTCTCATGGGTCCCTGTACGGCCTCCCATTGCTGCTGTCTCCATCACCACACTCTGCCATGTGCCACTTTCAGGTCTCCTCACACTGCTGGTGTGTTGAATTTTTTGACATAGGGTGCTGGCAGATTACGGGCCTCCCATAGCTGCTGCCAGGCCCCTAATCTGCCATGGGCCCCTATATACCGCCTCCTCATGCTGCTGCCAAGTCCAGAGTCTCTCATGGGTCCCTCTACGACCTCCCATTGCTGCTGTCTCCATCGCCACACTCTGCCATGTGCCACTTTCAGGTCTCCTCACACTGCTGGTGTGTTGAATTTTTTGACATAGGGTGCTGGCAGATTACGGGCCTCCCATAGCTGCTGCCAGGCCCCTAATCTGCCATGGGCCCCTATATACCGCCTCCTCATGCTGCTGCCAAGTCCAGAGTCTCTCATGGGTCCCTGTACGGCCTCCCATTGCTGCTGTCTCCATCGCCACACTCTGCCATGTGCCACTTTCAGGTCTCCTCACACTGCTGGTGTGTTGAATTTTTTGACATAGGGTGCTGGCAGATTACGGGCCTCCCATAGCTGCTGCCAGGCCCCTAATCTGCCATGGGCCCCTATATACCGCCTCCTCATGCTGCTGCCAAGTCCAGAGTCTCTCATGGGTCCCTCTACGGCCTCCCATTGCTGCTGTCTCCATCGCCACACTCTGCCATGTGCCACTTTCAGGTCTCCTCACACACTGCTGGTGTGTTGAATTTTTTGACATAGGGTGCTGGCAGATTACGGGCCTCCCATAGCTGCTGCCAGGCCCCTAATCTGCCATGGGCCCCTATATACCGCCTCCTCATGCTGCTGCCAAGTCCAGAGTCTCTCATGGGTCCCTATACGGCCTCCCATTGCTGCTGTCTCCATCGCCACACTCTGCCATGTGCCACTTTCAGGTCTCCTCACACACTGCTGGTGTGTTGAATTTTTTGACATAGGGTGCTGGCAGATTACGGGCCCCCTATAGCTGCTGCCAGGCCCCTAATCTGCCATGGGCCCCTATATACCGCCTCCTCATGCTGCTGCCAGGTCCAGAGTCTCTCATGGGTCCCTGTACGGCCTCCCATTGCTGCTGTCTCCATCGCCACACTCTGCCATGTGCCACTTTCAGGTCTCCTCACACTGCTGGTGTGTAGAATTTTTTGACATAGGGTGCTGGCAGATTACGGGCCTCCTATAGCTGCTGCCAGGCCCCTAATCTGCCATAGGCCCCTATATACCGCCTCCTCATGCTGCTGCCAGGTCCAGAGTCTCTCATGGGTCCCTGTACGGCCTCCCATTGCTGCTGTCTCCATCGCCACACTCTGCCATGTGCCACTTTCAGGTCTCCTCACACTGCTGGTGTGTTGAATTTTTTGACATAGGGTGCTGGCAGATTACGGGCCTCCCATAGCTGCTGCCAGGCCCCTAATCTGCCATGGGCCCCTATATACCGCCTCCTCATGCTGCTGCCAAGTCCAGAGTCTCTCATGGGTCCCTCTACGGCCTCCCATTGCTGCTGTCTCCATCGCCACACTCTGCCATGTGCCACTTTCAGGTCTCCTCACACACTGCTGGTGTGTTGAATTTTTTGACATAGGGTGCTGGCAGATTACGGGCCTCCCATAGCTGCTGCCAGGCCCCTAATCTGCCATGGGCCCCTATATACCGCCTCCTCATGCTGCTGCCAAGTCCAGAGTCTCTCATGGGTCCCTATACGGCCTCCCATTGCTGCTGTCTCCATCGCCACACTCTGCCATGTGCCACTTTCAGGTCTCCTCACACACTGCTGGTGTGTTGAATTTTTTGACATAGGGTGCTGGCAGATTACGGGCCCCCTATAGCTGCTGCCAGGCCCCTAATCTGCCATGGGCCCCTATATACCGCCTCCTCATGCTGCTGCCAGGTCCAGAGTCTCTCATGGGTCCCTGTACGGCCTCCCATTGCTGCTGTCTCCATCGCCACACTCTGCCATGTGCCACTTTCAGGTCTCCTCACACTGCTGGTGTGTAGAATTTTTTGACATAGGGTGCTGGCAGATTACGGGCCTCCTATAGCTGCTGCCAGGCCCCTAATCTGCCATAGGCCCCTATATACCGCCTCCTCATGCTGCTGCCAGGTCCAGAGTCTCTCATGGGTCCCTGTACGGCCTCCCATTGCTGCTGTCTCCATCGCCACACTCTGCCATGTGCCACTTTCAGGTCTCCTCACACTGCTGGTGTGTTGAATTTTTTGACATAGGGTGCTGGCAGATTACGGGCCTCCCATAGCTGCTGCCAGGCCCCTAATCTGCCATGGGCCCCTATATACCGCCTCCTCATGCTGCTGCCAAGTCCAGAGTCTCTCATGGGTCCCTATACGGCCTCCCATTGCTGCTGTCTCCATCGCCACACTCTGCCATGTGCCACTTTCAGGTCTCCTCACACACTGCTGGTGTGTTGAATTTTTTGACATAGGGTGCTGGCAGATTACGGGCCCCCTATAGCTGCTGCCAGGCCCCTAATCTGCCATGGGCCCCTATATACCGCCTCCTCATGCTGCTGCCAGGTCCAGAGTCTCTCATGGGTCCCTGTACGGTCTCCCATTGCTGCTGTCTCCATCGCCACACTCTGCCATGTGCCACTTTCAGGTCTCCTCACACTGCTGGTGTGTTGAATTTTTTGACATAGGGTGCTGGCAGATTACGGGCCTCCCATAGCTGCTGCCAGGCCCCTAATCTGCCATGGGCCCCTATACCAACTCCTCATGCTGCTGCCAGGTCCACAGTCTCTCATGCCATGTGCCACTTTCAGGTCTCCTCACACTGCTGGTGTGTTGAATTTTTTGACATAGGGTGCTGGCAGATTACGGGCCTCCCATAGCTGCTGCCAGGCCCCTAATCTGCCATGGGCCCCTATACCGCCTCCTCATGCTGCTGCCAAGTCCAGAGTGTGTCATGGGTCCCTGTACGGCCTCCCATTGCTGCTGTCTCCATAGCCACACTCTGCCATGTGCCACTTTCAGGTCTCCTCACACTGCTGGTGTGTTGAATTTTTTGACATAGGGTGCTGGCAGATTACGGGCCTCCCATTGCTGCTGCCAGGCACGTAATCTGCCATGGGCCCCCGTACCGACTCCTCATGCTGTGACGTTGCAACAAGGTGGAATTCAACCCTACATATGTTAGACCGCCTTTACGAACAGCGAAAGGCCATCACAGATTTCCTGATGTTAAAAGCGGATAAAGGTACTCCCTGTGTAACTTAGATGTCAGCCATTGGCAGCTCATGCGTGACACCTGCGCTTGCTCAGGCCCTTTGAGGAGGCCACGCTATTCGTGAGTCGGCAGGACTATGGGATGAACGACGTCATTCCTCTGTTGCACGTCCTTGAACAAATGCTGTTAACAATGGCTGGTCAGGGTGCGGTAGACGTGGCGCACAGATCTCAACGCCACATGACCCCTGTGGGGGCAGGACAGGAAGAAGAGGAGGAGGTAGAGGAGGACATTGGTGCTCAGGAATTATTGAGTGAAATGGGTGGTTTTTCCACTCAGCGGACAGGAGTGGAGGAGCAGGAGCATCTGGTAGAGGAGGAGGAGGAGGAGACAGAGGACCCAGACGCACCGTGGCAGTATGCTGTGGAGATGGAGGCAGGGAGTCCCTCGCATTCCTTGGCACAAATGGCCCATAGCATGCTCGGTTGCTTGCGTAGCGACAGCCGAATAATAACCATCAGACAGAGGGATGACTTTTGGCTGTCCACCTTGTTGGACCCTCGCTACCGTTCAAAAATGGTGGCCTTTTTCACACCTGCTGAGAGGGAGGCCAAAATAACGTACTATAAAAACCACCTATGTAGTCAGCTGGTCTCTGCCTTTGTGCGCCAACGTCCATCCTCAGACACTGTGGGCCCTGTGCGCTCGCGTTCCGCTGCCATGGCAGCAGGGGAGGGGTGGGGTGGTAGGAGCAGTGGCAGCTCCACCAGCAGCGGCTGCCTCAGTCTGCAGTCGATGATGAGTAGCTTTCTTCACCAGCGCAGTGAGGAAACTACTAACCATCCGCAGCAGCAGCAGCATCAGGTGGACCTGGAGCAGGACCTCAAACAACAGGCTTAGGCCTACTTGGACAGCACCCTGCCAACCGAGGTAGACAATCCCCTTGACTACTGGGCAACGAAACTTGACCTTTGGCCCCAACTAGCTGAATTTGCCCTTGAAAGGCTGTCATGCCCGGCCAGTAGCGTGGCATCGGAGCACGTGTTTAGTGCGGCAGGAGGTATTGTAACTCCGCGGAGGACACGACTGTCCACCCAAAGTGTGGAGAGACTCACGTTTGTGAAAATGAATCAGGCGTGGATTAGTCTGGATTTCAAACCACCAGTTCCTGACACAACTGACTAAATCCGCCATGAATCATGCCCCAAACATGTGCCACTTTCAGGTCTCCTCACACTGCTGGTGTGTTCCATTTTTTGTCATAGGGTGCTGGCAGATTACGGGCCTCCCATAGGTGCTGCCAGGCCCCAAATCTGCCATGGGCCCCCGTACCGCCTCGTCACGCTGCTGCTGGGTCCACAGTGTGACATGGGTCCTTGTACCGCCTCCCATTGCTCCCACTCTGCCATGTGCCACTTTCAGGTCTCCTCACACTCCTGCTGGTTTCCATTTTGTCATAGGTTGCTGTATGGCCTCCCATTGCTGCTGCCTCCACCGCCACACTGTGGCTCCAAACACTGGTTTTGGCCCCGTGACTGGCCAAATGAGTGAAGTGTGCGGTGATTCTAAGATCGACGGCACTCATCTGCATGTCATACTGAGTGACAGTATTATTTCTCTTCCCCAGCAGACTCCAAGGGCATTTAAATTAAAGGTACAGTGTTCTGCACTAATATTAAGTCTCTCTGAAGCCTAGAAACACCCTTTTTTAAGTTAAATTCACAGCGAATTTATTCGACTCGAATCGAATATTGTCCACGAATTCGCCGAATCAGTCGAATCAAATTTTTCATTTCTTCGCTCATCTCTAATTATTTTTTATGATTATTTATTAAATTTTAATTTATGATTTTGTGTTTCAAATTTTATCATACCCGGGATGTTTATTAGACTCTTGTTCGGACAGATTTCAGTGAGTTATTCCTAAAAATTACAGCCTACAATAAAAAACACTACATATTTCCATGCAAAATAATGGTACCGCTTTCAGCACCAAAAATCTGAAATAATCATACCGCTAGGGAGGTTAATGCTTGCAGTGTATCAAGGTAAAAACCTTGAGCCTTTAGAACCACTTTAAAAACAGCATTGCATTTTCTGTAATTACCTTCAGCATCCAATGACGACCATTCTATTGACCCGGACGATATACCACCACCTTCGCTCCTAGAAGGACTGCAGACCACAACTTAAAGACATGTTCAACAGCATGACATGCAGATAATTTCATTTGTGACATTTCAGGTAAAGTGGCTGGAGCTGCATCGGAGGGCCTTAGAAAGTTCTCGGGGCCCAAACAAGCTCCAGCTAGAGCAAGTAAACATTTTCATAAACCATTTTAATAACAGAAAAGCTGGACAATATAAACCTCAGAAGCTCAGCAGCTGTGCTGGTGGCAGGTCACCTCCTGGCATTTAGAAAATAGATCATACTATCACACTAACTATGAGCAATGAATAGTCTGGCAACTGTCAAACTGTTGAGTTTCTCAAGATTCCTGCACATTCTCTTTCATATACAGACAGAATATTTTATTCCTTTTTCTATTTTTATACAAAGAACAATTTCGGATCATTTTCTACAACTACGTGACATTGAAATGTAATGGCTTTGAACACATAATGATACCAGAGCTGCTGGTAATGTCGGGGAGAGTGCAGATGGAGTGAGTGGGGGTAGTGAATGGTGATATATTATTGGGAATAAAGGCAGAAAGAACAGCTGCACTTGCAGACACAACATACTGTAGGTGCCCTCTGAATTCAGAGACAGACACTGTCCAGGTGGCACCACAACACAAGAGTATATCAGCCGTTATGAGTGTGAAAAGAGGACAGAACGACTTTTTTTCTTCTTTTGATGCCCTCTGCAGTATGTGTACTCTACTGAAAAATGTGTCAGGAAATTCAACATTTCTGTCTTCATGTTTACATTACGAGTGTACGGTAAACCTGTCCCTGAAAATAACCTTTTTTACTTGCTGCAACTTAGTAATAAGAGAAAATTACTTGTTATTGCAAAGATCATACAAAGGATAAAGGGACATCAGCTGCCTGTGAAAGAAAATGATTACCGTCTGTTTAGGAAGATTTTCTTTACAGTAAAAATATGAGAAAAAAAATATTTCAGTGATCTAAGTACATTCCAAGTATTTTAACAGAAATTGTGGCAGAGTCCTACCTTTTCCATCTCTGAAGAGAAAGCTGCTTGTATCACTATATCTTTGCAAAATTGATTCGTGGATGGGCGGATCTGGTTTATTGGAGCCACCTGGTGAACTTTAAGAGCTGATTCTGTTCAAGGATCCATCGATGTCCTCACCCGAGCCAATTCTTCAAACGGCTTCGGGTGCAGGCATCGGCATCTTAGGTAAGGGAAACCGACAGTGAAGCCTTCCAGCTTCACAGCCAGTTTCTTACTGTGCATGCACAAGCTGTGCTGCACTTTGTGGTGGTCCCACAGTCTTCTGGGACCTGTGTGTGTCCCAGAAGGCTGAGGGGGCAAGGAGGAGGGGGCCGAACTTCCTCACAGATTGCTGCGGTGATCTAACCTGGAAGTGGGTACCTGTAAAACCAAGTACCTGCTCCCCCCCCAAAAAAGTGCCAAATGTGGCAGTGGATGGGGAGAGGATGCAAACAAGTGAAACTTCCCCTTTTGAGTGAAGTTCCACTTTAAGGGACAGAATGACTACAGCCAGCTTCCCCTGCAACAGGTCCACTCTACCCAGCTTCCTGCCCTATCCAGGGCCCATGAGTATTGGCTACATCCTTGCAAGTGTGGAGGTGTATTGCTCCCATGCCAAATTCTGCCTATGTCCCCTCCCCGCCTAGCTTATATGGGGGTGCTGACTCGCCCCTGTCATCACTATTGGGAGGGCTCTATCTAAAAGAGGCATAACACCATGTGTCACTACCTGTTGTAAAAGACATTGGGGGTGATTTACTGGCATGCTGCAAGAGCAGTTGCTCCAGAGCTTAGTTAATGAGCAAAAACTTTGCTGATTTCCATCATCCAATCATGTGCAAGCAAAAACGCAGGTTTATTTATTTTCCTTGCATGTGATTGGGTATCCTTTGCAAAGTAAAGCTCTACCTCATCTACTAAGCTCTGGGGCAACTGCACTTGCAGAGTGCAATTGAACTTTGCAAAGTGCACAGTCTAATTGCTTTTAGTAAATCAACCCCATTAATCTAAGTGGCTAATTGCACCTGCTTACAGGTAGACTAGTCTCCCACATTCCTACCCCTCCCCCCCCAGCCAACTACTCCTGACCAAGGAAGTAAGTGTCTGTCAGGGATCCCAGCCGCTCGGCGCTGCGCGCATGCACAGATCGCCGACTCGTCCTGGCCGGCGAGCACTGCATCTGAGACGATCGCGGTGGCAGCCGCGCATGCGCACTCGCGATCGGGGGCGCACCAATGAGAGCACAGGGCGCCCTATTTAAACCAGCCCTGCGCATCTCTAAATCGCCTTATGGTCTTGTTCCCTGTTCCTGTGCTCCTGATTGTTCCAGTGTTCCTGATTACCTTGCTGCCGACCCAGCCTGTCCCTGATACTGCTGTCTTCTCCTGCTCTGACCCCTGGCTCGTCCTGACCATTCTCTGCCTGATCCCGATTGCCTGACCTCCTATTACCGAACCCGGCTTGTGACCGGTTATTCTTGTGCCTACCGTTCTGTACTGCCTGCTCCACTGCTACCGACCCGGCCTGTCTGACCACGCATACCTCTTCACATCTGGCTCTTACCTGCGCTACGCCATTGGCATCCGCCTCTACCACAGCTGGTGTTTCTCGGGGGGTCAAGACCTGCTTCAAGTCCATCCCCACCATCGGGGCTCTGGTGAACCAGCAGACTGAGGCTTAGACCCCGCGCCCTGAGAGGCTCCGGCCAGTGGACTGCTAGAGGCTACCGCCAGTCGGCTGCTGACAGCAGGGGCAGACTGACCATTTGGAAACTCGGGCAGTTCCCGAGGGCCCGGGGTCAGTAGGGGGCCCCATGAGATGCCCCTGGTACCTTTTTCATAGGATTTTTTGAGTTTGGGCAAGGACACAGGGGCCCCATGATCCCCTATTGCCCGGGGGCCCCATGAGTTGTCAGTCCGCCCCTGGCTGACAGTATCACTACTTTATTTTTTAACCAATCAACTCCACACTGTTTGGTTCCCCTTCAACCCATGTAGGCCCTGCATTTAATTCACTACCCTCATAGCTCCATGCCTGTCTGTTGCTGCAATTGCCTAGTCTCTGGAGTAGCAGAGTCGTATTAAGTTAGGATTGTAAGTTTAATTCTGTCTATTAAATGGAACATGGAAAGGAAATAGGCTATATTTTAACAACAGCACACACAAAGTTAGCTTCCTATTGCTGTCAGAGTCTTCAGGATGACATGATACAGGTATCCCCACTGAGGACTCACAGGCTTTATGAATAGATTTGTAGCAATTTTCTTTCCTTTCTCAGAGTGGCGTGATCTTGTGAAGAGCACTTTCCGCTTCCTGCTGATCTGCCTCTGTTTAGCAGAGTTGAGAAGAAAGAGAAGTGAATAGGAGATGACAAAGGACTGTTTAGTGGATCAGGACAGAAATCTACAGTCATCTCACATAGGGTCCTTATCGTTCTTGCTTAAACCCTTCAAAAAGAAAAAAGAGTTATATTGTGTCACACAAACGGCTTTTTTTCTTGCCATCCTTTGTATTTTAGTTTTCTTGCTGGGTTTTGAATCCCTGAAAGCAGCACGTAGGACTCATGTAACCAAAGACTGGATGGAGAGGAAAAAATAGGACTCCTAGGGGGTCAATGCCCTCTAAAGGGAAAATCATAGAATGCTTTACTTTATGATGAGTTATACTTAAAGGGGTTTATTTATATATGTTATATTCAGAAAATGTACACCTAACATTCACATATTGTTCTATTTGGATTGATTTGGAAAAAGATGTAAATCCTAACTGAAAGTTGCGTAAACACAAAAGCATTTTAGACCCCAAAAGTGCATCTACCCCCCACCCAAAAAAAAACAAAACAAATGTAATATTTTGCAGCTTACTCGATCTTAGATGTGGCGGATGCATCAGATTTTTAAATTTTTTCTTTTTTTTTTTACTGTGGTGACTCCGCTATTACAAAACTTCCTGTCCTTGAGTGACAACATTCACTCACTGTGAATTTTTGGAGGAACAGGGTTGTCACCCTAGGCTGCTTGGTCCCAATTTGGAAAACAGACTAAAGTACCAACGCCTGCATGTCCAGTGTGCATCTGAAGACTAAACCTGAGGAGTAGCGGGCACCAACTTATCATTACAGGATGTGCAACTGAATGTATCATGTTGGTGTATGAGGATGAAGCCACCAGAAAAAGAAAGCGCCTGCTGAAGCCATAAGCAGCCTTTAAGAAATGTAAAGGTACATGTAAGAAAATATTAAAAGAGACATTTTGCTATAATTTTTTTTTGTAATTTGAAAGAGACGTACAACCAAAGCTTTTTTTAAGCCATGCTTCTCTTCTGGGTTACGAGAGTGCACTTGCTTATATTCTTCTGTGACCCAGAATCAGCCACTAAAACCATCTGTCATTTGACGTCACAGAGCCGGTCTAGGCTCTGGAAGGAGCCTGACCATATTGCCGGGATCCACCCAGCTGCCTAAATTGATAGCTTGCCCCACCTCTCAGCACATGACTGAGAGCCGAAGCCAGTTGCACCCACCCCTTTTCCAGCTAGGCTCTCCAGTGAGCACTGGAGGGGCAGAGCAGAGAGCAGTGACTCTCCGCTCTGAGCAGACTGAGAAGTGAGCAATCAGAGGTCATGTGATTGATCAGTTCTCGGTTTTACAGCTAGAGTGGGACTGCTGCAGCATTGAGGTATGCAAGTATGTCCATACTTTTTCTTTAATTTATAGGTGCGTTTCCCTAAAAGTAATCATTGATGCAGTAATTCTACTTGTCAAACTTGCAATAGTTATGTGAAGTTATTTCACATACAGTATTTTAGATTGTCTCAAAGGCATAACTAGAACCTTCAGGGCCCCAGTGCAAGAAACCATGAAGGTTCCCCCTGACCCACTGGTCCTGCGGCCTTCTCTACTGGTCCTGGGGCCTTTCTCACTGATCCATGGATCCTATTCTACTGTCTTGCCCCCCCCCCCCCACGGTGGTGGGACACATGACCCGGTTACAAGTACGACCTTTGCGACCTGGTAGTTCTGCCACTGTCTAACCTCCAATACGGGGTGACACCAGACAGACCCGCTCCAGGAAAAGGTAAGTTGTAAAGGCTACATCACCGATCTGATATCCAAATACCACCCAAATCGTACTCTCCGCTCCTCACAAGACCTCCTACTCTCTAGTTCCCTGGTCTCCTCCTCCCATGTCCATCTCCAGGACTTCTCCAGGGCCTCCCCATCCTCTGGAACTCCCTACCCCAATCCATCAGACTATCACCTACTCTCCTCACCTTTAGGCACACCCTGAAAACCCATCTCTTCAGGGAAGCCTACCTCGCCTTCAGCTAATTGACGATCTCCCCCACTCTTCCTACCACTCCATCCCCCACAGCTATTTCCTCCTGTATCACTATCCCCTCCCTCCTAGACTGTAAGTTCCAAGGAGCAGGGCCCTTGAACCCCTAGTGTATTGTATTGTTACTGTACTGTCTCATGTACTGTCTCCCATTGTAATGTGCAGCGCTGAGCAAACTGTTGGCGCTATATAAATACTGTATAATAATAATAAGCCGACGATCCCCGCAGACGATCCCTGCAGGATGGATCAGATCTGCAGATTGAGCATAATGGATCGGACTCCGAACCATTATGCTCCCCAGTCTGCAGATCCGATCCATCCTGCGAGGATCGTCGGCTTTCTTTACAACTTACTTTTTTGTGGAGCGGGTGTGTCTGGTGTCACCCCATATAGGTTGCATGCCGACGATCCCTGCAGGATGGTTCAAATCTGTAGATTGAGCATAAAGGATCAGAGTCCGATCCATTATGCTCCCCAATCTGCAGATCCAATCCATCCTGCGGGGATCGTTGGCATGCAACCTATATGGGGTGACACCAGACCCGCTCCACAAAAAGGTAAGTTGTAAAGAAAGCCGACGATCTCCGCAGGATGGATCTAATCCATCCTGCGGTGATCGTCGCCTTTCTTTACAACTTACCTTTTTGTGGAGCGGGTCCGGTGTCACCTGGTGCGGCTCGCACCCCCCGCACCTGCCAGGGGATGCCACTGGGTCAGCAGCTACTGTATTTGTAGATGCTGACTTTTAGTTTTTTTTAAATCTGGCTGAAGAACTACTTTAAGCTCTGTTTTTACCACCCCCACCCCCTCGCTGCAAAGGCAGCCAGACAGGGGTGTACAAATGCCATGGCCTAATGATTTGCATTGCAGGCATTACCTTTTAAATGAAGGCAGCTACACTGCAATCATGAGCTAAGTGCTGCTTTCGAGGTTGTATTCCCATTGCAAAAAGGCCATACTGCTGTAAAATAATCCTAGCATTCAGGAGGTAGCAGAGTTGCCCCCTGGACACTTGTCAGATGCCCCCATTCCAGCAGTGTGCAACCTATGTGTACACAAGCCTTTAGAGTGCTGACTAATGGGTGATTGATCACAAGTAATGCTTTAGATTTCAAACATTGCTGGCATTTATCGGCCATTTCTCACTACCTATCTTTGTGGTGATAATGAGCACTTCTAGGCATTTTGAGACATTCTCTATTACAGAAGATTTTCTACTTTGAGAATAAAACCTGAATTCGACTTGGTATCAACCTCTTGCAATCTGCTGCACAGACTGGGGGAGGTAGGGGCAGCACTAAGGACCAATCAGGCGTGCTACATGCAAATGTGCTGACAAGAAACATGCTGATAGGAGGATAGAGAAAAGTGAGCAGAGGGATCACCTCATTAGTCTGCTCTTTCACTATCTACAGAAAAAAATATTTTTTTACCTAGCCGCAGATACATTTTTTATATCTAAAGCAGGGGCGGACTGACCATTTGGAAACTCGGGCACTGCCTGAGGGCCCGGGGTTACGGGGTCAGTAGGGGGCCCCATGAGATGCCCCTGGTACCTTTTTCATAGGCTTTTTTGAGTTTGGGCAAGGACACAGGGGCCCCATGATCCCCTGTTGCCTGGGGGCCCCATGAGTTGTCAGTCCGCCCCTGATCTAAAGTGTTACTAAACCCATCACCCTGCATAAACTATATCCGGTCTTCCACAGAACATGGAAATTCAATCATTATAGTAAATATAGATGCTAAATACATTTTCTCATCTGCAGTTTATAGCAGTCTTGTGACTGTTGAGCACAGGTTAAAACTTGCAGGAGTTTCCATTTTCTATGAGGCTATATGACTCCCAAACTTTTATCTGGACAGTGCTGATTGGCCCTGTGCTAATCACATGCACCCTCCCAAGAAAAAAAAAACATATATAGCCATACACACTAAACTGAGCTCTGTAATATCAGCAGATGGATTAGGGACAGTAGAAGAAGGGGAGGATCAGAGAAGATAGGATAAAACAACCTATTTACACAATGATCAGGATTAACCCCTTTGGTTCCACAGTGAGTATAACACACATGCTTTACTGCATATACAGACTGATTTTACTGATCTGGGTTTAGTAACATTTTAAAGAAGAATTCCAGGTATGGATAATTTTTCATGGTTACATTGGTCCAGCTATGTAACTATGCATATATCATACCAGTGGAATTCCCATGGAAGCTGGAAATCACTGTAGTTGGCACTGCTACTTCTGGGATCTTCACTAGCTTCTGGATCCTGTGTCAAGTGTCCTGATCTATTATGAGCACAGGAGGTTCCCTGCTCAGCAAGGGGCCCAATCAGAGAATGATTTGCAATTTCTCAATTAATGCAAAGCATTCTCTGATTGGATGGGGGGGGAACCCTAATGTCACTGTCCTGCCTCTTCATCTCATCCAATGAGAGAATGCTTTGCATTAGCTGAGAAAACACAAAACAATCTCTGAATGGCACCCGTGTCCAACCCGTGTTCACAGTGCAACAGGGCAGTCGCTTGACATGGGACCCACAAGCTACTGGAGATCACTGGAGTGGCAGGACCTACTACAGTGATCCCCAGGTAAGGCAATCTAAAAGCAGATTAAACTTCAGCTTTAACAATCTCAGAAGCATCTTGAATACCAAAATCACAGTACATTTGCCCATCAATGCTGGTCAATACTGGCCCTTGAAAAACTCACCTTAATTCCACCTTCCTAATTCATCACAACACATTTTGCTCATCCCTTAAGTTGGATGCACACCTCATTGTTCCTGTGCTTTCCATACCCTAAATGCACATGTGTTAACATGCCTGTTGTCACTCATTAATGTGTGTTGAATTAAGGCAGACCATTCATATTCCATGGGCTGCCAGGCACAGGAAAGAAACAAAAACAAACATGGAGCACTTTTTCTGATACAGCAGACTACAACATACGGTAAGGCATTCTTTTGTGTTGTGGTGCTCTGAAACACATGTGCATTAGAGCTGCCTTGGTGCATTGGGGTAACCTTCAAAATGAAATGGATGGCTGCACACTGAGTCACTGTAACACACATAAAAGTGTTTTTCGGCCCTTAAAGTGGGCCTTAGATGTTTCAAGCAAAGACCAGGTGTCCATGTTGTACGAACAGCTAAGAGAGTTCATGGATTTTGGTTCTATGATGTTGATGAAGGAGAGAGTCAATTAGTGTAGAAGTCAGCCCAGTAGTGTACTGCAATGGAGATCTCAGAAAAAATATCAGGATTCTTTTTAAAGATTTTTTTTTAACTTTCTATTAAGAAAAAAAAAACAGGCCACACCACAACTGTCACATTCACTACTGGGAAATGTTCAGTTACATCGGTGATATAACATGGTAAGGTTGGGACTCTCAGGTTGGAAGAATCAGCATAATTGATTGATGACCAATCTATGTGTGCGGTGTCAGCTCATTAGAGCAAATTGTCAAGTTCTGCATAGTCCTTGTTAACCTTTCGAGAAGGGAAGATGAGGCAACACGTCCACATCCAGTCCTGTCTGCAGTGACATTACAGCCTACAAAGGCTTGACTCAGGTGCCAGATGAGACTTCCAAATATCCCCTCTCTCACCTCTTCTCTATTAGCCAACTCTTTAAGTATGTATAACATATTATTTATATACCCGTACATGTTAGCACATGCCGCAACGTTTCAAATTTACTTTCCTGTCCCTCCATCAGGATCATCCCAGTGCCATAAAAGAGAAAATGTCATTTCATTAAGTGAACAGTTAAAAGTCCCATTAATATTTCATTACTGAAGGCTACCTCTGAAATATGAATTGGTGCTTAACATTTTTATGAAGTGAGCTTTCTCGTTTGCAATCGTAATGTAGAGACATGATTATTCTACTTTTTTTTTTTTAAAGGATTGATAGACGAAATAAAAAATATTTTAAAGGCTATGGAGCTATAGAAACAAAACTTCAAAGATTCCTATAGCAGTGTGGACAAACATGGTATACATGAACAAAATTGCATATGGTTTAAAGCTGTGTTGGTCTTCAAGCAATTTATACATTGATACTTCTAACTTTCATCTGCGTGGGTTGGCCCTCCTCACAGTAAACACTCTGGAGATGGAAAAGTCTTACTTATTTTGCATATATCACAAGCTTTTTGTATCCAATGTCGTGGGATAAAAGCAATGCAGTTTTATATCATTGCACAGAGTATTTCCTTGTGTCAACCAGCTTTCAAGGGTACTTGCCACCATAGAAATATGGTAACTGCCACTGGTAATACATTTTTAATCATTTAAAGCAGGTGAATCCAACACACTTTAAAATATGTGCAGATAATACATGGTTCGATAAGAAAATGTTTGTGTCATGGTACGTATCTGAACCTCTGTGGTGTCTAGCTATGGCTCTTCTCTCTGTGCCACCTTAGATGCTGAACAGCAACCTGTCTGATCTCTTAGGACACTTTTTCCTTGTCTCTTGTGAACCTTGAACTCTTTGCTCCTCCCATGATTTTCCTGATTTCAGCCATGTCTCTTCACTTTCTTTTTGCCAGATTATTGTTCTTTCTCCAGCTGATATCTTGCTCTTTTGCATACCTGTAGCTGTCCTCATCTTCACTACCACTCGTTACTGACTTTGGCTTGTTACTTGGCTAGGCTTCTGCTTGATCCCAACCTTCAACCATTTGCTACTGACCGTTTCCTTGTTTATTGACTATGCTTCTGCTTGATCTTTGCCTGCTATATCTGCTACAGGACCACATCTTGCTCATCTCCCAGTGGGGTGATCCCAAGGACCGCAACCTAGTAGTAACATGCACCAAAACTCATCTCCTCCATCAGGAGTTTTGTGGAATACCGGTTAGTGCTTAGACCCCATGCCTCTGGTATGCCCATGTCATCCTTCAGGGTGACTTGCTTGTGTACTTATCCTGCAGGTCGGTGGGAACCTTTTTACTGCTATAGCTACTGGTCTCCGAGCCTGACCCCGACTGTGACAGTTTGCTTTTCTAAAAGAAATCACTAGGTATCATTATACAGTTTGTTTATGGTTACCATAACATTCTGCTAGTTCCACTAGCTACAGTTGCAAGAAAAAGTATGTGAACCCCTTGGGATTATGTGGAGTTTTGCATGAATTGGGCATAAAATGTGCTCTGAACGTCATCTAAGTCACAACAATAGAAGAACACTCTGCTGAACATAATACTACACAAACATTAGATGTTGCCATGGTTTAATTGCACATAACATGTAAACATTCACAGTTCAGGGAGGAAAAAGTATGTGAGGCCCTAGCTTAATGACTTCTCCCAGAGCTAATTGGAGCCAGGAGTGAGCCAACCTTGACTCCAATCAGTGTGATAATATTGGATGTGTTGCTGACAGCTGTCCTGTCCTTAAAAAACACACACCTGTTTTGGGTTTACTGGTTTCAAGAAGCACTGTCTGATGTGAACCATGCCTCGCAGAAAAGAGCTCTCGGAAGACCTACGATCAAGAATTGTTGACTTGCATGAAGCTGGAAAGGGTTACAAAAGTATCTCCAAAAGCCTTGATGTTCATGTGTCCACGGTAAGACAGACTGTCTACAAATGGAGAAAGTTTAGCACTCTTGCTATGCTCCCTAGGCGTGGTCGTCCTGTAAAAATGACTGCAAGAGCACAGCGCAGAATGCTGCATGAGGTAAAGAAGAATCCCAGAGTGTCAGCTAAAGACCTACAGAAATCTCTGGCACATGCTAACATTTTTGTTGACACATCTACAATAAGGAAAACATTAAACAAGAATGGAGTACATGGGAGGACACCACGGAGGAAGCCATTGCTGTCCAAAAAGAATATTGCAGCACGTTTGAAGTTTGCAAAAGAGCACCTGGATGTTCCACGGCACTACTGGCAAAATATACTGTGGACAGATGAAACCAAGATTGAGTTGTTTGGGAAGAACACACAACACTATGTGTGGAGAAAAAAAGGCACAGCACACCAACATCAAAACCTCATCCCCTCTGGGAGCATCATGGTTTGGGGCTGCTTTGCTGCCTCAGGGCCTGGACGGATTGTTGTCATTGATGGGAAAATGAATTCCAGAGTTTATCAAGACATTTTGCAGGAAAACGTACGACCATCTGTCCGCCAACTGAAGCTCCGCAGAGGATGGGTGATGCAACAGGACAATGACCCAAAGCATACAAGTAATTCAACAAAACAATGGCTGCAACAGCACAGAATACGCCTTCTGGAGTGGCCCAGTCAGAGTCCTGACCTCAACCCGATTGAAATGCTGTGGCATGACCTTAAGAGAGCGATTCACACCAGACATCCCAAGAATATTGGTACACTGAAACAGTTTTGTGAATAGGAGTGGTCCAAAATGACTCCAGATTGTTGTGCGGGTCTGATCTGCAACTACAGGAAACGATTGGTTGAGGTTATTGCTGCCAAAGGAGGGTCAACCAGTTATTTAGTCCAAAGGTTCACATACTTTTTCCTCCCTGCACTGTGAATGTTTACATGTTATGTGCAATTAAACCATGGCAACATCTAATGTTTGTGTAGGATTATGTTCAGCAGACTGTGTTCTTCTATTTTTGTGACTTAGATGACGTTCAGAGCACATTTTATGCCCAATTCATGCAAAACTTCACATAATCCCAAGGGGTTCACATACTTTTTCTTGCAACTGTATGGTGGCTAAGGGTAGTGGGTGGCAAGACTTCTCTGAAGTGCATCACTTTCGATGATGCCAGTTTCTTCTTGCAGAGTTCAACTCCCTTCTCTCCCTCTAAGAAGACTTGTTGGCATGCTGTTCTTCTGCATGTCAGCCAGAATCTACACATCTGAAGTGGATGAGTGCTGTCACCCTGAAAAGGGAGTGCCGGGGATGACATTTTCAAGTGACCCTCTCAGATGTACAACAAAAAAAAACCAACACAGAAGGAACTGCAACAGCAGAGAGTATTTTCATCTCTCTGGTGGCTTGAGTCTCCTACCTACCTTCTATCACAGTGTTGCAGCCCTTTACCATACTCTTAGCTTTTAACACTTCTAGGTGTCAGTTGTTTTTTGGTTACCAAACATGTGCGTTTTGTTTTGGTAACAAATCGATTTTCGGAGATTTGAATGTATACAAATCTCTGCATGGACATATTAATCAATGTAAAGGCACCCAAAAAAGTTATACGAAATTAATGAATGCATTAGTTTCAGTCGAATGACATCACATGATGCGACAGCAGCTCGGGCCCATGGGTAAATTACTTTAATTGTCAAATTCTTTTGATAATTCAGATTTGAGCAAATTTGAGTCTAATGCAGAGTCTAATTCAGTGTTTCTCAACCTTTTTTCAGTCAAGGCACCCTTTAAAATTATGGATAATCTCAAGGCACCCTTTAAAATTCTGCACAATCTCAAGACACAATCTCAAGACACCCCAACCTATTCTTCACACATCCAGTACACCCAATGTTAGAGGTGATTTATTCTTCCAAAGCAAATACACCTTTGCACACTGGTACCGATTAGTATTCCAGTGTGTCTCTCTCATTTTCTCTCCCTTACCCTGCTAATGTGACCCCAATGCTGATGGAGAGGGGCAGGGGAGGGCCAAACAAGGATGATGTACATGCACCCAACGTCCTCCTCACTGAAGATGTCATTGGTTGTTAGGATGCTGGCAGCTAGAAGGTTATAAAAGTGCACAATGAAAACCTGTGGCTTTGTGTACTAAAAAGCAGGATTAATCCACCTGCTGGCTTGTATACAATTTTTGGGCATTTTGCCAAGACACCCTTGAAGAAGCATGAAGGCACCCTGGCTGAAAAAGGCTGGTCTAATTCTTAAAACATTTGGGGGGCGCCAAATTTTGCATTGTTTATTCCATTGCATCTGAAAATATTGAATAGTTTTGAAATACAAATAAAAAATCCACCCATAATTTTGAAACTGAAAACTAACACATGGCAATCTTTCTAAAAAACTGCAAAATGTTTTGAATCCACCCGCACCAACGAATATACGAATTGAATGGAAGATATGAAATGAATCCAAAAAAAAGAATTGGTTCAACATAACGAATATGAAGAAGCAACATTTTTCAATAAATAAATGCATCCAAAAGGAAACAAAATATAAATTTCTGGGATGCACATGTCTAGTGGTTATATCTTCTAACCCCTGCAATACTGCCATGTCCTGAACTAAGCTAGGGGTTAGAGGAAAGAGTTACAGCACACAGATGGAAATGTGGAATCCTAAAGAGTCTCCGGAAAGGCTGCAGTACTAAGGGGAGGGGACTCTGCCAAGGGAAAACATTGGAAACTACACTACAATCGAAAGAAAGACTGACAAGACCAGGAGCCCATTTTTCTGCAAATGCTTGCAATGCCTGAAGTTCTGTTTGCTATGGAAATCGTGGACCAGTTAAAACAGAAGCTAAGTAAATCTTAATGCATCCCTGTTGCAAACTAGTGTGTTTGCTAGGAAAGGATAGGTAGCAAATGCAGGTACACTATATTGCCAAAAGTATTGGAATGCTTACCTTTACACGAACATAAACTTTAATGGAATCCCAATCTTAGTCTGTAGGGTTCAATATTAAGGTGGCCCACCCTTTGCAGATATAACAGCTTCAACTGTTCTGGGAAGGCTGTCAACAAAGTTTAGGAGAGTTTCTATGGGAAGGTTTGACCATTTTTCAAAAGCACATTTGTGAGGTCAGGCACTGATGTCAGATGAGAAGGCCTGACTCGCAATCTCCGCTCTAATTCATCCCAAAAGTGTTCTATCTGGTTCAGCACTCTGTCAGTGGCCAGTCAAGTTCCTCCACCCCAAACTCACTTTTCCATGTCTTTATGGACCTTGCTTTGTGCACTGGTGTGCAATCATGTTGGAACAGGAAGGGCCATCCCCAAACTGTTCCCACAAAATTGGGTACATGAAATTGTCCAAAATGTCTTGGTATGCTGACACCTTAAGAGTTCCCTTCTCTGGAACTAAGGGTTGCAAGACCCAACCCCTGAAAAACAACTCCACACCATAATCCCCCCTCCATCAAACTTTACATTTGGCACAATGCAGTCTGGCAAGTACCGTTCTCCTGTAAACCGCCAAACCCAGACATGTCCATTGGATTGCCAGACAGAGAAGCTCCAGAAGTTTCCATTGCTCTAGAGTCCAGCGGTGGCGTGCTTTACACCACTGCTTCTGACACTTTGCATTGCACTTGGTGATGTTGCTCTCTACGCACTGTTGTTGTGCTAATCTGAAGGCCACATGAAGTTTGGAGGTCTTTTGCTATTGACTCTGCAGACAGTTGGTGACTTCTGCGCACTGTACATTTCAGCATGCGCTGACCCCGCTCTGTCATTTTACGTGGCCTATCAATTCGTTGCTGTTGTTCCCAGCTGCTTCCACTTTGTTAAAATACCACTAACAGTGGAATATTTAGTAGCCAGGAAATGTCACGGATGGACTTATTGCACAGGTGGTAACCTATCACAATACCAGGCTTGAATTCACTGAGCTCCTGAGAGTGACCTATTCTTTCACAAATGTTTGTAGAATCAGTCTGCATGCCTGAGTGCTTGATTTTATACACCTATAGCAGGGGTGGGCAACTGTGGCCCTCCAGCTGTTGGTGAACTACAAGTCCCATAATTCCTCTGCCTTTGGAAGCCAGGCTTGTAACTGTCAGTTTTGCAATGCCTCATGGGACTTGTAGTTCTACAATCGCTGGAGGGCCACAGTTGCCCACCCCTGACCTATGGCCATGGAGGGGATTGGAACACCTGAATCCAGTGATTTGGAAGGGTGTCCCAATACTTTTGGCAATATAGTGTATGTATGTATATATGCATATTTGTATTTTATGTCTTGTATTGCATTCCTGTAATTGTAAATAGTTTGTATACCCAGCCGTCTTGTTTAGTAAAGGTACATTAATAAACATCTGGGTAGTTTCTTGGCTTTACTGCTAAAATTAACAACATGGGAGGTAAGGATAACACTTTTATTGCAAAAATCTTTCTCTAGATTTTGTTTATGCAACCGTCAGTCACTTTAATTAGGTCATTATTTTTAATAAAGCTAAAGAAAAAAAATAACATTTATAAGGCTATTATGGTTACTGGGTGCATAGCAGAAATATATTTAGAAAATAGCTTCTGAGTTCACATACTGTATGCTTTAAACTTTGAATTACATTCTTCCATCCAAAAATTCCTATCTATCGGTTTCCTAGCCATGCACAAATTTACCATGATTCGGCTAAGTGAATGCGCAAGATATTTTGTGTTTTTTGTTTTTAATACACTGCTTTTATTTTTTTGATTGACTATGTGTTCACCATGTCATATGCCCACCTTTCAGAGGATCCTAGTGATCATAATAAGATACTGTTTTGCATCCATTTTGATGTATTAGTTTACTCTGCATTGGATTTAAAATACCGTTCTTTCTGCAGTTTGTTCTAGTCAACTGCTTACTTTTCTAGTATGCTCATATTCGGTTAATAATACACACCTCTGTTTGTATTATAGGCAATAGGGGATCATGGGGCCCCTGTGTCCTTGCCCAAACTCAAAAAAGCTTATGAAAAAGGTACCAGGGGCATCTCATGGGGCCCTCTACTGACCCTGGGCCCTCGGGCAGTGCCCGAGTTTCCAAATGTTCAGTCTGCCCCTAGGGGTGATTACACCCTAAACTATGGCATTTTTTCACTTTTTGTTTATGGTTTAAACTGACCCTGCATGCCGCTACAGAATATACAAGCTGATGGGAGGAATTGCAGGTATTCAAAATGACTGCGCATTGAAAACTTGCAGCTGCTGGGATCAGCAAACCAGCAAAGTCTGAAGACAAGTGCAAAAGAGAAGATAGGTATAGAGAGTCTTTTATAGTGTGGGCTTAATACATGACTCTAGATAGCTATCTAGTGTGTCCTTGACCCTGAACAAGTATGCAGCAAGTAACATAACAACTCCTGTGTTACATATTTGTTCAAATTCAGTGACTCACCAAGCAAGTCAACTTTGAAAATGACAGACCCAGTGTAAGGACACTTTCACACTGCTGTGCTGTGATTTGGCTTCATTGCAACTCAACATACCTGCGATTTACGTGTGGGTTACCCACTCTCTCCCATAGACTTCAATTAGATTGGGTCTTATTGTTGTGTTTCCTGAAAGTGCACCAAAGATGCAGCATGCAGGACGTTGGTGCGTTTTCAGAAAACTAAAAAAAAGGCCAGATCTACTATAAGTGCTTGAATGCTTGCATCTATGGCAGGGGCAGACTGACAACTCATGGGGCCCCCGGGCAATAGGGGATCATGGGGCCCCTGTGTCCTTGCCCAAACTCAAACAAGCCTATGAAAAAGGTACCAGGGGAATCTCATGGGGCCCCCTACTGACCCCGGGCCCTCAGGCAGTGCCCGAGTTTCCAAATGGTCAGTCCGCCCCTGATCTATGGGAAAACTCATGAAATCCACACAAAAGCCACCAGGTCACTGCTCTGCACCTGGTAAACTGCAGCGCAGCAGTGTGAAAGTGCCCTAAGAAGCAATTCAGCAAAAGCAGCCCCACATTTTCCCTGACAGTTTCCCTTTAAAGTGAAATATGCATGTATTACCCATATGGAAGTAAAATATATTTGAAATATATTTTAAAAATATTCTTCCCAAATATATTGATATATATAAAAAATGCTACAATTTTGGCCATATTCAATATATTTCAATAAATATGCATATACATACTGCATGTTGAAATGTGTTTTTATGACAAAATATATGAAAAATATTTTTAAAAATAAATTTCAAATATACCGTATGTCTTTAAAAGTACAAATCTACATTTTTGGAATGCATTTAGAAATACATGTAAAAATATATGTTAAAATGACTTTTTTTATATGTAAAAAAAATCTGAAGAATATATTTAAAAAATATATATTTTTAAAAATATATATATTTAAATATATATTTCAGATATTTTTTAACACATAAAAAAGTAAATTTAACATATATTTTTACATATATTTCTAAATGCATTCCAAAAATGTAGATCTGTATTTTTAAAGATGCAGTGTATATATATTTATTGAAATATTATTATTATTATTATTATACAGTATTTATATAGCGCCAAAGGGTTTGCTCAGTGCTGTACAGTAGCAAGGGGGACAGAACATGAGACAAGACAGTAACAATACAATACACGAGGGGTTCGAGGGCCCTGCTCTTTCGAGCTTACAATCTAGTAGGGAGGGTAAGGTGGTACAGGAGGAAATGGCTGTGGGGGATGGAGTGGTGGGAGGAGTGGAGGAGGTTAGTTGTTAGGTGGGGTCAGGTGTTAGGTGAGGCCGGGGTAGGCTTCCCTGAAGAGGAGGGTTTTCAGGGTGCGCCTAAAGGTGAGGAGGGTAGGTGACAGTCTGATGGATTGGGGTAGGGAGTTCCAGAGGATGGGGGAAGTCCTAGAGAAGTCCTGCAATCGGGCGTGGGAGGAGGAGACCAGGGAGGGAAATATACTGAATATAGCCAAAATTGTAGCATTTCAAATATATGTCAATATATTTGAGAAGACTATTTTTAAAATATATTTCAAATATATTTTTCTTTCATGTGGGTTTGTATAAAAAAAAAAAAAGAAAAAAAGAAAAGTTAAGAAGCAGTTCGCTATACTGTATTGCATTGTTTTTATTCATAGCTTTGATGTCCTTGACAATCTATTATGTAGCGAAGGACACATTTTTTTGTATGCTTGCATTAGAGCAGACTTAATTCCAGCAGATTAATAATATTGTTCTAAAAACTAAAATCCCTGAACTTTAACATCAGTTTTTCATAGTCACGTGATAGTTTATTTTTTTTTGGGAGAAGGGGGGTTTGATGTGCAAAGAGAGATCACACAAGTTGCAGACAAAATCAAACTATATATAACATTTAGTTAAGTAATGACAGATAGCGAAAACAAATTTAATAATATTGGAACAATGTAACACAGTACTTAGCCGTAGATGCATTTCACCAAGGAGTCACACCAGTTTTATGACTTGGCAGATGATCAAACCAGACACGTGCTTTTAGCACACCTGATGAGAGACTAACGTATTCCACTTTTTGGCTGTAGTATATACAGGAATAACTGGTAGTATTGACCGGTTGTAACCCTCAGAAGGTAGCATTACCTTTTAAGAATGCTAGCACACATTCCTTCAGTTGATCAGTTCATAGTAATGACATTCTTGTAGCATTAGGTCAGTCAAGGTAAAACCATCCCTATACCAGGTTTGGGATACATTCTTATGTATTAGATGACTGGTATAAATGATTTGATGACTGGTAGAAAAATGACCAGAAAAATAGCAGAAGAGGTGGAGGAATACATCCACACAATCCACAATGATTCTTGCACTGCAGGTGCTCAGGTACAGCTTCCTCTGCAACAAGAAGAACAGTGAGCAGCACATTAATGACATCAGCAAATCTCATGTAGCACCCTCCTAATTTGGTAGGCTGCTAGGTAAATTTAGTTGGCTCCCCTTTAGACAGAGGAGCAGAGGGGTTAATGGTGCTAGTAGCCATTTCAGAGTCTCACATGTTGCTGGCTTGATAATTTCCCCTGTCTTCTGGTGTGTTCTAGAAGTGTAGTGGGAGAAAGGGCAGGAAAGACAGCCTGAATATTTATGGATCTCTAGCCAATCCCTGGATCCCTGAGGAGAAAAGCCTCAGGAGTCCGGTGCAACTGTTCAGGTCTCAGCTCGGCTTAGCTGGGGACCATTTGCAGCAAGGAACATGGAAGGGCAATGCATGTCAAAAAACAACAAACAAAACCTCCCAAGCTCACTTACCAGCCAGCCTGCAACAAACCAAACTACCCTGACAGTTCACATTAAAACAAGGGGTTTAGTTTGCACACATTTGCAAATATATGCGTAAACTGCAGAAGCCACTTCGTGGCGGCCCAACGTACTGCAGTCCTAAGTTGGAGTCCCACCTCCCCTGGGGTGGTTTTTTTTTTGGGGGGGGGGGGTCTTTTGTGCTTGATTGGTTTAGTTTTGGGGCAGTTGTTGGTCTTGGGAGGTGGCAAATTGTTTTGAAGAAAAAGTGTATGGTTGGGACCCAACTGTGGTATGGTGTGCCCAGATGAATTCCAGTTAACCAAGGTTTAACTGGAAGGTGGAGGTCTACACTGCAGAAGGTGTGTCCTTGTCTACGAGTCAGTGCGTCGCAGCTGGAGGCCTAGTAGGAACATTATAGCTAAGGTTCTGCAGGGGGAGATCAATATTGTTTTGGGTGCCTGCCTAGACCAACAACTCATTTTGTAGGTTTATGTATGTTTCTGTTGTAACCTCCCTGACGGTATTCCCGAGTGTAGCTTGGGGTAAAGTTTCAGTACCAAAAGCGGTAACCCCGAGCTACACTCGGGCTTACCATGCGGTGCTGCTCCAGCATCTGTTCTTCACTTACCTTGTCCTGCGCTCCCGCGATGTCCCTCCTGCAGTGTCCCCGACAATGTAATTCGGCAGATGCCGGCATCTGTCATCTGGGTTCCGTCCCCTGTGAGCGTCAGGATGTACGGGGGACGGAACTGGCGGGAAATTTGAAAATGACAAAAAGTGACATACACTAAAACCACATAGTAAAACATTACTGTATCAAACCATTTCACATACATTTTGTCCCGAGTGCTTTGTCCTGTGCCCTGCCTGCATTTTTACTGTTCTTTCTGCCTGGAAACTGAGAAATGTCCATGGCATCCAAAAAGCGTCCCTTTAGGTCAAAATTGGTTTTAGACCGGTTAGAGAACAGCGATAGTAAATTAGAACTACTTGCAGAATTGAGTGATAATGATTTGTGGGGAAATTCGTCATCAGACACTGAAAACGATTTTGCGACTTTGCTCAGTGATGTGCAAACTTGGCGCTATATTTCAAATTTCAGTGTTTTTGGTTTGATTAAAAAATTGAATTAAATTTATTATTATTATATTATTATTTTTTATGATTATTTATTACATTATAATTTATGATTTCGTGTTTCAAATGTTATCATACCCGGGATGTTTAATAGACTCTTGTTCGGACAGATTTCAGTGAGTTATTCCTAAAAATTACAGCCTACAATAAAAAAAATACATATTTCCATGCAAAAAAATGGTACCGCTTTCAGCACAGAAATATGGACATAATCAGACCGCTAGGGAGGTTAAGGAATGTTTTCTGTGATTTAAGTTGAATTGTTAATAAAAGGCCGTGTAGGCCATTTTTACTCCAACAATGTGTGGTCTCCTTTATTGGTGGAGGGGTGTTTGGGAAACGGGGTTTTTGAAAGTTGGGTTAGTATGGTTTAGGGCGCTGGCATTTGCCAACACATCTCTTCTACACTAGTCATGAGACTAGCAGTAAAAGACAGCAACGCCTTAGATAACCCACACTGCAAATAGACAGCTATGAGGCATAAGGCACAGGTGTGCATAGACACAAGATTTTTTAGGGTACTGTTTAGTCACAGTTATTTTTCTAGATGTTCCCTATAGCATAGAACATTGAGACTTTTTCAGTTTAGGATGACATGTGATGGATCCAATGTTAGGGTTGTAATTTCTGTCTTTGTCTCCACTTTCAGAGTCTCACACTCTCTGTCATGGTGGCCATTGCCACTGAGACAGAAAGTGATGGAAAATCAAACTTTGACAGTGAACATCAGGACAGAAGTGAGGGAAAATCTTTCAATGGTGAAAGAAATCTTCTCAGTTTTAAGGCTGGATTCTTTGCATTTTTACTTTATGACTTTCCCATTGAAATCCATGTAAATGCTTTAAAATGCCAGTGCATGCAGTAAGACATGCTTTGGCATGCATGAGAATTAGAGATGAGCGAATCGAACTTGGCGAAGTGGAATTCGTTTCGAATATTAGGAAAAATTCGATTCGCACCGAATCCGAATTTTAGCAAACTTCGGATGCACGAATCGAATTTTCCCCGATCAGCCGGCAAAAAGTGTCACTGCAGAGAGCTCCGCTATTTTTGACAGTTCTCTGACAGTTCTGACAGTTCATTTACAGCGGTTGAAACATTGTATCTATTTGTTTCCATTTAGGATACAGATGTTTTTATTCGGAAACAAATAGATACAATGTTTCAACCGCTGTAAATGTGAAGGAACTGTCAGAGAACTGTCAGAAATAGCGGAGCTCTCTGCAGATACACTTTTTGCTGTACTGGAATTCTTCTTCTTTTCATTCTTCTTCTTCTTTTCATTCTTCTTCTTCTTCTTTTCATTCTTCTTCTTCTTTTCATTCTTCTTCTTCTTCTTTTCATTCTTCTTCTTCTTTTCATTCTTCTTCTTCTTCTTTTCATTCTTCTTCTTCTTCTTTTCATTCTTCTTCTTCTTTTCATTCTTCTTTTCATTCGTCTCATTCTTCTTTTCATTCTTCTTTTCATTCTTCTTCTCATTCTTCTTTTCATTCTTCTTCTCATTCTTCTTTTCATTCTTCTTCTCATTCTTCTTCTTCTTCTTTTCATTCTTCTTCTTCTTCTTTTCATTCTTCTTTTCATTCTTCTTTTCATTCTTCTTCTTCTTCTTCTTTTCATTCTTCTTCTTCTTCTTTTCATTCTTCTTCTTCTTCTTCTTTTCATTCTTCTTTTCATTCTTCTTCTTCTTTTCATTCTTCTTCTTCTTTTCATTCTTCTTCTTCTTCTTTTCATTCTTCTTTTCATTCTTCTTCTCATTCTTCTTTTCATTCTTCTTCTTCTTTTCATTCTTCTTTTCATTCTTCTTCTCATTCTTCTTTTCATTCTTCTTCTTTTCATTCTTCTTCTTCTTCTTTTCATTCTTCTTTTCATTCTTCTTCTTTTCATTCTTCTTCTTCTTCTTTTCATTCTTCTTTTCATTCTTCTTCTTCTTCTTCTTCTTCTTCTTCTTCTTCTTCTTCTTCTTCTTCGTCGTGCCCCGTGACTGCCCAAATGAGTGAAGTGTGCGGTGATTCTAAGATCGACGGCACTCATCTGCATGTCATACTGACTGACAGTATTATTTCTCTTCCCCAGCAGACTCCAAGGGCATTTAAATTAAAGGTACAGTGTTCTGCACTAATATAAAGGCTCTCTGAAGCCTAGAAACCCTTTTAATAAGTTAAATTCGCAGCGAATAAATTCGCATCGAATCGAATTTCTCCCACAAATTCGGCGAATCAGCCGAATCGAATTTTTGAATAATTCGCTCATCTCTAATGAGAATGAACATGAATGCATTATGACATATGTCAGTGCATGTTGATGTGCTCTGATGTCCATTACGATGCATTTTGAGGTTCAGTTCAAATAATATTGTATTAAAAATGTGTGGCAAGGCACAATAATATCCATTGATACACAATGATATGCATTTTCATGTTTTTTATTGATTTCAATGGAAAACACACAAGAAGGAAAACACATGGGTATGAATTTAGCTCTAAGCTTAGAATACGCTTTGCAATCTGACTGTATAACCTCCTCACTGTATTTAAAAGAGAAAAAAAAAGACATTTCAGCAAGAGAACCACAATGTAAACCATAGCGGATTGCTCTTCAGAAGGCATTGGGGGTTATTTGCTAAAACTTGGGGGTGGAAAATCTGGTGCAGTTCTGTAACCAATAAGCCTTCAGGTTTTATTATCAAAGCTTAATTGAAAAAACTGAAGTTAAAAGCTGATTGGCTACCATGCACAGCTGCACCAGATTGTGCACTCTCAAGTTTTACTAAATGAACCCCATTATGTCTCTTCCTGTCTTACCCCCCCCCCCCCGGTCACATTGGGTGCGACTTGGCATGTGATTTGCATGCCATGCAACTTGAAAATCGCATGCCAAGTCGCACCCTATTATCCGTTATCAGAGCGGTCATATCAGTGCGGTTCCGACTTGGTCAGAGCCGCAACAATTTCTAAAGTAGTACATGTCACGATCGCACGGTCGCCGCCACCAACATGCGACAATCGCACGACCGCGAATACCAGTAATATGTCACACCCGCGGCGTCAGACCCCAGACCTTCTCACCGATCTAAAACCGCGGTGTGACACACGTAACAAGGCCCCACCCAGCTGCACCCTGCACAGCGATTGTCCAGCTAATGGGCTACAATCGGTGCCTGCAGCCTGAATGCGCTTGTTACTGGGTCGGGTTAATTATGCAACTAACCCTCTACTGCCACCACCACTTTTGTCGGAAACTGGGAAATCAAATATACACTATAATGATTGAAAAGTCGCCTGTCCAATACGGTCACCACAGGCCGATTGGACAGAGGATTAAACAAACACAGTAGCGTCTCTTCAAAGGCAGGAATTCGTGAATTGCAAGTAAGCGCTTAGAAACAGTTTAACACTTTCAGAAAGAAGGATTTATTACTAAAAGAGTCAAACAGGTGCAATAAAATATTTACAAAGAAAATGTAACTATATATATATATGCATATAAAAGGTACAGCAAAGAGATAATAGGAAGGACGTTAAAGGGTTAAGTTACTTGCCAATATGCCTTGGTTTGTAAGCAGATCCAAGTGCAGAGCAGGAAGGGTCTTTGATCTCCAATGTTACGATGTTAAACTCAGGAGATGTGCTTTTCTTCTTAGCTTCCAGGCTTGCAGCCTGTCCTTTTTAAAATTCTCCTGCGGGGGGGGGGGGGGGTGGCTCTGAGTCTGCCCAATACAATATTTTGGGCAGGATGACAGTGGACTCTCAAAACTAACAGCTTCATACTCCATGATGTGAAACATAGGTGACAGCTGACCTGAGGAATGTTAAATTAACTGCTGGTCAGTTTTATGAGGTTCCAACTTCTTTCAAGTCCTGGGAGAAGCTGCCCTATCTGTTTTATGATGGGTGAGAAAGGTTACACTTTCGCAGACTACTCGGCACCAAACTAGGGATGCCTGCACCTGTGTTGACCCCCCACCATCTGTCACTCAGGAAGGAAGGGAGTAGGGAGTGAATGATCAAGGAATACCTCAAATAAAAAGAAAAAGGAAAAGGGGAACTCCACGTCCAACTCTGATGAGCAAGTTTGCTACAGTACATGCACTACTTTTGTTGCAATTTGCATAGACCTCTGTGTCAGTTGTCTTGCAAATCGCAATGAAATCCGCTTTTGAAATCGTGCAACTTCACTGTATGTCGCACGATTTCAAAATCAGCTTTGATGTGGACGGGAGGTAAATCCTTAGGACTGTACCTCTGTACTGCAGAATGGGTCATGTTTGGCAGGTAGTACTACCTGACAAATGTGACGGGTTTAATTCTTGTCAAAACATGTATAACACCCCCCCCCCCATTTGCTGACTATGCATTCTAAGGGGAAGGATTGGAGGGACAACAAAAACAAGGCTCAACCACATGTTTTTACCAGCACCCAACCACAAGCGTATATGAGCGTTAAGGGTTGACGGGATGGATGAGGGATGAGATTGCATTACCTTTTCTGTTCTATGCTCATGTACAATCCTCAGGTGCTACAGATTGATAAAAATACTTGTGTGGTGCAGTGTACTGCCAAAAATGTTACATGCACCATTTTTGGTGCATTCAGGTGTGTTAGGCAACCGATTTCAAAGGAATGAGCTGCCTTAACGCATTTCATGTTAATGTGCAGCATGATGTGTCTTAACACGCGTGTGTGTAAGGCATGGGAAATCGTGAGAATGAACTATTAGTCTCTAACCAGGAATAAGTGTGGAGATAAAAACTTCTTACTCTCCTGTTCTGCAGACTTGCTTTGTGTAAGTGACTGAGAAGCTTGAGGGTCAGTATGTCAGCTGGGCAGCTAGCCTTTCAGAAGAAGGTGACAGCTTCCATATTCATTTCATTAAAGACTAACTTTAGAGCTGAACTCCAGGTAGATATAAAATATACACATTAATGCAGCACAGTATTCAATAGTATAAAATTAAATTATGTTTTTAATGCAAGCAATGAAATTACCTGAATTTGACTTAACCCCCCTGGCGGTATTCCCGAGTGTAGCTTGGGGTAAAATTTCAGTACCAAGAGCGGTAACCCCGAGCTACACTCGGGCTAACCATGCGGCATTGCTCAGGGATTCCCTGCAGCACTTACCTTGTCCTTCGCTCCCGCGATGCGTCCCCTGCAGCGTCCCCGGCCATCTCCTCCGGCATCCGGCTTCCGTGTTCTGATCCCTGTGACGTCGGAACGTACGGCAGCCGTAACCAGTGGCACATTTAAAAATTTAAAAAAATGTCATTTTTTTTTAAACAAATTTTACATAGTAAAACATTGCTATTTCAAACCATTTCACATACATTTTGTCCCGAGTGCTTTGTCCTGTGCTCTACCTGCATTTTTACTGTTCTTTCTGCCTGGAAACTTAGAAAGTCCATGGCGTCCAAAAAGTGTCCCTTTAGGTCAAAAGGGGTTTTAGACCAGCTAGAGAACAGCGATAGTAAATCAGAACCACTTGCAGAATTGAGTGATAATGATTCGTGGGGAAATTCGTCATCAGACACTGAAAACATTTCTGCGACTTTGCTCAGCGATGTGCGAACTTGGCGCTATATTTCAAATTTCAGTGTTTTTGGTTTGATTATATTATTGAATTAAATGTATTATTATATTATTATTTTTTATGATTATTTAATAAATTATAATTTATGATTTTGTGTTTCAAGTTTTATCCTACCCGGGATGTTTACTAGACTCTTGTTCAGAGAGATTTCAGTGAGTTATTCCTAAATATTACAGCCTACAATAAAAAAAATACATATTTCCATGCAAAATAATGGTACCGTTTTCAGCACCAAAAATCTGAAATAATCATACCGCCAGGGAGGTTAAAGGAGTTGATTTACTAAAGGCAAATAGGCTGTGCACTCCAAGTGCAGTTGCTCTAGATCTAAGGGGAACATGCAAGGACATTTTTTTGCTTGCACATGATTGGATGAAAGAAATCAGCAGAGCTTCGCCTCATATGTATTCAGATGTAAGGGGAAACTCTGTGGATTCAGATGTAAAGTGGGACTTTGCAAATTCAGATGTAAGGATAAACTCTTACGATTCAGAGGTAAAGGGGGAACTCTGTGGACTTTGATGTAAGGGGGGACTCTTGTGATTAAATCCATATGGTTAGAGATTGTATTTAAAGCAGAGTTCCACTTGAACTATAAAAGAAAAAAAGTCAGCAGCTACAAAAATTGTGGGAAATGGGAGCGGGTACTTGTCAAATTCGGGTACCCGCTCCCCAAAGGTGCCAATCCTCAATGGGGAGCGGGGGAGCAGTCCTTAAAGCGGAACTTCTCCATTTGTGTGGAGCTCCACTTTAATCACAAAATTTATGTATAGTGTATTGGATTTGGCTTGAAGAAAAGGTGGCAACTCTACCCAAGACAGCAGGTAGGGGGCCCATTGCAGAACATGTGAAAGGGTCCTTGCTGCAGGACTTTAATAAGGGCCCGCAATAGGAGTAAAGGGCCCTGGGATCAATGGGAAGGGCCCCGGGCTCAGAGGAAAGGGGGGGGGGGTCAGGGGATCTCTTCATGGCTTCTCTCTCTGGGTCCCTGACAGTTCTAGTTACGCCTCTGGACGCCAACATATTCCTTAATTGTAAGTGGTATCATGCACCTGGCTGTGCTTGGTGGTAGGGCTATGTAAATCTCAAAACAGATTTTTTTTTATAGCAGGTCGTACAGCTCCCTTATATGTACTGTATGTATTTCATCTGTGTATTTAGCAGTTTGCCCGGAGTTCAGCTTTAGGCTAACCCTGACAAGTTCAGGAGTTGCCATTTTTTCACCTTCAGAAATTCTAGTTACTCTGCTGCTATTTACCCCCTGAATTTGATATTTAGAATCACTAATTTGAAATTAGTCTGCAGATAAAGCAGAGTAAAGTCCCTATTGGCATACTTGTTTTGGATCAGTGACTTTAAGTGTGGAAGTAGTGGCATCAGCATGAAAGCCAGGCAACTAGTATTTTAGAAGAGACAGAAGAGACTAGTAATGGCAGTCTCTCTGTTTTAGGCGATATATATATAAATATATATATATATAATTATGATGAATACATTTTTTGTGACCTGAATTAGATTACTATAACCTGTTGCTATGAAGCTATGGAGTGTTGCACCTTAAAGAGCACATTGGTTGTCAGAATTCCTCAGCTCGCGCCCAGCAGTTTGTGTTATATTCAGCAAAACTCACAGTAAAGTACCATCTGTCTTTGGCTCTTCATCCCCAAACTGGGACAATCCAGGATGAATCTGGATTTGTACTGATCTGCTCACTTATAGCTGACCATTAAAGAAATGGATGTGAAAATCTTTAAAAATCCAATCTGTCTTTGATGCATGAGTTTAAGAAATTCTGGGCAAACTTCTACATATTGGCAGGCTCATGTTTTGGGAATACAAATTTTCGCCATCGTTTTTTGTTTTTTTTAGGGCCCATTCACACTGATTCTTTATGTTAAAAGATGTGTTACAGCAATGCATACTAATGCACAACCCGCAATGAAATGTGTTAAGGTGCCACTAGTAGTCTGCATTAGAGCACCATGTCCATTTTTTTTCTCTGTTAGTGTGTCCTGCCAACCCATTAAAAATGGGCTGCTTTAACATAAAATGCACAAAAATGCACTACAATAATGCAACATATAGGAGTGTAGTTATAACAAATTCACATAGCAAATATCCCAGTGAAAGTGTATGCAGGGGATGATGCTACATGCATACACTTTCACTGGGCTGGTGAATTAGTCCTATTTCCCCATTAGAGCACACACAGCAAGGCACACTACATATTCTACACTCTTCCACAGGCTCCAAATACAGTATAGGGGTTTCTTTTGGGGAATGTATTGGGAGCAATGAACTTGGGATAGGGAGCATGAGATACCCCAAAACTGTAGAACTGGATAACTTGAGGACTCCTCAGTCTCTTGCTGCTCTGCATAGAACTGCTAACTATCCCCACAGGATCTCTTATGCTGTTGGTGGCCGATACTCTTTCCAAAGTTAAAAGCCACACACAGTCACTTTTCCACTGGAGGTCATCTACTCACTCACACATCTAGTCATTACTGTATAATAATAATAGTCACAGGATCATTGGTTACATCCTTCTAATAACTGTCTGGTTTTTCCTAGTGAGGGACATGTAGACTCACACCACCATAAGACAGCTGGACTCTTCCCCACCAACTTCCTCCTGGCTCTTTCCCTTGAGCTTCTCAAGACCCAACTTGATTCCTGGATGCAGATTTGCAATTTCACCCCCTAGCTATGCCTAGCTGGGACCTCGATGTCTTCCTGAAGACGTCCTCTAGGATCCTGCACCATGGGCAGAGCCCCCTGCACAGGGATCTCCTCCTGCAGGACTGGAACCAGGGATACTGCACACTGCTGCCAAGGCCTCAGACTATTTTATTGCCTCTCCCACCGCCTACTGTGCACACTTCCCCATGGGTTGCTAAAGTCCCATAAATATTCAGGCTGCATGCCCTATCCTTTCTCTCGCAATGATTCTAGAATCCTCTAGAAGACAGGGGGAAGTAACAGAGCAGCAGCTTGTGAAACACTCAGCATCCCTAAAGAGTTGACTCTTCATCCTCAGATTACAGAGAAGCTAGTTAAATTTAGCTAGCAGCCTACGCTACACTAGGGTGCTACATGTACATTTGTTCTGTTTAAAAAGTGAATGCTATTACGTTATTTCCTGTGCTGAACAAATGGTTTTCATAGATTTAAAACAGAAAATACCACATTCTGCCACTAGATGGTGTTGAATATCATGGGCCTCTAAAAGAGCTTTATTGCAGTTGTACTGTTGTAAAAAAAACATCTTTTGTTACAATCACCCCCCCAATCCCTTTCCCCAATGCTTAATCCAGAGCTGTCACCTGCAGTAGTTCCTTTCCCATCATTAGATGTCACCACACTTCCAAGTTGCATGATGATCAGTATCATTCTTCGTATATCTTCTGGACTCAGCATCACCAAGCCTTCACTCAGAATACTACAGCACAGAATGGCGCTCACCAATCATTATATTTGCCTCCTGATGCAGGATTAACGACTGCCTACCACCACTGCAGAAGAAGGTGAGCAGTGGAGAGTGGGCACCATTTTAGTCTGGAAGGGCTTAGTACAGCAAGTTCATAGCATAAAACAGACAAAACATCTGCTCGTATAAGCCACTAAACGTATGTCAGTTCCTGACTAACAAGGTGTCCCTTAAAGGGTCCCCCCCCAAAAAAAAAAACAATTTTTAGTGTTCTGTCAGTCTGTCAGCACCTAGTCTTTTACATAGCATCAGGCTTCTACAGTAAAGACAAGGAGAGGCTGCTGAGCATCAGTCAGTTCATATGAAGGCCTGCACAGACTGAGACTAATCATAAAGTTTGGCAACCAGGTAAGATGTTGACTTAAGAATGTAGGCGTTATCCTACCCAAATCTCTAAAAAGTCTCCAGGAGCCAGACAAGAACCTAATAGGATTCTGAAAATACAAAAGGCTGGTTTCTCATCAAGAGACACAAGTCCTGGAGCCCTCACCAAAAATATAAAAAGGTTAGAGTTCGGCTTTCATCTTCAGACCCCACTAATACCCACTCAGTCAAACTAAAGGATGCACGTATATGGTCTACAACGTTGAACTCTCTGGTCATAGGTTTGCAACTGTTCTTGTACAGTGAAGAAAATAATTATTTGATCCTCTGCAAATTTTGTAAGTTTGCTCACTTACAAAGAAATGAAGGGTCTATAATTTTTATCATAGGTGTAGTTTAATTGATAAAGACAGAATATCAACCAAAAATCCAGAAAAAAATACACTACAAATGTTATAAATTGAGTTCCAGTTCAGTGAGTAAAACAAATATTTGATCCCCAAGCAAAACTTAGTACTTGGTGGAGAAACCCTTATGGGCAAGTACAGAGGTAAGACATTTTTTGTAGTTGGTTACCAGATATGCTCACATCTCAGGAGGGATTTTGGTCCACTCTTCTTTTCAGATCTTCTCTAAATCCTTAAGGTTTCTTGGCTGTGGCTTGGCAACTCGAAGTTTCAGTTCCCTCCATAAATTTTCTATAGGATTAAAGTCTGCAGACTGGCTAGGCCACTCCATGACCTTAATGTGTTTCTTCTTGAACCTAAGAGCTGCAATCTTGGTCTTCTAATATGTTGCGTGAACTCACAGACCAATAGATATGCTAAGGCGATAGGAAAGCATTTAGGTCAAGCTAGACTTTCAATTTCCTATATTTCTCAATCCCACCTCAGAGCATTGTGGTGTTCTAATATGTTGGGTGTCCTTACAGACCAAAAGAGAAGCTAAGGCGGTAGGAAAGCATATAGGCCAAGCTAGACTTTCAACTTCCTATATTTCTGAATCACACTTCAGAGCATTGTGGTCTTCTAATTTGTTGGGTGGCCTCACAAACTAATAGAGAAACTAAGGTGGTAGGAAAGGGTTTGGACCAAGCTAGACTTTCAACTTCTATATTTCTTGATCCTGGCTCATAGCATCAGTAGTTGTCTTTGAATACATTGGATGACCTCACAGACCAATAAAGAAGCTAAGGTGGTAGTTAAGGGTTTGGGCCAAGCTAGACTTTTAACTTCCTATATTTCTAGATGTACTGATCATTGTAACATGTTTTTTTTTTTTACTGAGGGTTTAAGTATGTTTTTCCCATATGCTCCATTTGAAGTGCCCGGATTTATGACAAGTTTACTTAATTGTTGATGCAGATTTTTGTACACTTTGATTTTTTTTTTGCCCACCCTTGTGCTTAAAGCTTTTTTTTGTACATCCTCTTGACTTGAAGCTTCATTGTCTGTAATTATTTTACACCTCTTTCATCCTAACTAGCACAATTTCATAATGAAAGTTATTTTCCAAACTCATTGAAAGGAACAGCTATATGAAGGCAAAAGCTTACTTTATTATTCACAAATGTACAAGGAAATTGGCTCAATTATAATCTCTTCCCTTCAAGCCCAAACAGAGCATAAAAGTAAGTAACATTTCTTCAGCAATGCATTGAATGTGTGTGTGTTAAATTGTGAAAGCCATGTATATTTAAATATTTTTAGCTTCCATCAATAAACTATTAAATCAAACACTACATATGCAAAATAAATGTATTCAGAAAGTCTCTTTACTGCTAAGTAAGCTTACCTTTTGTAACATAATTTTGTCTATTGCTGTCAAAGCAAAGCTCAGAGTAAAACCTTTTTTGTATATAAAATGCAAGTCTGTTTAAATTTCCTGTTCTAATCAATCTTATCTGATAACACAAAAAGCAACATGTCACCTATGAAAATGCATCACACATAGTTGTAGCACATTTCCAGACATGGGTCTAGGTTTTAATGGCTTGCCATTTAATTTGTTTGAATATGAATAACCCAGAGGCAGTGGTGACTGCTGTGACCCCTTTTCTACATGTATTTGTGCAGGTAATGCTAATGAAAGGGCAATGGTAAAGCACCACAGGTTATTACAAATTTAAGGGGAAAACATACACAATATACACATAATTATATATACAGAATATACAGTATATGTATATTCTTATATATAATTATATTTATGAATATATATATTATATATGAATATATACTTACATGCTTACAGTAATATATTTCTATTATTGTGTAGCACCCTCCTAGATAGGTTGCTAAGTGATATGAATAGTTACAGTTGCAAGAAAAAGTATGTGAACCCCTTGGGATTACGTGGAGTTTTGCATGAATTGGGCATAAAATGTGCTCTGAACATCATCTAAGTCACAACAATAGAAGAACACAGTCTGCTGAACACTGAAACAGTTTTGTGAAGAGGAGTGGTCCAAAATGACTCCAGATCGTTGTGCAGGTCTGATCTGCAACTACAGGAAATGTTTGGTTGAGGTTATTGCTGCCAAAGGAGGGTCAACCAGTTATTAAGTCCAAAGGTTCACATTCTTTTTCCTCCCTGCACTGTGAATGTTTACATGTTGTGTGCATTTAAACCATGGGAACATCTATTGTTTGTGTAGTATTATGTTCAGCAGACTGTGTTTTTCTATTGTTGTGACTTAGATGACGTTTAGAGCACATTTTATGCCCAATTCATGCAAAACTCCACGTAATCCCAAGGGGTTCACATACTTTTTCTTGCAACTGTAGTTTTTGGCTGGGTGGTAGTCAGTCCAGTTTTCGATTTGTATAGTTGTGTATTTGGTTTTTCCATACACTCAGTTAGATTGTGGTTTCTGACTGCTGTCAGTAGGAACAAGGTATTATAGCTGGGCATTGCACCCAAGGACTAGACAATTTAGGTGCAAACTGGAACTCTTTATTGAACAGAAGTACAGGTTTTTATGCACTTTAGAAATAGGGGCAGTCCCCACATTGGGATAAACATCCCACACCGATTAGGTAACAAGGTCAAGTTGACACAAGACTAATCCTATCATGTAGGAACCTCCAGGAGAACTAGCCAACAGACAGAAACAATAGGTGACTCAATTAACTCACTTAACAATGGGACAAAGCCACAATAGTAAACGCATAACACCTTAATAAACATATTACAGCAAAAGACCTCAGCATCAGGTTGTTTTGAGCTGATTATATTAACATCTACTTAGAGTCTCTGAATCTAGGAGTAGGGTTGAAGCAGTCAATGCTGGTTTGGGCACAGAAACCCCAAATCTGTGTCCTGGTCCTCCAGTTCTCACACTCTGTGTGTTTTGGGAAGACATGGACTTGAATATGAAGTAAAACTACCCCAAAATGTCCCCCAGGCACACAGCTTCCAAAGAATAGAGCCCCCTCAAACGCCCTTGGGCCCATAGTCAGTAGGCAAGAGGCTAGCCTGCAGTCGCCTCCAAAAGACCCTCTCCCGGTTGGGTCTGTTACAGTATCACAGTGTCAATGACTACTGTATAAGGTTTCTCTGCCCATTATGAATATTCATGTTTCCCCCAGCCATCCCAGTAGGAGGTTCAGGCCACAAGGGCATTATGGGGGAGGTATACATATATGGGGAGGCTATGTGTTTGCTCTTGCCTGAACCATCTCTGCTGCTGGGCCCAGAACCCTGATTGAGCCTTATGCACTTGGCCTAGGAGATGCATCAGCTGGGGAAGCTGCCAGCTCTAAAAGCTTGGATGTATATGTTGATTCTCATCAGGGTTCTGGCTTTGGCAGAGTTAGGGGGCCCATACCTGCAACTACAGAAACACCCCTGAGACTTCACCCTTGAGGACCCAGTCTACTAACACTTTGATAGAAGGCAACAGAAAGCAAATGTATTCACACCTATGCGATCTGATTCTGCACATCGCACTGCGTTTTGCGGACCGCATTGGGGTGTTACCTTAACATACACACCCGCAGCAGTTCGCATGAACAGGGTGCGATTCTGATGTGGTGCGGAATTCGCACTGGAAACGTTGCGAATTCTGCACCGCATCAGTGTGAACCAGGGCTGACGGACAAATTTAAGTTTTTAAAATGAAAGTTTTCACAACACATTAGGTCATACTTTTAGAATAAACTTAAGTTCTCCATTTAGGTTTTCTGATCCAAATAGCAGGGACAGGGAGTACCTGTCTCTACCTGTCTGTAACCAACTAGCTTTGTGGTAATTAAAAGAGAAGTATGACCAAAACTTGTTCGACCAAACTTCTCAAGTGGGTCACAGAAGTGCAGTTGATTTTGCACTCCCCTGACCGAGAATCAGTTGTCAGGGAGCTAAAGTCCACTGCTGGTTGACATCACAGATCTGCTCCAGTCTTTGATAGGATCCCGACACTAATGTCAGAATCCACCCAGATTTTTGACTGTCAGCTGGCTCAGCCTCTCAGCGCACCACTGAGAGCCTGAGGCAGCCGCTCCTACCCCCTCCACAGCCTGACTCTCCAGTGACTGCTGTAGGGGCAGAGTAGAGAACCCATCCAAGAACTAAGTGATCAGTGATGGTTCAGTTCTTGGGCTTAGAGGTGGCAGTGGACAGCTTGCACCACTGGACTGATGCTGTATGAGATAGGTAAGGATGTTTTTTTTTTTTTACAATCCCGCACTTCTCCTTTACCAATCAATGGCTATTTACAAATAAGGACACTAGAGGGAAGCGGCTCCCTACAAACTCAAACATTAGCACATAAGTATAAAAATACATAATTGTTTACAACTCCAATGATTATGCAAAACATCAGGATAAACATATAAAAGGTCACAATTGCAATAAGTATGCATCATGGAATAAAAGAATGGAAACATTGGGGGTTGATTTACTAAAGGCAAATATGCTTGTAGGTGGGTACAGGTTTCCCCTCCATCCTGTAGGTGGCACTGTGCCAATATACAGATGGATTAGAGTCTGTTAGGGGAAATGTCCCCTTGTGGACTCTGTTAATCGATCAGGGATGGCAGCTGTCCAATTGGAAGCTGTAAACTCTTGAGATTTCAGGAAGGTGACTTGGTGTGAGACTAAATAATCGTGAGACCCACATCATTTGGGTGTGCCTAGAGTAAGTGGTAGGTCAAGGACAGTGACCTCGCTTGATAGGAAAATTGTATAGCACAGGGAAAGGTTCCTGGTGAGTAGAGTCAGAACAGGGACAAAGCCTGCCTTTAGAAAACATCCAGGTATCTGTATTAAGAAATGTGGGGCTCTTCCTAGCGACATTAAAGTGACATCCTGGTACACCACCAACCGTCATCCCTCCAGCAGAAGCCATCCTATGGTAATACAGGAAGCAGCCTGGTAACACTGTACAAACACCAACTGCTATATTGCCTTACTTCAATGTCTACAATTACTATTACTATTCAGTACTGCCAATCTATATGCAATATACAGTACTAGATAACTAAAACATCAAGAATTGTTCATAGTCTCTCTCTGACTGGGTACCTGGGCCTAGGTCTCGCCTACAGGCTCTTCACTTTGTGCAATAAAAAAAAAGATAGGTGCTAGGCCTTCCTGAAAAATAAATATAGCCTAAAAATACAGTATACACACATCTTGACTATTGTAACTCCCTCCTCATTGGCCTACCTAATCGCAGGCTATCCCATCTGCAGTCTACCATGAATGCTGCTGCCAGACTCATCCACCTTACCAACTGTTCCATGTCTGCCACCCCTCTCTGCCAATCCCTCCACTGGCTTCCCATTGCCCAATGAATAAAATTCAAAACATTAACAATAACATGTAAAGCCATTTATAACTCTGCCCCAAATTACATCACCAATCTTGTCTCCAAAAATCACCCACACCATCCTCTCCGCTCCTCCCACAACCTCCTGCTGTCTAGCTCCCTTGTCTCCTCTTGCCATACTCATCTCCAGGACCCCTCCAGAGCCTTCCCCATTCTCTGGAACTCTCTACCCCAATCTATTCGACTATCTCCTACTCTGCCCACTTTTAGGCAATCTCTGAAAAACTATCTCTTCAGGGAAGCCTATCCTGCCTTACAACCAAATCTTCTATTTATCCCATCAGTTTGTCCCCCACAGTTATTACCTTTTGTACCACTAGCCCCTTACTCTTAGATTGTAAGCTCCAAGGATCAGGCCCTCCTAACCCTCTTGTATTGAACTGTATTGTTGCTGTATTGTCTCCCGTTATATTGTAAAGCGCTGAGCAAACTGTTGGCGCTATATAAATCCTGTATAATAATAATAATAATAATAACAGCATGAAAAACTCTATAAATTTCAGTGCTCTTCAGGTCTACCGAAGAGGAAGATGTTCACAAATGATGTATGATACACACTGGATTATGAACTCCTCAACCAGGGAAGTCTTGTAAAAACTACAAAAAGAGCAAACAGGAGGGCGCAAATGCCTATTACATTACCAACAATTTATTGTTCACAAAACATAGATAGTGGAAAGGTAAATCGCATAAAAGCACAACATGCCACAGCAAGGGGAATGGCATGTGCCCATGCAACCCAGCTGGACTGGCAAGCTGACACGTTATGGAGGTGTACCGTCTTCCTCAGGGCTATGCTAACCCTGCTGTGGCATCTTTGGTTTTTATGTGATTTTACTTTCCACTTCTGTGAGTATCCATATGGCATCTATGTTTTGTGAACAATAAATCGGTGGTAATGCACTAAGCATTTCCACCCTCCTGTTTGTTCTTTTTGCAGTTTTTATAAGACTTCCCTTTATAGCATAAATATAGGTTAATACAATATTGCCCACAGTGTAATAATTCAAACACAAATACTCAAATTCAATGATGAAGCCCAAAAGAACTGCTAAATAAAGTCCCCAAACACTGTGTTCTTGTGGCAATAAAGTGACAAATTCTTCTTTAAGTATAAAAATGCTTCAAGTGCCAGGTCAATCTTGCCAAGTCTCTACAATAGGCCCTTCTAGGAATACTGATGGAGAGAATACCTGGATATGTGAGACGCCAGAATATCTGGGAAGTCCCCCACGGTTCCCTTTGACCTCCTAAAGGTCAAACTGACCTGGACAATGGTCAATTAACGTATGACCGCTATTCTCCATGATAGGATGGCCTACTTTGAGAAAACTTGGGACCCCTGGATGAAATATCTCTCAGGACCCTCCTAGGCCAGACCAAGGCTAATGTGTAGAACCCATAGAGGGTGCACACTCTACGTCCTAAATTCTGCTTGCTGTCCTCCTCACCTACGTCCCTCCCCCCCTCTTTTTTCTCTCTCTCTACACTTTTCTCTCCTTTTTTCCTTTTCTTATTCAGCTTTTTCTTCTGGTGCAGTTAGCTCAAGGCCATAATGGGCTCCCCCCTTATTGTCTGAAGAGAATTGGAGGGAGCCCGAAACACCATACAAATTGCAGCTGTCTCCAACACATGTTCCGATAAGTGTTCTCTCTTTGGTTTCGGTTTTCTTTTTGTTGTTGACCTCGTATCCTCAAGTCCCATTTGGGACCCCATTTTGCTATTAATGACTGATGACTGTCTTAGATTGTTGCTTTTTGTACATTATTTGTACCTGCCTAGATTAGCTGCAATTTGTTGAGAAATGGATGCATGAATCGATTGGGCTGTTCTGCGACACCTTTTTCTATGATAAATCTAATAAACACTATTGGAAACAAAAATGTTTCAGGTTAATTCCTCACTCACCAGATAGCATTGGCCAACAAAACAGCCAGCAAGCATTCAATGTCAAATTCTGAACACATGGAATATCAGATCCTTTACGTGGCAGTCATCAAGATAACTAGCTCCTGTTAACCCTTTGAGTACCAAAGGACGTATTTGTCCCATGTTTTTAATTGCGTGTATCATCTGATTAAGAACTTAAAAAACTCTTCTTTTTTTTTTTTGGTTTGAGTCAAAATATTAGTTCTTATCAACAAACAACAAATAGATCTAGCTTTTTGCCAATTATTTCATGAAATGGCTTAGTTACAGCAACTGAAGTGTACGAACTTTAAAAACAAAAAAACTGATTCCAAAATCTTATGGTCCTCAGAGGGTTAAAAATACTCATTCACCCAAGGTGAGTGTGAAAAAAATACCAGAAAAACTATATCCATAGTGTAGTAGCTTTCATTGTGAAAAGGATAGTTAAAAGGATAACTCAATGGACGCTCATGAAGCAGGTGCCAATAGGGGCACCAACACAAACATCTCACTGGGGGGGATCCTTTCCTTCACACTGCCGCTAGTCAACACAGAGCCAGTGTGCTTTCCAGGAGACCGGTCAGGTGTCAGGCAAAGTGACAGGCTGTTCACTTTGCTTAGCTTAGTGAATGAGGTGAAAATTCCCTTTGCAAAGATTACCCAAAGAAAATTAAAAAAAAAAATCTTTTTTGCTTGCACTGGATTGGATGATTGCAAAGGCAAAGCTTCACCTCATTCACTAAGCTAAAAGGAAAATTATGTTAAGCAGGCTAATAACGGTGTAGGAGCAAAGGAAAGCAAAGGCAAGTATAAGCATTAGATAGAGGGAGCACCATTTAGAATGACCCTGTCAACACAGGGTCACTTGTAGAGATGAGCGAATCGAACCAGGCGAACCGGAATTCGATACGAATTTCAGGAAATATTCGATTCGCGTCGAATCCGAAATTTTGCCTACTTCGGGTGCGTGAATCGAATATTTCCCGATCAGCCGGCAAAAGTGTCCCTGCAGAGAGCTCCGCTATTTCTGACAGTTCTCTGACAGAAGGAACACATGTAAAGCGGTTGAAACATTGTATCTATTAGTTTCCATTTAGGATACAGATGTTTCAACCGCTGTACATGTGAAGAAGCTGTCAGAGAACTGTCAGAAATAGAGGAACTCTGCACATACACTTTTTGCCGGTTTGGAATTCTTATTTTCATCCTACTTCTTCTTCTTCTTCTACTTCTTCATCCTCATCCTCAGAAGAAGAAGAAGAGGATGAAGATGAGGATGAAGAAGAAGAAGAAGAAGACGTAGGATGAAAATAAGATTAATTCCAAGCCGGCAAAAAGTGTATGTGCAGAGTTCCTCTATTCTGCAGATACACTTAGAGGAGCTCTGCAGATACACTTAGAGGAGCTCTGCACATACACTTTTTGCCGGCTTGGAATTAATCTTATTTTCATCCTACTTCTTCTTCTTCTTCATCCTCATCCTCATCCTCAGAAGAAGAAGAAGAGGATGAGGATGAGGATGAAGAAGAAGAAGAAGAAGAAGTAGGATGAAAATAAGAATAATTCCAAGCCGGCAAAAAGTGTATGTGCAGAGCTCCACTAAGTGTATCTGCAGAGCTCCTCTAAGTGTATATGCAGAATAGAGGAACTCTGCACATACACTTTTTGCCGGCTTGGAATTATTCTTATTTTCATCCTACTTCTTCTTCTTCTTCTTCTTCATCCTCATCCTCATCCTCTTCTTCTTCTTCTGAGGATGAGGATGAAGAAGAAGAAGAAGAAGAAGAAGTAGGATGAAAATAAGATTAATTCCAAGCCGGCAAAAAGTGTATGTGCAGAGCTCCTCTAAGTGTATCTGCAGAGCTCCTCTAAGTGTATCTGCAGAATAGAGGAACTCTGCACATACACTTTTTGCCGGAAACCGCTGTATGGAGGGAATGTCCCAGAACTGTCAGAAATAGTCTATTTCTGACAGTTCTGGGACATTCCCTCCATACAGCGGTTGAAACATTGTATCTACAGTTGTGGCCAAAATTATTCAACCCCCACTGAAATTGAGTGTTTTGGCCAGTTTGACATTGCTTTTGATCATTCAGTCATCTTGCTTACATTTACATTAAAGAGGCACTTGTAGGTCAGACAAATATAACATAACAGTTATAATGAAATAACCACAAATGTCTTTTCTGTGCTCACAGCATTATCAGTTTTATTCAACCCCCAAGTGACATTCAATCTTAGTACTTAGTACAGCATCCTTTTACAGTTATAACAGCTTTTAAACGTGAAGCATAGCTTGACACAAGTGTCTTGCAGCGATCTACGGGTATCTTCGCCCATTCTTCATGGGCAAAGGCCTCCAGTTCAGTCACATTCTTAGGCTTGCGCACTGCAACTGCTTTCTTTAAGTCCCACCAGAGGTTCTCAATCGGATTTAAGTCTGGTGACTGCGATGGCCACTCCAAAATGTTCCAGCCTTTCCTCTGCAACCATGCTCTAGTGGACTTGGAGGTATGCTTGGGATCATTGTCCTGTTGAAAGGTCCAACGTCTCCCAAGCCTCAGGTGTGTGACGGACTGCATCACGTTTCCATCCAATATCTCCTGGTACTGAAGAGAATTCATGGTACCTTGCACACGCTGAAGCTTCCCTGTACCTGCAGAAGCAAAACAGCCCCAAAGCATGATTGACCCTCCACCATGCTTCACAGTAGGCAAGGTGTTCTTTTCATCATAGGCCTTGTTCTTCCTCCTCCAAACATAGCGTTGATCCATGGGCCCAAACAGTTCTAATTTTGTTTCATCAGTCCACAGAACACTATCCCACAACTTTTGTGGTTTGTCCACATGGCTTTTGGCATACTGCAGTCGACTCTTCTTATTCTTTGGAGACAGCAAGGGGGTACGCCTGGGAGTTCTGGCACGGAGGCCTTCATTACGCAGTGTGCGTCTTATTGTCTGGGCTGAAACTTCTGTACCCACATCTGACAAATCTTTTCTCAGTTCCTCAGCAGTCACACGGGGACTTCTCTCCACTCTACGCTTCAGGTAGCGCACAGCAGTCGAAGTCAGCATCTTCTTTCTGCCACGACCAGGTAGCGTTTCAACAGTGCCCTTTGCCTTGAATTTGCGAATGATGCTTCCTAAGGTGTCTCTTGGTATGTTTAACATCTTTGCAATCTTCTTATAGCCATTGCCCTTCCTGTGAAGAGAAATCACCTCTTCTCTTGTCTTCCTGGACCATTCTCTTGCCTTCACCATGTTTGTAACCACACCAGTAAATGTCTAGAAGGAGCTGAGTATCACAGTCATTTTAAAGCTGCCTAATTGGTGCTTATTATGCTTGATTGCTGCTCGGTGACATCCACAGGTGTTTTCAATACCTGATGGAAAGCACCTGTATGAACCTCTGTTCTTCAGAGTGGTAGTCTTTAAGGGGTTGAATAATTGTGGCAATGAAGAAACCACATAAGAACCATTTACTACTGTATTACATAAACAATTGATGTCATTTTAGTTGCATTTGGGTAGTTACAACGTCCTTGTAGGATTTGATTCTGAATACAATTCCAAATGTACACTATAGTCCCTAAACCCCTTTACAGCATTGGGGGTTGAATAATTTTGGCCACAACTGTATTTGTTTCCATAAATGGATCCATTTATGGAAACAAATAGATACAATGTTTCAACCGCTGTATGGAGTGAATGTCCCAGAACTGTCAGAAATAGACTATTTCTGACAGTTCTGGGACATTCCCTCCATACAGCGGTTGAAACCGCTGTATGGAGTGAATGTCCCAGAACTGTCAGAAATAGACTATTTCTGACAGTTCTGGGACATTCCCTCCATACAGGGCATTTAAATTAAAGGTACAGTGTTCTGCACTAATTTAAAGGCTCTCTGCAGCCTAGAAACCCTTTTTATAAGTCATCTTCGTAGCGAATAAATTCGCATCGAATCGAATTTCTTCCTGAAATTCGCCGAATCAGCCGAATCGAATTTTTGAATACTTCGCTCATCTCTAGTCACTTGTATCAAAAATTGTATGTGCTAAAAGAAATTGGGATCTCCTTAGTTTTCTGGCTGACCATGTCTTAAAACTCTTCTGCTTCACTGCCCCAAACTGCTGCAAGTATTCCACACTTATTGGTGTGTGGAATATCTGCTCCCCTGTGGTTCACTACAAGGCGTTCAAGTGAGTTGGAGCAACCATTCCATGTGGTCGGGGAAGCATATTGTTGACCCATCTGACCAGTCTAATAACCACAGTGGCCAGGGAGCAGCAAAGTAGATGCATTTTAAGATATGGGCCACTGGACGCCTGCCTTACATGTATATGAACTTTAATGGCTTCCCAGTCTTAGTCCATAGGGTCCAATACTAAGTTGGCCCGCCCTTTGCAGCTATAACAGCTTCAATTCTTCTGGGAAGGCTGTCCACAAGGTTTAGGAGGGTGTCTATGGGAATGTTTGACCATTCTTCCAGAAGCACATTTGTGAGGTCAGGCACTGATGTTGGACGAGAAGGCCTGGCTCGCAGTCTCCACTCTAATTCATCCCAAAGATGTTCTATCAGGTTGAGGTCAGGACTCTGTGCAGGCCAGTCAAGTTTCTCCACCCCAAACTCGCTCATCCATGGCTTTATGGACCTTGCTTTGTGCACTGGTGTGCAGTCACGTTGGGACAGGACGGGGCCATCCTCAAACTGTTCCCACAAAGTTGGGAGCATGAAATTGTTCAAAATCTCTTGGTATGCTGACACCTTAAGAGTTCTCTTCACTGGAAATAAGGGGCCAAGCCCAAACCCTGAAAAACAAGCCCACATGATCTCCCCTCCACCAAACTTTACACTTGGCACAATGCAGTCAGGCAAGTACCGTTCTCCTGGCAATTGCTAAAGTGAGACATGTCCACCAGAATGCCAGACAGAGAATTGTGATTCATTACTTTAGAGAACACGTCTTCCCTGCTCTAGAGTCCAGTGGTGGCATGCTTTACACCACTGCATCCGACGCTTTGCATTGCACTTGATGATGTAAGGCTTGGATGCAGCTGCTCAGCTATGGAAACCCACTCCATGAAGCTCTCCTACACACTGTTGTGCTAATCTCATTGCTTTGATAGCCTCCGATTGGCTATTACAGTGATCAGTCACTGTTCAGCCCACTCATGTGTTTTATTTCTCCTCTGAATAGAGAGAAAGATACCTTGTATCATTATCTCCTTGCAGGGAAGAAAGATGTAAACAAACAAAAGTGTGTACAAAAAATAACCATTTGCCCTCCTGAGGATTTATCCCCTTCCTGACCAGGCCATTTTTTGCCTTACGGCGCTGCTTTATTTTAACTGACAATTGCGCGGTCATGCAACACTGCACCCAAATGAAATTTACGTCCTTTTTTCCCTCAAATTGAGCTTTCTTTCAGTGGTATTTGATCTCCTGTGCGGTTTTGATATTTTGCGTTATAAAAAAAAAGGCCAACAATTTTGAGAAAACCCCCAACATTTTTGACTTTTTGATATTAAACATGTCAAGTAAAAAAATTTTAAAAAATCAAATTTCATCATAAATTTAGGCCAAAATGTATTCTGCGACATGTCTTTGATAAAAAAAAATTCCCAATACGTGTAAATTAATTGGTTTACGTAAAAGTTATAGTGTTTACAAATGGCGGTATAGATACTGGAATTTTAATTTTTTTTTTAATTTTTACTAGTAATGGCAGCAATCAGTGACTTATAGCGGGACTGCGGGACTGCAGTGGGCATTCTGACACTGGAGGGAACTGACTTGGTGTCACTGACATCCCCAGTGACACTAATACAGTGATCAGTGCTAAAAAAAATGCACTGACACTGTACTAATGGCACTGGGCAGGAAGGGGTTAACATGAGGGGCAATCAAAGGGTTAACTGTGTGCTGTTTCACAGTAAACTCTGTGTTGGTGCTTCACTGTAATCACACTGCTTTGGATTGCTGTACTGTGCACAGCCATCCAAAGCAGTATGCTGGAGCTGACAGGGAGAACGGTATTGTTTACATGCTGTTCTCCTACCCATCAGAGGAGATTTTGCATTTCCAAATGATTTTGCATTTCCGGGCAGGGGGCGCACACAAGTCACGCACGCACCCTACCCGTGTTGCCATTCGTGGCCTCTGTCAATCACCAGGTCCTGGTCAGTGATTCCCGCTGTCACTCAGCGATCTCCGAGGATTTCCGACAAGGGAGAGACCTATATGTAAACAATACAGATCTCTCCTCTATCAGCTCCTGCACACTGCTTTGTATGGCTCTGCATAGCACAGCCATACAAAGCAGTGTGCTTACAGTGTAGCACACAAAGCCCACATTGTAAAACAGCACACAGCACACTGTTAACCCTTTGATTGCCCCTCATTTTAACCCATTTCTGCCCAGTGCCATTAGTACCATTAGTAGCACCAATCATTGTATTGGTGTCACTGGGGATGTCAGTGACACCAAGTCAGTTCCCCCCAGTGTCAGAATGCCTGCCGCAGTCCTGCTATAAGTCGCTGATCGCTGCCATTACTAGTAAAAAAAAAATTACGCTATATATACCTCCATTTGTAAACGCTATAACGTTCACATAAAGCAATTAATTTACACGTATTGGGATTTTTTTTAGCAAAGACATGTAGCAGAATACATTTTGGCCTAAATTTATGACGAAATTAGATTTTTAAAAATTTTTTACTGGACATGTTTAATAGCAAAAAGTCAACAATAGTGTTTTTTTTTTTTTTCAAAATTGTCGGTCTTTTTGTTTATAGAGCAAAAAATAAAAACGCACAGGCGATCAAATACCACAAAAGAAAGTTCTATTTGTGGGAAATTTAATTTGGGTGCAGTGTTGCATGACCACACAATTGTCAGTTAAAGCAGCGCAGCGCTGTATCGCAAAAAAATGGCCTGGTCAAGAAGGGTGGTAAATCTTCTGGATGGCAAGGTGATATATGAAATGGGCATGCTTTACTGGGATTGTTGGTAAGGGTATCCTTACTATAAATAGAAGTGCACACCAGTTTGCATTTGTGTGTGGCACTGAAGAGTGATTCACATACACAGTGTTTTTCACAGATTATTTCACGTTTTTCACTATTTCTCACAAATATTCACTGCATAAATTGCATGGTGTATATATTGGAATAATATTTATGTTTATAAAAGGTAATGCACTATATGATATTTTCTTTTTTTGAGGTATATACATCGGGGATATCGCTGGAAGAATTGATTTGATTATTTTCTACAGCCTGAATTATTTTTCACTGTGAAGAAATAGGGAAGCTAGGGTTAATAGATGATGGACTAATTGATGATTGGACTTCACTATTGTTGTTTGATTTTTTGTTTCTTTGGATAACACTTTCACATACCGTATTTTTCGCCGTATAAGACGCACTTTTTCTTCCCCAAAACTGGGGGGGAAATGTCAGTGTGTCTTATAGAGCGAATATGGAGCGGCCGGTCCGGTATTTCCACCGCGGCCGTGTCAGAATACCGGGCCGGCCGCTCAGCTCTGCAGCGGGACCTTACCTGTTCCTCTATCCAGCGGCGTGCTGTCTTCCCGGCTTCTGTAGTGTGCTTTTTGTGAATGGTAAGGCGGTACCTGGGACACATGACAGATCCCAGAAGCCGCTGGACCAATCACAAAGCGCAAGTGCTTCTCGCTCATGCGCACTGGGCACCCGGCTGTCATGCCGAGCGCCATTACAGAAGCCGGGAAGACAGCGCGCGGCTGGATCGAGGAACAGGTAAGATCAAACAAAAACTCTGCGGAAGTAAGAGCGGGTACCTGTCAAATTCAGGTACCCGCTCCCCACCTCCCCAAAGGTCAGCAGTCATCTGTACTGTCCGCAGTCTCTGGTCATCCCTGTGCTGTCCGCAGTCTCTGGTCATCCCTGTGCTGTCCGAAGTCTCTGGTCATCTCCTGTGCTGTCCGCAGTCTCTGGTCATCCCTGTGCTGTCTGCAGTCTCTGGTCATCCCTGTGCTGTCCGCAGTCTCTGGTCATCCCTGTGCTGTCCGCAGTCTCTGGTCATCCCTGTACTGTCCGCAGTCTCTGGTCATCCCTGTACTGTGTCCGCAGTCTCTGGTCATCCCTGTACTGTGTCCGCAGTCTCTGGTCATCCCTGTGCTGTCCGCAGTCTCTGGTCATCCCTGTGCTGTCCGCAGTCTCTGGTCATCTCCTGTACTGTGTCTGCAGTCCATTAGTTCAGAATTTTTTTTTTCCTGTTTTCTGCCTCTAAAACCTAGGTGCGTCTTATGGTCAGGTGCGTCTTATACGGCGAAAAATACGGTATATATATTTTGTTATATGAAATGAGCATCAGGGTGCCATATACTTAGACACAGCAAGAGCAAGAATTATTTAAAGGAACATACGTCAATGCTTTTTCTATTACCTTTGATGTGAATGCCTAGATTCTCCGGGGTATATACCGTACGTGTAATTCGGTCAAGGCAAACATATTATAAAGTGATGTTTAAAGACTCGCTGCAATTTAAGCCTGTGTTAACTTTTATCTTCAGCAAATGCATAATGGCTAAAAATATCCCCTTAAATCTGTCAATCATGTTGTCCTTAGAGACAATGGTATAGCTGCACAAACGTTTCTGCAGCTCTGGCACAGTGCTGACTTATTGATCAAACAGTACATTATGAAATTCCATTAGTGTGAGGAGCCATTCTACATGCTACACAACATGTGAAAATAAATGACACAAAACCTGGGCAAAGCTGAAAGGCGCTCGACACAAAACTGCTGAGGATGTTTGTAGCAAAAGAAAAGAGCTGAACTAAACATTTTACTAAAATGATAAACTGAAATATTCCTAAAGAAACTTATTTTCCAGGCAGAGGGAAAGTATTACTCACCGGGACCAGCCAAGTAGAAATAAACTAGTACACTGTTCTCTAATAGCTATATTCATTGATATCATGTTGTGGGCTTTGGGGTCACCTCATTTATTCATTCATTCAGAAGCACTGTAGGTAATTGCTGATGCAATTATTACAGTGGAGTAAATGTTACTAAACCCACAACAGTAAAATCAGTCTGTATATGCAGTACTCACTCACATGCTTGTTATACTCACTGTGGAACCTAAAGGGTTAATCCTCTGCATTGTGTAAAAAATGCTGTTTGACCCTGATTCCTCTGATCCTCCCCTTCTTCCACTGTCCCCCTCTTATCACCTGATATGACATATCGTGTGGAGACACTGTACATGCTCAGTTTGCTGTGTATTGCTAGAGAGGTTTTTTTTTATTTTTGTGGGAGAGTGCATGTAATCAGCACAGGGCCAATCAGCACTGTCCAGACCGAGGTCAGGGGTTTTGCATCCTCCTAGAGCAGAAAGAAAACTCTTCCTGAAAGCTTTAACCAGTGCTCTGCTGAAGTCACAAGACTTCTCTAACTGCTGATGAGAAAGGGTATTTAGCAGTTTCAATTTACTAAAATAATTGTATTTCCATGTTCTGTGTACTGTCGGAGACCAGATATAGTGAATGCCGGGTCCGGGGAGACCAGATATAGTGAATGCAGGGTCTGGGGAGACCAGATATAGTGAATGCAGGGTCTGGGGAGACCAGATATAGGGAATGTAGGGTCCGGGGAGACCAGATATAGGGAATGCAGGGTCCGGGGAGACCAGATATAGTGAATGCAGGGTCCTGGGAGACCAGATATAGTGAACGTAGGGTCCGGGGAGACCAGATATAGTGAATACAGGGTCCGGGGAGACCAGATATAGTAAATGCAGGGTCCAGGGAGACCAGAAATAGTGAATGCTGGGTCCTGGGAGACCAGATATAGTGAATGCAGGGTCCGGGAAGACCAGATATAGTGAATGCAGGGTCCGGGAAGACCAGATATAGTGAATGCAGGGTCCAGGGAGACCAGATATAGTGAATGCTGGGTCCTGGGAGACCAGATATAGTGAATGCAGGGTCCGGGAAGACCATATATAGTGAATGCAGGGTCCAGGGAGACCAGATATAGTGAATGCTGGGTCCTGGGACACCAGATATAGTGAATGCAGGGTCCGGGGAGACCAGATATAGTGAATGTAGGGTCCAGGGAGACCAGATATAGTGAATGCAGGGTCCAGGGAGACCAGATATAGTGAATGCAGGGTCCTGGGTAACACTTTAATAATTATTAAAGCCTATAGACATAAACAAAGCACCCTGCCATAAAGATTTATCACTAATCCCTTGGTTTAGTTACTACTACTGTGACCCACTATTAGGCTGAAAGACTTAGGATGGAGAGGTCAGTATAGAAGAATAGGGTCTTGCTTTACGGAGACCCACCAAAGGATGGTTGGGTGAAGCAAAAGACCCCCTTCCCCCATATATCTCCTATCTCAATTTAATTTTTTTTAGAGTTGAAAATCTGGTAAACTAAAGTATTAGAAGGTGTCTTTTTTGGATATGGCAAATTTCTAGAATGGTGTTGTGTCCCTTTTCTATACTATGTTTTGCACTGTGACGAACAGGTTGGGGGTCCAATGTCCCATGGTAAGTTGTTTATAAATGTCGTATTCCTACACCTACACCACCTTTTCAGGAGGACCAGTGTTTAAAGGAAGCATGGCATTCATCAAAACAAAACAGTTGTTGGGAGAAGCAGAGTAACCCTCTTGATAGCCACCAGGGTATCAAAGATTGTATCCTTGGTGTGCCATCTGGTGTTGTCCCAGAGGAATTGGGAGAATGGTCTGGTTTCCACAGTTCCACGCATACAATCCAGGGTCATTGCGTTGATGCTACCAGAACCAGATAATAATGTAAGTGAAGAAACCCAGGCACTAACAGGTCTTGCAACATAGACAAGTTGGAAATCAGATCCCTATATATACATATACGGTATATTGTAAGGGGATACAGGCTCAATGGGTATTGGTAGGAGTAAACCATGCACAAGGAAAAAGGACACCCAGCAACAGTTTAGGCTGGTTTATCCTGGACTTTTTTCAGCAAGACAGTCAACAAGCACTGTTTCAATGTTGGAGGGCTTTGTACCACCATAGCATAAAACAAACAAAGCGTCTGCTTGTTCAAGCAACTATCTAAACTCAGGTAAGTTCCTGACTAACAAGGTGACTTTTAATGGGGTCTCAAAAACAAACAGGCAACACATGTACGTCTTTAGTGTTCCATTAGCACTCAGCATTTTTACCCAGCAGAATAATACTGAAAATGAAGTTTGACTATATAAAGATGTTGCATTTCAAATGCCATTTTATGTGTTGATATTCCTCAATAGACCCAGTCTGTCCAGCAAGTATGTCCATCTGCTGTCTTGGCACCATCAACAGACGGCTTAAAGTGTATGTTACCCCAAAAATTAAATTCCATAAATGTGTTGTGTTATACATATAGGTCCTAAATAAATGTAGCCTGTATGGTCTGTGTCTATAATTTTGTTAAATACCTGAAGATCCTGCTAGTGCCTCCTGGCTGCTGTTTCAAACTGACCACGATAGGCCTGGAAACAAATCTATTCTAGCATAGTCAGTTTGTATCTACTCTCCTGACTTAAGAGCTGCAAGATGCCATGCCAATGCAAGGCGTGCCTGTAGTACCCAAGTCAGATTCTGCTGCCGCTCCCCTCTCCAGATTCCACAGTCTAATAGACAACGTGAGAGCTATGAAAATGTGGAATAGACTCCCTCAAGAGTTGTTTCTGGCCAGCTCAGTGGATTGCTTCAAAAATGGCCTGGATTGTTTCTTAGATACACAGAATATAACTGGATATAACATTTATAGGTAAAGTTGATCCAGGGAATATCCGATTGCCTCTCAGGGGATCAGGAAGGAATTTATTCCTGTGTAGGAGTAAATTGGATCATGCTTTGCTGGGATTTTTTGCCTTCCTCTAGATAAACTGTGGTGTAGGAGTATAACTGTATTATTTTTTTTTTTAATGGCTGAATTGGATGGACTGTTGTCTTTTTTCAGCCAGACTAACTATGTAACGTCAAAGTGGCCATAGAGAGTTTTGTATAAAGCTGGCTGCAGGCTCCACCCCATCCATTAGAGGGGAACAACCAGTCACATGACTGCAACAAAACCAGCATAAAAATGGTATCTATTTTTTATTTTTATTTTATTGAACATGGGCCATATGTTGTTATAGTGCCTAGTGCCACTGTGTGGCTTGGAAGTTGTTTGTATTCACATACACTTTAATTCATCAATGACACACTGAAGATGAATCCAACACAATTTTACTTCAGGTAATAGATGCACATTGGGTGATTTTCCAGTCTTTTGAAGTGTAAAATGAAAACCCCTGTCTCTGTGAAGAACTAATACTGAGTGAGTGAACATGGAAGAAACTAGGAATGTCTAGCTAGGACTGAACTAACTAGCACTAAACAAGAGAGAATAGAGGGAACTACCAAAACACTTAAGTAAACAAATTGTAATAGTCCCAAACCACCACTAGATGTCAGGATACTACAGAACATAATCTGATGCAGTTCAATACAATACAGTTCAACCAACCCTGTTAGAGCCCATACATACTGTAACTTTTAATTGCAGCAATGCACATATTTACTGTGCGATACCACAAAGCTTGCTAATTCACAAACCGAGTTGTGGGGGCCTATTTACTATGGGGCAAACAAGGCATTTGCCTTGGGCGGCAATTTTCAGAGTGAGTCTGCCCCCCCAGAAGAAGGGACCTGGCGAGCCACTGCTGAGGATCTGAGGAGGGTGTGGGGATGGCCGGCTGCTTTTCTGTAATTCCAGAGAGATAGGGTTTGTGAATTTGGAGGTGGCGGACACTGGGAGGGGGGGTTGTTGGTAGGTTGCAGTGGTCAGTGGTGGGGGGGGCACTGGGGTGGGTCTGTGTTGCCTAGGGCAGCACAAGAACTAAATACACCACTACAGGGGCTCTATTCCTTCACCAAATGGTTTTTGACTTTAAATGAATCTCTTAGTCACAAAACCTACTCATGCAATAGCAATAATTAGAACGCTGATTTTATTACTTGTGCCAATACCATCCAATGCAGTAATATATCTATGACAAAAATATTGATGCTGACATTAATTATTTCAAGAAACCAGGGCCAAAAAGTCCCTTAAAATCCCTGCTGAAGACAACCAACCCTTGTCATGACATGAACTGCCAATAGATTGTAAATATCCATCTCAAATTAATCGGGACAATCCAATTTGACCATCTCTGATTGAAATACTGAGATTTAAAGCTGAAGCCTTGAAGAATGCTCATGCCTGTAAAGCAAGGAGGATTGAGGATATGCAGAGTGAAGAATCCTATAGCAACCAAACAAATCTATTTATTTCCGGCACTTATATAGAGCTGAGAATTTACACAGCATTTTACATACATTTACATCAGTCCCTAACCCTTAAGGAGCATACAATCTAAGGTCCCTAACGTACATTACTAGGGCCATTTTAGACAGGATCCAATTAACCTACCAGCATGGCTTTGGAGTGTGGGAGATAACTGGAGTACCCTGAGGAAACCCATGCAGGCACAGGGAGAACATGAAAACTCCAGGCAGTTTGCACCATGGTTGGGATTTGAACCAATGATCCTAGTACAGCCAGGCAGCAGTGCTAGCCATTTAGCCACTGTGCTGCCTAAATATCACCTTTAACCAATTTAATAAAGCTGAGATCTACTTGCTATGGGCATTGTGAGTAAGACCTGATGTTGGGACTTTAAAGCGGAGTTCCACCCAAAAGGGGAAGTTCCGCTTTAAAGACTGGTCTTCCGCTCCCCATTAAGGATTGGCACCTTTGGGGAATGGGGGAAAAGAGGGTACCCAAAATTGACAGGTACCCGCACCCACTTCTGCTGCAATCGCCTAGGTAATTGGAAGCGGAAGTTGTCCTCCTACCCTCCCTCCCCATAGTCTTCTGGGACACGTGACAGGTTCTCAGTGGTCCCCCCAGAGGTGAGCTCTACACAATTAAATGAATCAAATTCAATGATGCATAAATGAATATATAGCTGTATTAACTTGTGTTATTATGGTGGAGGCAATTCTCCAGCTGCATAGCAGCACAGACTTTGTGGCATTATCTGCACTGACAAGCACACTACAAGATAACATTGATAAGTTACCGCCATATATTGATGCGTAATCGCAGGGCTTTTTTTAAGCTGTAACTTGGTACAACTCAGCTCCACCACCCCTGGCTCAGGCCCTCTCCTCCCTGCTCACCACTATCACTTGTAAGCTCAGAAGGCTGGCTTCTGTGTTTACAAGTAACAGCTTGTCTCCCAATATCTCCTACAGATCTGATCTACTGAGCAGCTCCCCCTGAGTGCAGGATAGAGACAAGGCAGATGTAGGTGCCTGGGGTGCAGTGCAGATACTGAAACCCCCACTGGATGATCTCCTTACAAGTGAGAGAGACGGCGCCACCTACAGTGTGTGGGGAGGTACTGGAGCCAGCTGGGTGCTTCAGCTTATTACAGCAATAAAAATAAGACATGTGGAAGAAGGTGGAGAGCAGGGGCGGACTGACAACTCATGGGGCCCCCGGGCAATAGGGGATCATGGGGCCCCTGTCTCCTTGCCCAAACTCAAAAAGCCAATGAAAAAGGTACCAGGGGCATCATATGGGGCCCCCTACTGACCCCGAGTTTCCAAAATGGTCAGTCCTCCCCTGGTGGAGAGTTTTTTTTAAGGGGGGGAAATGGGGGCAGTGGAGTTGGGGTTATATGCAGAGGTCAGCTGAAGGGGAGGAGAAAGTGAGATGTGGATGCGGGGTGCAGAGACAAGCAGCTGTGGAAGAAAAATGAACTTGGCATTCTGTGTGTAGTGCAGCCCTGAACTCTGCACTCTGTATGCAGCACAACCCTAAACTTTGCACTCTGAACACAGCGTACCCCTAAATTCTGCAGTCTATATTCAGCACACCCCAAAACTCTACATTCTCTACATAGCGCACCCCTAAACTCTGCAGTCTGAATTCAGCACACCCCTAAACTCTGTGCCCTGTACATAGCACACCCCGTAGCTCTGCACATACTGTAGCACACTCAGGATCTCTTCATTCTGTATGTGACCCCCCCCCCCCAAACTTTGTATGTAATGCACTCCTGGTATTTAATGCCCTTTAACCACTTCTTAACCTTGCTATAGCCGAATGACAGCTGCAGCGCAGTCATCCAGTTCTGGGAGGGCGTCGTATGACATCCTTCCAGAGCGTGCCCCCAACGATGTGCACCCTGCGCTCTCTGTGATCTCTGTGTCCTTTGGACACAGATGATCAAATGACACAGTAAAGGGACAATCATAGCGGCCTCTTACCACGAGATTAGCTGTGTCCAATCACAGCTGATCACCATGTAAATACACCTGCCGGTTATCAGCAGTACTGTCCTCAAACTTTCACAGTGCAAGGAAGGTACTACCGATAATTGGCAACTGTGAAAGCAGACATCTACACTGATTATCAGTGCCCTGGTTATCAGTGCAGCCCTAAAAGTGCCCAACGGTGCTGCCCAGCAGTGCTGCCAATCTCTGCCTGTCAGTGCTCTCAATCTGTGCGCATCAGTGATGCCAGTCAGTGCCGCCTATCAGTGCCCTTCAGTGCCACATATGAGTGCCTATCATTGCTGCCTATCAGTGCCCATTAGTGCTGCCTATCAGTGTAGCCTCATCAGTGCCTCCTCATCAATGCCCACCAGTGCCACATCATCAGTGCCGCCTCATCAGTGCAGTCTATTAGTGTTGCCTCATCAGTGCTGCCTATTAGTGCCTATCAGTGCAGCCTCATCAACGCACATCAGTGAAGGAGAAAAATTACCTGTTTGCAAAATTTTTATAATAGAAACAAAGAAAAACTTTTTTTTTCAAAATTTTCCGTCTTTTTTCGTTTGTTCAGAAAAAAATAAAACACCCATTGGTGATTACATAACACCATAAGAAATCTCTATTTGTGTGAAAAAAATTATAAAAAATGTCATAGGGGTACAGTGTTGCATGACCGCGCAATTGTTGTTCAAATTGCGACAGCGCTGAAAGCTGAAAATTGGCCTGGGGAGGAAGGGGGGTGAAAGTGCATAAGACCATCCCACTGTTAGTGAAATTTGAGCACACCCACTATTTGATGCGGTTTGGAGGATGTGTGTGTGCATTGGGGAGTGGGAGGGCTTTGGGGGGGTCATGGTTGAGTTCCAGCACCTATTTTCTGGAAAAAAAGCCCTGCGTAATAGATCAAGTAGCAGCATAAAGCACCAAACTTAAACAACTAATTGGAAATCTCAGCAAAACAATTTGTATTGGGACATTTTACAATAAGTTATACATTAAATAAATATATACATTACAATATATATATATATACAATACAATATATATATATATATACAATATATACATTAAATAAATATAAAGTTGTCACAGATTGGGTTTTCCTTTAAACTTTCTTTCTGCAGTCTATAGTATTGGTGAAACTGTTAGCGATGTTAAATACCGGTACCTATTGTAAATAATTGTTTTGAGAATACACCTAGGACTAAGCCACTGTAAAAAGCCATCTGCTAATAAACGTAATAAAGCAGCAAAGGGATTGACGTCAGCGATGTACTTCAGTAAGTATTTACTTAAATAGAATATGTAATGGTGTACTAACAAAATCCTGGCTGTAAACATCGCATCACACTGTTCCATTCTGTTGGCTATGGAAGATTAACAGATTATAATCACTTTTATCAATTAACAAAACAAGTTTCATTTTTGTTTAGAAAATATATTTTTCTTTGAATTTGTTTTAGTATTGCTAGTGCTGTATTGTTTGTGATGATGTGGAGCAGGGGTGTCAAACTGGTAACCCTCCAGCTGTTGCGAAACTACAAGTCCCATCATGCCTCTGCCTTTGGGAGTCATGCTTCTAACTGTCAATCTTGTAAAGCCTCATAGGACTTGTAGTTTGGCAACAGCTGGAGGGCCGCCAGTTTGACACCCGTGATGTAGAGGGTCCACCCACATTCTGATGCTGGAGAAAAGAGGACCACAAAGTATTTAGACCCCAAAACAAAATAGTATTATTATATTGCAGCTTCGAAGTCCTTAGATGTGGTGGCTACATTTGTTTTCTTTTATCACACCTTTTTTCTTTATTTTCACCAGGTAATGCTGCAAATAACACACTGCCTGTCCCATTGTGGCTAAGTCACTCCTCCAGTGTATGTACAGTACAGAAGGAACCAGGGGCGGACTGACCATTTGGAAACTCGGGCACTGCCAGAGGGCCCGGGGTCAGTAGGGGGCCCCATGTGATGCCCCTGGTACCTTTTTCATAGGCTTTTTTGAGTTTGGGCAAAGACACAGGGGCCACATGATCCCCTATTGCCTGGGGGCCCCATGAGTTGTCAGTCCGCCCCTGGAAGGAACCATTGTTCTCACCCAGGCTGCCCTCCTAATTTGCACTACAAACACACCTTTCTCTCTTCATCTCCATTCTGTGGGGGAAGAGAGAATCATTGGTTTACAGAAGATAGCTTGGAATGAATACAACATTACTGTGATTTTAGTTCTAATCACTAGAAATGACAAGAACAGAACACTTCTGAATGCCAGGGCCTGGATCACTTGCTGGTGGAACTGATAGCAGAAGGTTTTAGCTTTGGTGTCCACCAGTGAGTGTGTCTCATCAGCCAGAAGATCCCATTAATCATTCTTCACCTGATGATGGCTGGGAAACAGGGGCAGACTGACAACTCATGGGGCCCCCAGGCAATAGGGGATCATGGGGCCCCTGTGTCCTTGCCCAAACTCAAAAAAGCCTATGAAAAAGGTACCAGGGGCATCTCATGGGGCCCGAATTTCCAAATGGTCAGTCCGCCCCTGCTGGGGAGGTATTTAGTCCCTCCTCCACAAGTCCATTTCTGCCCCCCATGCTGACTGCTTCTGGCATCTTCAGCTATAACCATGTTGTATAAGACTAATGCAGCTTCTATATCTAAGGACTCGTAAGCTGCAACATAATAAGAATGCCCCCCCCTTTTCCCGCTGTGATTGGACACAGCGGGATTTTGTCCGCAAGTCCCGGCCAATGACTCATGGCTGAGACCTGCTTAGTGACTAATCACAGCCTAGAGCCCTGTGCTGACAAACACACAGGGCTCTCTACAGGGGGAACAATCTTTTTGTTTATTCTCCCTGAAAAGCAGGGATAAAAAAATAATTTTTAGTAAAAATCAGCATACATTACACACCTTAACACTTGTTAGGCACACACTTAACCCCTTGATTACCCTGAGATGTTAACCCCTTTCCAGCCACTGGATAGAGAGAAAACAGGTGGCGCACACACATAGTGCATTATCCAAGGTTTATTGTAGGAATTAAATCATAAAAACATACTCACAGACGAAGCATGTATCTAAAAAGCATAGAAAAATGACAATGGCCACAACGGCGGGCAAGGTGTTCTCACTGTCAGTGCGGTCAAATGCTGATGCGTTTCGGGGACGAATCCCTTTCCTCAGAGCTGATGACCAACCTCTGATGCTGATGTATGATGTATGGAAAGAAAGAGCCTCGCTGTTGATGCCTGAGTGGGATGGTGTGGGAGTGTGCTTTTATGCCTGTGGGGAAATGGCTGCTGGAATGCAAACCACAAGACAGGAAGTAAACTCCGGATGACTCTCAGGCCACCCTCATTAAGTCTGTTTCTGATTGTTTGGTCAGAGACATTCACACCAGTGGCCTGCTGGAGGTCATTTTGTAGGGCTCTGGCAGTGCTCATCCTGTTCCTCCTTGCACAAAGGAGCAGATACCGGTCCTGCTGATGGGTTAAGGACCTTCTACGGCCCTGTCCAGCTCTCCTAGAGCCTCTCTCCTGGAATCTCCTTCATGCCCTTGAGACTATGCTGGGAGACACAGCAAACCTTCTGGCAATGGCACGTATTGATGTGCCATCCTGGAAAAACTGGACTGCCTGTGCAACCTCCGTAGGATCCACTTATCACCTCATGCTACCAGTCGTGACACTGTCCATAGCCAAATGCACAAATGCAAAAATAGTGAATAACAGTCAGAAATGACTAGGGAAACAAAATGTCAGTGTCCCCCACCTGTAAAACCATTTCTGTTTTGGGGGTCATCTCATTGTTGCCCATCTAGTGCACCTGTTGGTAATTTCATTAACACCAAAGCAGATGTAACTGATTAACAACCCCCTCTGCTACTTCACTGAGCAGATCAATATCCCAGGAGTTTAATTGACTTGATGCTATACTCTGATTAAAAAGTGTTCCTTGTCAATTATTTCTGAGCAGTGTATATATATTGGGATTTTTTTTGCCAAAGACATGCAGCAGAATACATTTTGGCCTAACTTTATGAAGAAATTTGGCTTTTTAAAATTTTGTATTGGATATGTTTCATAGCAGAAATTAAAAAAAAAATCCCAGTGGTCATCAAATACCAACATAAGAAAGCTCCATTTGTATGAAAAAATTACCAGTTAATGTAGTACAGTGATAATAGCAAAAAATGGCCTGGTCATGAAGGGGTAAAACTTTCTGAAGCTCAAGTGGTTAAGGCATTCTCTGAGCATGTTAATAAAATTATTTGTGCATTTTTAATGTTGCCCTTAAAGCTGTATAAACGCCCCATACATGTTAGCCTACGTGTCCATGCACAAATAGACATTTCAAGGTGTTTAAAGGCAGGGGTAAATGAGTATTAACGCTAGGTGTGTCAAGAACTTGAGCATTAATTAATTTCAATGGTCAGAATAAATTATTATTTGAAATGAATTAACCACTTCCCGACTGGCCGTTGCATATAAACGGTGGCACTGCAGGGTCGGGTGGCCGTTTATAAACGGCCTCCCCGCACCCTGCTTGTGTGCGCTCCCTGGGAGCGCGCAGCACCGCGATCCGGTGCCCGCTGTGTCCTCCGGACACAGTGAAACACCGATCATCAGACGGGACCTCTGTACGAGGTCCCGATCATGTGATCACTGATTGGCCAATCAGTGATCACATGCAAAGTAGTAAGCAAGATGTCACTTGTGACATCATTGCTTACTACGTGTGAAATCTGTGAATGATCACAGAGGTCACATGGTACAAGGCTATTCACAACAGCCTTGTACCATGTGACAAGCTGTGACCAATCACAGCTCACTCAGTACTTCTCAATGAGTGCAAGAATGCAGCCAGAGAGAAAGAGAAATGATTGCTTTTACATCCTATATGGGTGTAAAAGCAATCAGTGTAAAAAAAAAAAAAAATCTTCATCACCCCGCACAAGTAGTACAGTGTCACCATGGTGATACTGTACTGCTAGGGTGACAGTATGTAAAAAAAATAAATAAATAAAAAATAATAATATAAAAAAAAATAAAAATGTAAAAAAAAATGTTTAAAAATTATAATTTTTGGTTATAAACTAATTTGGATTTTTTTTTTTTTTTACTAAAAAGATAACGGAATACGTTTTGGCCAAGATTTATGATGAAATATTATTTATTTGCAAAATTTTATTAAAAAAACACTTTTTTTCAAAATTTTGGGACATTTTCATTTACATAGCAAAAAAAATAAAAATCCCAGTGGTGAATAAATACCACCAAAATAAAGCTTTATCTGTCTCAAAAAAATGGTAAAAAATTCATTTGGGTACAGTGTTGCATGACCGCGCAATTGTCATTCAAAGTGTGATAGCGCTGAAAGCTGAAAATTGCCCTGGTCAGGAAGGGGGTAAAAGTGTCCAGTCTGGAAGTGGTTAATGCCCAAGCACTTGATGCGTCTAAATGCATCTAATTGCATTTACACGTGTTTACAAGCATCAAGTATCTTTTTCTGGGAAAGCGCTGCTGCCAGGAGGAATGATATCTAGGAGAGATGGGCAAACGTCCTGTGTGCATGAGACCGTAAAAGTCCCACTTCTTACTGAATGGTGCCCATCTACCCATGTCGTTTTTTAACAAAAAGCTTCCAAACTTTGGAAAAAATCTGGAAAAAAATTACAAGTTTCACCAATAGAATTCAGAGTTTTACAACTATGTTCAGTTTTATCAGATTGAGTTTGGAGGATGTCCACCAAACCAAACTCTGACCAGTTCGCGCTTCACTTGTTGTCAGCCTGGATTTCCACTCTAACAACATCAATTTCTTAAATGTATGACTGTACTGGTCCACAACTGGACTAAATTTGTGCAGGTATACTGTCATTGCCTGAAATGTTGAAATGTTGGAGGATATGCCTTGCTTGGCTTGACCAACCCTCACAACCAATACAGCCCACAGAAAGTAATAAGAAGACAAATTAATTTTACTGAACATAAAAGATAAAAAGAAAAGTGCCCCCAAATAAACCATTACAAGATCATATAAAAAGGTAGCGAACCTTTATGAATACTTATTTCTCCGGCTGTTTTATTGATTTAGGTTATTTGTTTCATTTTTTTAATTTTATGTTGTAGTGCTGCCAGAAAAAAAACAATACAAAGCATGTCTGAAAATTGGAATTACACAGAAGATGCCACAGAACATAAAGTTCTCCTCTACTAGTCTTTATAAAATGTATTCCCAGCCTGGTAGTCTACTGTTCAAAGTTAGCTCATTTTTTAATTTAGTTTTCAATTGCACTTTCTTTCTTCAAAATGCATTTTTATTTTATAAAGTAATGTGACATTAAGATGCACATTTTGAGGGCTTGTGTACAGAGACTAGACATTTCTATCTGCACAATATATGACAATTTTAACAAACATGCATGCTACATCAGTCAGAAGAAATGGATTTCAAACTTTAAAATGAATGACGTCTTAACATGTAACTATTAGGGTTTGTTCACACATGGGTCTAGGGGATGGTAAAACCAGGCAGTTGAGCCACAGTTTTACCACCTCCAACTACCCACCTGAACGCATATAGCCACTCAGGGCTGTTAACATGCCGAGGCAAAAAATAAACAGCATGTCATATTCAACAGCTTTACTTCTGCTAAACGTGACCTTTTCAAGTCTATGGGGCAGCCACAACTGCCCCCCAATGCAATTGTGGCATGGTGGTGCAGCATTTATAGGGTTAATGTGTAGACAGGTGTGGTTTGGGTTCTCCACTGCAGGAGGCGCTCAAACTGAGTGGCACCTCAGTCTGGAGAGAAGGTCCAAGAGAAACATTTCTCTATGATCTCCTGGGTCAATGGATCAGCGTTCCGGTTGGCTACGCTGCACCCATGTGACCCTTGGTGGCCATCTTGGGTCACAAAGGTCTATTTAAGTCCCTGGCCCCCGAGGTTTTTGTGTGCTTCTGTCATGTGGCAAGTTTAGGGAGAGATACCCAGCTTGTTAAGGAAAGTAACTAGGGAAAGTAACTAATGGTAGGGAAATCTTCCTGGCAAGGAGGGAAAGATTAGGGACTGCTTGCCTGGAAAGGAGCTTCCCAATTGGGACTGATCCGATCAGGCTGCTCTTCACCCTCTGAAACAGATGCTGTCAGCACCTCTCCTCCTCTACATCTGACTACATTGAACTGTGAGTTATTTCCCTAGCATTGCTCTTCCACCTGGGTGTTTGCAACATGGGCATTCTGTTGAATACAAATTCCACGTTTTACTGCAACCGTACTACATATTTACTTCCCGCACAACGCTGCACCTCCCCGCAAATTCAGGAGCCTCGCCACCTGTCAAATGCCTCTAAAAAGTAATCCACCATGGATCTATTTTTGGAGGGGTGGTAAAGGCTGCTGCCCATGGGAGAGAGGTCTTAAACAGCTGGATATTATGATAATGAATCAATAGTTTAAGGTACACTAAAGAAGGACCATGGCTATAATATAGGTGTGTGTGTGGACAGGGGGTATAGAAGTGTGTCTACAAACAACAAACAGTATAGAATAACATTGTTCAAAACAAAGGATCTAGTCTAGATTTAGCAGATCAGTAGTCCACCAATCATTAAAATAAACACTGCAGCTCTCGTTGCAATATTCACCTACTTCCTAGCAGCTATCCTCTTCCAGGTTGAACCAAGAACTCAACCCAATTCCTCAGTGAAGAGCTTCATGGACCTTGATGGGACCACGATGACCTGCAATCACAACACAATAATGCAGAGAACAGAGATCACTTCAGTGACATCAGGTCCACGCAGCACCAGAAAAGAAGCAAAGGGGACTATGTGGGGTTGATTTACTAAAACTGGAGAGTACAAAATCTAGTGCTGCTCTGCATAGAAACCAATCAGCTTCCAGGATTTTTTTGTCAAAGCTTAAAGGATAAGTTTACCTTTCGTAACATTCAGGGTGTAACATGTAACGTGTTACGAATGAACCCCACAAAAAGGGATCTGAGAAAAGGAGGATCCGGGCTGCTCTTTGCAAAACCACTGCACACAGCAGGTAAGTATACACCGTGTTCCAAATTATTATGCAAATGATATTTTTCTCATTTACCTAAATAATTGTTGTAAATAATAGTCAGCATAATTCTCATGTTATCAACTATTAAGAGTACAATTCACATTTTATTGAACAAACCTCCTAATGATAACAGGATTTTTTTTAAACATAAAACACTTACAATGCACTGTTCCAAATTATTCCACACAGTAAGTTTCAAAACACTACTCCATCCATTTGGACCATCCAGGGTTGCACGGCACTCATCAGTGAACAGGACTGTTTGAAAATTAGTCTTCATGTATTTTTCTGCCCAATGCAGCTGTTTCTGCTTGTGAGCATTGGTTAGTGGTGGCCGAATAGAAGGTTTATGCACAGTTGCAAGACTCTGGAGGACTCTACACCTTGATGTCCGTGGGACTCCAGAGGCACCAGCAGCTTCAAATATCTGTTTGCTGCTATGTAATGGTATTTTAGCAGCTGCTCTCTTGATCCGATGCATGGATCTGGCAGAAATCTTCCTCAATGTGTCTTTATCTGCACGAACCCATCTGTGCTCTGAATCAGCCACAAATCTCTTAATAGTGCGATGATCACGGTTAAGTTTTTGTGAAATATCTAATGTTTTCATACCTCGTCCAAGGCATTGAACTATTTCACTCTTTTCGGCAGCAGAGAGATCCTATTTCTTCCCCATATTGCTTGAAAATGGTGCTCTGCTTAATAATGTGGAACTCCCTCCTTCAGTAGTTTTTCCTTAAATTGGGCTCACCGGCCAATCTAATTATCACAGGTGTCCGAGATTGTTTTCAGTGATCAAAAGAGCCCTGACACACAATGCCATCCATGAGTTAAACTGAAAAACAAAATATTTCATCTTTGTGACACTTAAATATAATTTGCATAATAATTTGGAACGCGGCGTAGACATGTCTGTTATATTAAATGGAAAAAAACAAGTCTTTCGTATCACTTTAAGTTAGCAGACTATAAAGTGGTTGTAAACCTCAAACATGAAATGTGAACAAAGCATACCTCTCTGTAGTGTGTACTTGCCTCAGTCCAGAGCAAGTGTCATTTCTGTCTGCTGATTCCTTCCTCTGCTGTCAGCATGACTCACTTCTAAAGAGTTTTCTTGACACCAAGAGAAAATTGGTGATATGGGAGGGCATAGCCTGTGACTGACAGCCTCACTGTAAGATATGTGGAAGGGGGTGTGTCCCTTCCCTCCAATCAGCTCTCCTCACTGATGTAACGTCAGCTCTCCACCCCCCGCTTTTCAGAACTGAGAAAACCCTGTGCAAATTCTGTACTTTGAATTGATACAGAGCAAAGAGAGCCGCAGATAAACAGGTACAACTTATGCAGGAGGATTTGTTTCATCTTTGTGTATCACCTGAGGCCAGTCACTTCATTAGGTACCTAGAGGAGTTTACAAGCACTTTCAGATCATTCAGATTAGTAGGAGTGGGTTATAAATAATTGATATGCAATTTGGAACATAATTTATGATGACCACACATCCACTTTAATCCTCAAAAAGTTAGGCTGCATTCACATCTGGGCAATGCAGGAACATTGAGGATTCCTCAATTTCTGGCAGAACTTCACAGAAATGCTGGCTGCACTGCACTGACTGCTGGCTGCACTGCCTCAACAACTGAATGTTCCATAGGATCTCTTATGCTGTAGGTAACCCCTACTCCTTCCACAGTTAAACAAAGCTTTACACAGTCCCTTTTCCTCCAACATTGAGGGTCAACTACTCACTTAGCCACAACGTCATTGGTTTCCTTCGGCTGATATCCACCAGGCTCTTCCTCATGAGGGAGATAAGGACTCATGCCACCATAGGACAGATGGACTCTTCCCCATCAACTTCCTCCTGGCTCTCTCCCATGAGCTTCTCTAGAACCAACTTGATCCCTGGACTTGAACTTGCGAATAGGTCCCCCAAATAAGCCTAGCTGGAGCCCCAATGTCTTCACAAAGATTTCTTTAGACCTCTTGCCCCCAGGGCAGAGCCCCTGTACAGGGGTTTCCTCCTGCAGGACTGGACCCAGGAACACTGCACTTGCTGCTCATGCTTCAGAATATTTATGGGCTCTCTCACCACCTACTGGGCACACCTCTCCAGGAATTGGCTGAAGCCCCATAAACATTCAGACTGTCCACTGTGTCCATCCTCCCAATATGTTTCTAGAATCCTCTAGAAGACAGGGGGAAGTAACAGAGCAGTAGTCCTAACCAATCAGCCCCTACATCTCTGATTATAGGGGAGCCAAACTACATTTTCCTAGAAGCCTACTCTATACTAGGAGGGTGTTACATATGCGTATAATACGTTATGCTGCAGGTTTTTTATGAAGATTAATTTACACATATGATGTGAAGGATCTCTGTGAATTTACACTCGTGATGTTTTAATTGTATTTACATAGCAAGTTTATGGTTTTGCAGCACTTGTTATAACATATATTCTGCTAGGTGTGGGAAACACACATCAGTGTTAGCAGAAACCAGAGAAGCACACTATATTATTATCACGTATTATTCTTTGGTATACATATATACATTTTATAAAAGTGGTTCACCCGTCTTTGGATATTGTGTCATGGGTAATTGAAATATTGAATCACCCAAATTATAATTGCTTTTTTTTTTTAATACTTACCATTTTTTATGTCTTCAGACTGGTCACATGACATGCAGGGTCTTGTTCTTTTTCCCAGTCCTGGATGATGCAGAGAGCGGAGATGATGTCATCAGATAGTGGCGGCTCACCCTCAGGGGTCCTTTGAAGTCCTATATTCACAGTATCTTCTAGGTGTCATTCAATTCAGGAAAACGAACACATCTTGTTGTGAAAAAGAAGTACTGCAGGGGACACCTTTGGATTGAAGGTGAGTATTGCAACATGAGCTGCTTTTTAAAATCTCCAGGGGGGGCTTTTTTATACTTAAAAAATGCATTGAGTTGGGCTTTTTAACCTTATTTAGTACTTGTTAAAAATATGAAAATATGTGTATGTTCATAGCCTGGTAACAGATCTCTTTTAACCTCCCTAGCGGTATGATTATTTCAGATTTTTGGTGCTGAAAGCGGTACCATTATTCTGCATGGAAATATGTAGTTTTTTTATTGTAGGCTGTAATTTTTAGGAATAACTCACTGAAATCTGTCTGAACAAGAGTCTAGTAAACATCCCGGGTAGGATAAAACTTGAAACACGAAATCATAAATTATAATTTAATAAATAATCATAAAAAATAATAATATAATAATAATACATTTAATTCAATAATATAATCAAACTAAAAACACTGAAATTTGAAATAGAGCGCCAAGTTTGCACATTGCTGTGCAAAGTTGCAGAATCGTTTTCAGTGTCTGATGACGAATTTCTCCACGAATCATTATCACTCAATTCTGCAAGTGGTTCTGATTTACTATCGCTGTTCTCTAGCTGATCTAAACCCGCTTTTGACCTAAAGGGACACTTTTTGGACGCCATGAACTTTTCTCAGTTTCCAGGCAGAAAGAACAGACAAAATGCAGGCAGGGCACAGAACAAAGCACTAGGGACAATATGTATGTGAAATGGGTTGAAACAGCAATGTTTTACTATGTAAAATTTGTTTGGAAAAAAATTTCATTTTTTAAAATTTTAAAATTTCCCGCCGCCGGTGGCGCCCGTACGTCCCAACATCACAGGGACTGGAACACAGAAGCCAGATGCCGGCATCGGCCGGAGGAGATGGCCGGGGACGCTGCAGGGGACACATCGCGGGAGCGAAGGACAAGGTAAGCTCTGCAGGGACTCCCTATGCAGCGCCGCATGGTAAGCCCGAGTGTAGCTCGTGGTTACCGCTTTTGGTACTGACATTTTACCCCGAGCTACACTCGGGAATACCGCCAGGGGGGTTAAGCATACCTGTGCTTTGCCAAGATTACATAAAGCAGGGTTTTTTTTTTCAGCAGGAACTGTGGGAAATGCAGTTCCGGCACCTCCAAAAGTGAATGTATGTAATAGCAAGGAGTGGTGGGGTGTGCGGGAGGGTCTATTGTTGGCTGCTAGGGTTGCTTGCCACTGGGGGGGATCTGTTGTTGCTGGGGGGTCTATTGTTGATGGGGGGGCACTTGTTGATCTAAGGGATCTACTGTTGAGGGAGGGGTCTATTGCTGCTGGCGGGTCTGTTGATGCTGGATTCTGGGAAATCTATTGTTGCTATCAGGGGTTTATTGTTGCTGGGGTAGATCTATTGTTACTGGGTTGGGGGGTCTATTGTTGTTCTGAGTGATCTATTTTACTTCTTTTTTTGATATTAACAAATTCCGTACACATTATTTAGCAACACAAAATTATATGTCGTTCTGTATTCTCCAAAAGTGGCGCTACTGGGAGGTGGGTAGGAGGTGGAACCAAGGGACAGTACTCCAAATTCAGTAGTGGGAAGAGACAAGGGGTGACTTGGAAAGGGGGGTAGTACCTGCACCTATTTTCTGAGAAAAAAGGCCCTGACATAAAGCAACAGTTAGATTTTAGGAGGTCTGTACTCACATTCCATATGCTCCCTTACTCTGCCAGTGGAGGTCTGGGCATTGTGCACTGTGTGGCACTCTTCCTGCCTCCCCATAAGGCAGTGCTGGATTCCTGCAAAACCAAAACTAATGGCACCAAGTAAAATACAAGCACACTTCTGAATCCGATATATATATGTTTAGATATGAAATCAATAACAAGGAGAACAAAGTGTTAAAGTCACCCTTATATAAATATTATGCCTTCAGCTCTCTAATGTCCTGTTCACCATTTGGATGATTGGAAGGTGTAACCATGGGCAAAATAAAAAATAATATACAATGCAATCTGTTACTTAAACAACACAGTTTTTGTTTTTCTGAGTCCCCCTATAACATTGTTTTATTATCTGATAATCCTGCCAGTAGATCCATTTGTATTCCACTTCCTTTACTGAGGTGAAGAGTTTTGCTCTGTACTGACATTGTACAGCAGCACAGCAGAAAAGCCACTCTGTGGACAAGGTAGTCTTAGATGGACATGCAGTTTTAAATGGACTTTGAATTGATATTGACCCCAAAAACAAAACATAAAAATAATTTTCAGCTTATAAATCCTTAGATGTGGTGGCTGCATTAGTTTTCTTTTTTAGGCTTTTCATCTTTTATTTTCACCTGGTGATCCTCCACACAGGCAGAGATTCCCTTTATTACATTAACAGGTAATTTTTTTCTGCTGTTTCATAAATATTTTCTTAGATCATGCTTGCTGCATTCTAATTTTACTATGCATATATATTTCAGTATTGGTTTGGTTTTTAATGGCCCTTGGTATATGTAGCGAATCAGTGCTTTAGATTTTTTTCCCATTTGGTAGACAGTACTATTCTCCATATTATATGCACCATTTAGCAGACTGATTCCACTAAATATTACCATTTACCAAAGTCACTGTGAATATTTAGTATTTAGTGTTGAGTACAATGGAGACTTCAGCTGTGCTTTCCCATATTGCTGAGGACAGATCATCAGTAGCTTTCCTTTTATCTCTCCTTTGTTATACTACACATGTGTGAATGTATGGATATGTCAGAAAAGATGAACGTCAACAGTCAGGAATAAAGAAAGACAGTCCTGATCACACATATGAATATTTAGGGGCATGTTTATAAAGCAGTTAATCTGGGATTCAGCAAACATTCACTGCAGGTAAATCTTCATGGTCCATATGTTTTATATGACAGTGCCTGGGCCCCACAGCTGGCCTGGGCCCCATACAGGAGGACTGGTGGTACATTCTGCAGTTTAGCCACAAGATGTCACTGTTTTCCTAACAGCCTCAGACTGCATAGATATTTCTATATTCATGAAGAGGTGGAGTTTTCACACAGAGTTGAGAGGGAACAGGAAGAAGAGAGAGCAGCCATGTTCTGGAGAATGGTGAATGAGGGGGGCCCATGTGAGCTGAGAATCTGATGACATCCAGGTGTGAGAGCATCCCTCCGTAACCAGAGATTGCTGCCAGGAAGCTGATGAGATTGCTGCCAGGAATGCTGATGAGATTGCTACTAGGAATGCTGATGAGAGCAGAGGAACTAAGCAACATATACGGCGAGACTGCATGCTTGTTGGAGAGACATTTGTTCTGTTCAGAGTCACCAGCGGATGAAAAGCAGACCCGGGTCGGTAAGATCATGCACGCACCTCATTTCAGTGTTGGCGCCTTGAGACTGAGTCCAGGCCTATAGTTAGTTAGTTAGGGTCTCTGTTTGTGTCAGGCCACAAGTGTTGTTACTGATCATTGGAAGTTCTCCACAACTTAAAGTGACATTTCACATTGGAGAGCTGATAAAATCCTACAAACTCAAGCCAGACTGGTGTTTTGCTCAGAAGGAATACTCAGGCACGTGCTACAGGACCAGTTATGAGAGGGGGAATACTGTAGATTTGTGTAATATTGTAAGCTGTTGTGCTGCACCGCAGGCTAGCCCGTACCATACACCCATACACTGATTCCTGCTCTTTTAGGGTAATAACGGGTAAGGTGTGGCAGCATAGTTGTGCCCGCCAGTAGGTAAATTACTACACCTTCTACCTTCATCCATCAGAAGGAGCTGTGCTGTGCAGCACAAGGGTCTCAGCCTTTGGGCTGGGTGTATGTAAATTTATTGTATGTTCCCAGCATTTGTGATTGTGTTTATTTGCCACATCTAAGTAAAATTCTGTTGTGGCAAAAGCTGGTGTTGCGGTTTCTTTCCTCGTTCGTGACTTCACTGTATCCTGGGGAGCCCACCCCGGTACACGGCCTACAAGTCCATGCCTGGTGCTAACGCGTTTAGCCACAGAGAACCTCAGGGAACAAGATCACTTCTTTAAAACATAGGCATCTAGTAAATTAAAGACTGCACTGCAATCTATCCATGCTCATTTGCTGCACTCAAAGTCCTTGTGATTAAGGGTAACACAGCTCAATTCTATTGGACTGAAATTCTCCACATATAGAAGCTGACTTTCACTCCTTATTTCCAGCCTAACATAAAGATGGCAATACCATTACTCATTGATCCCACCTTCATAGCAGTAGTTCCCTTCCCCTATCAATGTTGATGAGGAGAAAGACTTCTTCCCCACAACCTTGACTCACTGGTTGTGCAGGTCTGCAGGCAGGGAGCTTACTGGAATCTGGAAGCCCCCTTTAAGATAAGGGTACCCCAGGTACCAGTTTCATCTATGTGAATGAGTAAAGAGCACATAGTACTCCTAGTGCATAGTGCAATATGATACCACACTTTTGACAAGTCCAGTAATAAAAAAAAAGTCCCACAGTGTACATCCATCATCAAGAACATCATCCAGCAGGCCCAGATCTAGGGGGGTGCTAGGGTGGACTATGCCCCCAGATTTTAGTTGTGCCCCAGACCTCTGAATCCACAAATCCATGAGACCTAATGGGGACAGTTGAAGTACTGGAGCACTCTGAGATGGGCAAATGATGTAAGGGGATACTCTGATGGGGACAGTTGATGTATGGGGAAAGTCTGATGGGGACAGTTGATGTAAAAGAGACATTCTAAGGGGGGAAGTTGATGTAAGGGGGCACTCTAATGAGGCAATTGATGTAAGGGGGCATTCTGATTTGGACATTTTATGTAGAGGGAACTCTGGTGAGGGCACCTGATGTAAGGAGGAACTCTTATAGGAGCCTTGATGCAAGGAGGAACTCTGATAAAAACTCCTTATATAAGGAGGGACTCTTTTAGGGACACCCGATATAAGGGGGCACAGGTTCTTTTTAATCACCCATAACTAATGACAGCATTCCCAGTTCGCTCTTGCACCACCTCTGTACTACCTGTCAGACGATACTTCCAGGTTATGACTCTGAGGTATAGAACTATGCCGAGTGAACAGGAAATATAGGTTCCATGCATCCTAGTCACACTACTGACATTATGTCTCCTGACTTTTTTTCTGCACCCCCAGAAGAGATAGGCTAGATCCGGTCCTGCCATCCAGAGATGCAGATCCACACTAATCATCCCAGGTGATGTCATTCACCAAATACGGCTATGGCCACATTTTGTTAATGTTATTGCCTAAATGTGGTCATGTGGCCATATTTGATCAGTGATGTCAGTGCTATATCTGTCTTGGGGATTACAAGCCAGTAAATGAATGCGATTGGGTGACATCACTGTTTGCTAAAGACACAGCGGGTGCTGGTACTCCGCCACTTCCTTAATAAATGTTGACAGCTGTCATATACTGTATAGTAACAGTAAGAACACAGCTACTATACAGTATATGACATTCGGCTCCTGCCACATAAGCAAAAAGTCTGCTGTTCAAATGAACTATGTGATAAGATCCACACCCAGGGATAACCTATAATTACTGCCACCCAGATGCCTATACTGTAGAATTCACCAAATGCACAAAATATAAAATGAATACAAAATTGGTAAAGTGCCCATACTGTAGAATTCACCAAATGCACAAAATATAAAATTAATACAAAATTGGTAAAGTTTCTGGTCGCCAGGATATTACTTCCCCCCTGGGAAGACACAGATATATACAAGAAACCCAGCTTCCAAATCCGCCATACAATAAATAGTCCCTTTTGACAGTCACAGGGTGTTCATGCTATACGATCTCCAAATTCTTCAAAGGTTCTCACCGTCTCAATCATTCAAATATCCCAATTCACATGTAGCATATGTTTATATGTTATTGGAGATCTTATAGCACAAACACCCTATGTGACTGTCAAAAGGGACTATTTATTGTATGGCAGATTTGGACGCTGGGTTTCTTGTATATATCTGTTCAAATGAACACCCAAACTGCCAAAGCTCAGTCTGAATTTATGTTCGGACCAAACTTTGAGCTCATCCCTATTGTTCTAGGACAGGGTAGGAGGTGTGCAAATTGTAGAACCATCCTGTAATAGTTACATAGTCCCATTTTTGGTTTCTTGGATGAAAATGTTAGTTCTACCCATTTGGATATAAATCCTAGGGTGTTAACTCAATACAAGCAAGGAATACCTCCGGCGGCTTGCAATTATTTTTCAATACCAATAACATTTATATTGTTAAAGTAAGGATACAGAATGTAAGACAGAAAGTTAAGGGCTAAGTAATAATTAGTCTTAGGCTTTAAGAGTTAGGGGTTAAATTTGAGGTTGAGGGATAAATTTAGGCGACAGGGATAGGGTTAAGTGTTAGGATTAAGTTACAAGTTAGCAGATTAGTTTAACCCCCCTAGCGGTATTCCCGAGTGTAGCTCGGGGTAAAATGTCAGTACCAAAAGCGGTAACCCCAAGCTACACTCAGGCTTACCATGAGGTGCTGCATATTGAGTCCCTGCAGAGCTTACCTTGTCCTTCGCTCCCACGATGTGTCCCCTGCAGCGTCCCCGGCCATCTCCTCCAGCTGATGCCGACATCCGGCTCCTGTGTTCCGGTCCCTGTGACGTCGGGACGTACGGGCTCCGGCGGCGGCGGGAAATTTGAAAATTTAAAAAAAATTTCATTTTTTTCAAAACGATTTTACATAGTAAAACATTGCTGTTTCAACCCATTTCACATACATTTTGTCCCTAGTGCGTTGTCCTGTGCCCTGCCTGCATTTTGAATGTTCCTTCTGCCTGGAAACTTAGAAAAGTCCATGGCATCCAAAAAGTATCCCTTTAGGTCAAAAGCGGGTTTAGACCAGCTAGAGAACAGCGATAGTAAATCCGAACCACTTGCCGAATTGAGTGATAATGATTCGTGGAGAAATTCGTCATCAGACACTGAAAGCAATTTTGGGACTTTGCTCAGCGATGTGCGAACTTGACGCTATATTTCAAATTTCAGTGTTTTTGGTTTGATTATGTTATTGAATTAAATGTATTATTATTTTATTATTATTTTTTATTATTATTTATTAAATTATAATTTATGATTTTGTGTTTCAAATTTTATCATACGCGGGATGTTTAATAGACTCTTGTTCGGACAGATTTCAGTGAGTTATTCCTAAATATTACAGCCTACAATAAAAAAAACGACATATTTCCATGCAAAATAATGGTACCGCTTTCAGCACCAAAAATCTGAAATAATCATACCGCCAGGGAGGTTAAAGGTGAGCTCTACACTATTTGCATACACAGTTTATCTTGTTAAAACTCATGTTTTAACATGCATTACTGCAACTTGCTACATGCTACTGCACCTATACCTTAAGACCCAACACACCTGACCTTCAGCACAGTTCAATGCAGAGATGTGAGCACACTGTGGATTGTGATGCACTGTGTTGTCCTGAAAAAGTGCATATGTGCTTTTTTCTGCACTGGAGCTCATTAATGGCCCTTCAAAGTGAATGGATCTCCTTAACTCAACACATCAGTGAATAAAAAACTAGTTCAAACTCAGACACAGCAGGAGTAATAGCATGTCAGACCGCTGCAGAGAGGCTGCTGCTTCCACAAAAAGAACAGCTTCTCTGCTGCCTGAGGCTCTGAAATGTGTGCTGTCGCTGTAGCTGCAATCTATCAAACATCAAGACATATTAAAATATGTTTTGCAGAACCTTTAATTGAATTCATTAATTTAACATCATACTCCAACTGGGCTTTAACAAGACTGAAAAGATCTTATATCTAGGAAATGATAAATAGGTAAGTCAATATATTTTGCTCAGTTTAGATACCTATGGTGAGCCTAGAACCCTAGAGCACTGTTATCCCTCACTCATCATTATGCTGTACCTTGAACTATTGCAACTTTATTGTGCATCAAATGACAAACCTTGAAGCTCAGTGAAACTGACACCAGCGAGGGCTATATCAGCAGACAAATGTAGACTAAGTAGACAGATGAAGAGGCGAAGCACAAATCTGAACAGATAAAACACTGGCAAAAAAGAGAAAGAATGAGTGAACGGAGCCTAGGGAGTAGAAGCCGAAATAAATTAAAAATGGGAAAGCCTGATAGAAAACAGAAGAAAATTAAGTCAAATAAAAAGTAATGGTGTAGAGAGGCTGCAGCATGAGGCTGTAAAAAAGCAATGCACGGGAAACCTACTGATCATCATCTAGATGCTACAACTGTGTTCAAAAATACTACTGTAATAAAAGAAAAAAGCATTCAGCAGAGGCTTAATAACTGCACATCCATTTGATTAAATAGAAGGGCCCATTAGACAAATAAAAGTCATGGGTTTTATATGTTTGTTTGCCAAGAGAGGTCGAAGAACAGATTAAAGAGACTCCTTGGCTTCATGTAAATGGATAATGAAGTAGAGTGACCTCATGATGATCACATGTACACCAGGAGAGAGAACACAAGAAATAATAGAACTCTCCAACCCCACCATCAACTGTTGTTTACTGTTGGCTTTATTCCACATGCAAAGCCATGTGTAGAGGTGTACAAGCCAAGAGGTTCTCAAAGGTAACTATCTGTATACCAGGAAAGAGAACATACTGAAATATTACAGGAACTCTTTAATCCCACCACCAACTATGGTTCACTGTTGGCTTTATTCCACATGCAAAGCCACTTGTAAAGGTGTATGGATAAATAGGTCCTCAAAGATAACTATCTGTATACCAGAGAAGAGGACACAATGACATACAGTAATTGTCTAATCCCAGTAATTGTCTAATCCCTCACCAATTGTGGTTTACTGTTGGCTTTGTTCCACAGCAAAGCCAAGTGTAGAGGTGGGTAAACCAAGAGATCCTCTTTTGAAGGGAAGAAAAGGCTAAACAAATTAAAATTAGAAAAGTCTGATAGAAAACAGAAGAATATTAAGTCAAATAAAAAGTAATGGTGTAAAAAGGCTGCAGCTAAAATCTGTGAAAAAGCGATGCAGAAAAAACCTACCAATCATCACCACACAACCGCTAACAAAACACAAAAGGCTTCAGTGGAGGTTTGATAACTGCACATCCATTTGAATAAATGCAAGGGCCCATTAGACAAAAGTCATGGGGTTTACATGTTTGTTTGCCAACAGAGGTTGAAGAACATATTAAAGAGACTCTTTAACTTCATGTAAATGGATAATGAAATGGAGTGACCTCAGGATGATGACATGTATACATGGAAAGAGAACACAATAAATAATACAGGGAATCTCTAACCCCACCACCAACTATTGTTTAAGGGTATCTTAATTCCACATGTAAGGTGGCTTGGGATTGGCTGATGCTTGGCGCCAAATGGTACAAATCCATGGCCTGCTTCTTCTAGGATAGGACAGCTATCCACCTGATGGTAACCCCTTACCTGCACCATATTTTGACTAACTCCTTGCCAGAGGCCTTCCAATGGCATCTCCAGCCATTAGCCTTTACAGTATATTTAAGAGAAAAGAATGTCCACACAAATAGTACAGTTTCTGCACTTTACTGATGTTCTTCAGGAGACGGCAGTAACATATCATATTACATAGACATACTATCTAGGGTCGCTTGGCATTATTTTGCCAATCACATATAAGGTGGACCTACCGTAGCAGTCATTATGTGAAAGCATCATATATCACATCACTCTTAAGCCATCTTCCCATTTATGTAGTCTCTCTCCTTTCCAGGGTCATCAGTACTCACTCAGAGGACTCCGACTTGCCATAGGCTCTAGGCATCCAGCTCACGTCTTCCTGCATGTCATTCCAGAGACAAGACTGCTGCAGGTGCTCCACTAGCTCAGTACACTTCTCTCAGGACCTCCATGGGAATAGCACTCATAACAGAGAACACTTGGCCTAACCTAAATGGTCTTTTTCAACCTGTTAGCCTCCACCAACCATAAAAAGACAAGAAGACTACAGCTGGCTTTTCTGGGGCAGAACTATCTCACTTTGACCTCCCTATCCTGTTCAGGGTTGCTGTATAGATGACTACATCTGCATGCTGATGGATTATCTGGCTCCCATACCTCATCTGCCCAGACTCCTCCCAACCTAGCATATACTGTATATGGGTACTAACTCCACCCATTACATCACTACAGGAAAGCTTTGTCTAAAAGGAACCTAACACCCAATTATATTATTCTTTGTTATCACATACTGTACTATTTTGGGACAGAGCCACCTAGTACCTGCTTACACACAACGTAATGTGTCAAGGCATACAAACCAAAAGGTCCTTAAAAGTAACCCTGTATACCAGGAAAGAGAACACAATGCAATAATACAGGATTTCTCTAATCCCACTACCACACCAACTAGGGTTCATTGTTGGCTTTATTCCACATGAAAAGTCACGTGTAGAGGTGTAGAAACCAAGAGGCCCTCAAAGATAACCATCCATGTTCAAGAATGATAGTGTAACATACATTATGTACTCAAAATAATTGTCACCTTCGACTGGTTCAAGTCCATACTTGGCTTTATTGTGGAAAAATGCTCTTTAAAACATGACATTGTAGGATTCTTATATTGTTTCTTGTGACGTATACATTAATTTCTCTCTTGAGTCCTCTAACATCTTCTGGTTGTATCAAAGTTTGTCCATCACTTCCAAATCCCTTTGTCCAATTAGACAGCCTATCATACTGATGAGCCAATAGGGACAGGGGGAGTGATCAAGCTTTGATGCTATCAGGAAGCACAGAGCTATACCTGATCCCAACTGTCTGGTATGAGAGCAGAGCAGAGACACATACATTTTTTTAAAGCAGTGAATGTGGCTTTTACCAAACATTCACTGGTGGTGAATCAATCACTGTCATTTGGAGCATGGGGAAGATTTACCTACAGTGAATGTTTGGTGAATATCAGATAATTGTATCCCTTAAAGTGTATAAAAAAGGGATAACATTTTTGGATACACTGTGGAACCCCTGTTAGGTTTTTATTGTTGTCCCCACTAGAGAAATTTACCCTCTCCATTTGGCCCAGTGGCCATTGTCTCCAGGACAGAAGGTGATGGGAAATATTTTTTTTCATTTTTCATAGGAACAGGAGGTAAGAGGAAATCTTTCAATATAGACACCTGTTCTGGTGACAACTAAGAGGAGATATCCCCTTGTTCTGTAGAGATTCCCTCTTACTTCCTGCTGCAGGCAGTTAAAGTATAACTAAAGGCAAACTTTTTTTTTGGATGGGGTGGGATTAGAACAGATGTAAGTTTTTAATAGTCTGTACCCCCCTTTGAGGGATTGCCCTCTCTATTTGTCATGTTTACTATTATCACTGAAAGTGAAAGTGAGAAAAAATACCAAACTGTGTGTTGTCCCCAGAACAGTAATAGAGGGGAAATCTTCCAATGGCGAAACTCTTCTGGTGGTGATAACCGGGATTCCATCACTTTGAAGAGATTTCCATATTAAAGTTGCTGCAGGTAAATGCAGACAGGTGTAAATTCTTTTCATAGCTGCTTCTGAGCTCCTTCTGACTTGTATTACACCTCCGTCTAAGTCTCATCAAGCTGCTCTTGCATTCCTAATAACTTTTATAAAGAGAAAACCCATTTTGATGCAAACAAAAGCACTAAAGCAGGGGTGTCGAACCTACAGCCCATGGGCCATATGCAGCTCAAGATGGCTATGCATGCGGCCGAACACAAAATTGTAAACTTACTTAAAAAAAAAGAAAAAAAAAGAAAATTTTGACATTGTCTCTTTACTAGAGTTTAATAAGTTTTATCTTTCCAAAGAAAAATATCCCAGTCATACTCACAAAAGTGCTTTATTCATGTCATCAGTTTTCGGCAGAACCTATATCTGTGAACAACTATTTTCAAGGATGAAGCACACAAAGGGCAAACTTAGAACCAAAATATCTAATGAGCACCTTGAGAATTCATTGAGAATTGATACTTCATCCATTGAACCAGATATTGGTGCGGAAATCAAAAACTGTGTTAAGTGTCGCACTAGTTTTAAGTTGTTCTCTTTTAATTTTATAATAAAAAATATTACAAAAAATTAAGTTTTATTAGTCAGATAGGTACATTACCTATATCAGTGATTGTTAACTTGTGATCTTCCTGACTTTTTCTGCTCATCAACTATTCTTATTGTTAGCGTATTTTGTGTGTGGCTCAAGACAATTCCTCTTCTTCCATTGTGCCCCAGGAAGGTCAAAAGGTTGGGCACCCTCTACCCTAAAGGATCCATGTTTCAAAGCATAACCAGAAAAAAAAGAGATGGACTTTAAAGTGCACCTGTGACCTAACAATTTAACTTATTTACATATTACTAACAAACAGTAAATGTGCCACCTCTGACCTCAATAAATGCTTGTATTGCAAAGTAACTCATTCTCAAACATCATAACAAAGACTTTAGTCATTGCTGTAAGTTTCTAACAGATTGGAAACACCAACTGTGTGCTCATTTTAGAAGTCTGACAAAAGTATAAAAAAAAATGATGTTTTGTGTACCTGTTTTGAAGTTTGAAGACAAGTTTCCCCACAATGTCTATAGCTATAGAGTAGTGAGGGTGCCCATAGATAAAAGCAAACTGTGCAGCTTTGACCAAAGCTGAACAACGTCCTTGCTATGGGTGTGGACCATTTATGTATCTCATGAAGCCCTAAGGAAAAAATACCAGAGACTGCATCTTCTCATCCTGCCTTGTTGCTAAACCAGGTCTACCTGTTACTGTTCACCCCCACCATCACAGGAGCGAGCCCTCAAACATTGTGCACATAGCTATTGCATTAGGGGAAAGAAACCACATATGCGGGGTTTGAATTAGAGATGTGCACAATGTAAAAATTTGTTTAGTTTTGTTTTGGATTCATTTGGATTAAGTTGATAGTTTCGTTTCATCATATTCGTTATGCTAGGATAATTATTTCTTGGAATTTGTTTCATATATTCAGATTCATTTTGCATATTCTTTATATTAAAATGGATTCAAAATTTGAAACCCAAATTTGAAATTCTAACTTTGAAATTCAAAATACCAATTTTGGAAGCTGGCTAAATTTGTTTTCTTCTATTCTTTTTTTTTATTTTCTTCTATTCTTTTCTTTTCTCTTCTAGTCTACTCTGTTTTATTCTACTCCATTTTATTCTATTCTTTTCTATTCTATAAAACAGCCTAAGTAGGAATCATCATCTTATTATTATTATTATTACACAGCATTTATATAGCGCCAACAGTTTGCTCAGCGCTGTACATTACAATGGGAGACAGTACAGTAACAATACAATAACAATACAATAAAATACACGAGGGGTTCGAGGGCCCTGCTCCTTGGAGCTTACAATCTAGGAGGGAGGGGAGAGTGGTACAGGAGGAAATAGCTGTGGGGGATGGAGTGGTGGGGAGAGCAGAGGAGATCAGCAGTTAGGTGAGGGCGGGGTAGGCTTCTCTGAAGAGATGGGTTTTCAGGGTGCGCCTAAAGGTGAGGAGGGTAGGTGACAGTCTGATGGATTGGGGTAGTGAGTTCCAGAGGATGGGGGAAGCCCTGGAGAAGTCCTGGAGACGGGCATGGGAGGAGGAGACCAGGGAGCTGGAGAGTAGGAGGTCTTGTGAGGAGCGGAGAGTGCGTTTTGGGTGGTAGATGGATATCAGGTCAGTGATGTAGTTTGGGGCAGTGTTATGAACAACTTTGTACGTCAATGTTAGTATTTTGAATTTTATGCGTTGGGCATTTGGAAGCCAGTGGAGGGATTGACAGAGGGGGGTGGCGGATACAGAGCGGTTGGTACGGTGGATGAGTCTGGCCGCAGAATTAAGGATAGACTGAAGCGGAGATAGCCTGTGATGAGGTAAGCCCGCGAGGAGGGAGTTACAGTAGTCAAGTCATGATATAATAAGGGAGTGAACGAGTTGCTTTGTAGTTTTTGGAGTTAGGAACGTGCGTATTTTGGAGATGTTGCGGAGGTGGAGTCTGCATGAATTTGTCAGCGATTGGATCTGGGGCTGGAAAGACAGATTGGAGTCTAGAATGACACCTAGTACTCTGGCTTGCGGGGTGGGGCTGATGGTGGCGTTGTTGGTCGTGATGGAGAGGTCGGGGGGGGGGGGGCGCGGGCTGGGGGGAAAACTAGGAGCTCGGTTTGGGCAAGGTTTAATTTGAGGAAGTGGAGTGACATCCAGTCTGATATGTCGTTCAAAGGCCAGTGATTCGGGCGGAGACTGAAGGGGTAAGGCGAGTGGTAGAGAGATAGTGATCTTATATCACTTTTATACCTTACTGTATTCATTGTAATATGTTTCCATTTCGAATTCATAATCATTCTGAATGCAAATTCATTTCGAATTGGTCTCATTATAATTTATTTCAGATTCCTTGTGATTGTGATTCTGAAATTTGGATAGTTGATGCTTGGAATAGACTTCTAGCACAGGTAGTGAGTCAATCAGCAGTAAGTGGTTTCAAACATGCTTGGGGCAAACATAGAGCTATACAAAAAAGTTAATGGGAAAAAAAAACTAAACAAAACAAAAAAGAATACAACACGTTAAGAAAAAAAACCTTGATTGGACCACTTGGTTTTTTTTTTCTGCCGTCACTTTCTGTCATGTTTCTATGTACTGCTAGTGCTGGTATCCTGTCTCTACATTAGCCAGTCACAAAAAGCAAGCCAAACCCAGGGGGCAAGGACTTTAAAAGACAGTACCTGACCCAAGATGGCTGCCAGGGTCACCTGAACGCTAATCAGGAGCCAATCTGAATGCTATCCCAGGGAGCCGAGCAAATCATAGAGAAACACAGTTTTTCTTGACTTCCTCCTCCAGCTGCATTGCTGTTCCAGATGAGCGCCACCTGCGATGGAGAATGTAGACTGCACTGGCCTACAAAAATGCTTCAAAACTTTGTTTGCTTTGAACATTTGATTTGATATGAAGGCAATTGAATGAAAGCGACATCCACTGGAAGACATTTGTTCATTCAACAAAAATTTTCCATCCTGTTCATTAGAATTTTCTTGTCATTACAGTCCAAAAAATAACCGTCAGTTTGACCCCATTAAACATTAGAACAGGGGTCTCCAAACTGCGGCCTGAGGGCCGGATGTGGCCCTTTGCTACCCTTTATCTGGCCCTTGGGGCACTATTCCTCCCATTGAGACCAACAATGGGGCAGTACTTCTTCCCCTGAAACCAATGCTGGGGCACTATTCTTCCCACTAATACCAATGATGGGGCACTACTCTTCCTACTGACCATCAACCCTTGTGGCCATATTTATTCCCATTGATGCTGGGGCCAGGACATTTTCTGTCCTCGCTGGCCCTAATCCGACCCTCCTAAAGTCTGAAGGACAGTATACTGGCCCTTTGTTTGAAAAGTTTGGAGACCTCTGCATTAGAAGATCAAACAAAAAGTTCCCAAACAAAAATTCTACAAGTGTATGGGCAGCTTTGCTCCCCTTGATTGACCAATCAGTAATGCACTTTTGTATTCAATATCTATTTATCGTGCATATAGTTTTCACTGTATTATACATGTGTTGTTGATGATGATGATGATGTGGGAATAGGGAATGATGTTGTTTAATGTGGTAGCAGTAAGGTTGCATCTTTGATCATGTTAACAAGGCATGTCTCTGATCTTGTGTGTTCAAAGAGTGCCTCGTTCTTTCAGTAACAAACAGAGATCAGTTGCCTGGCTAATTGCAACAATGGCTGGAGCCAAATCTCCCTGTCATTGTAAGCGGTCCTCCGCTTGTCGGTGTCTGCCTCTTTTATCCCACAAGAGACAAGTGAAAACCAAGCCGTGTTTGCTGTTGTTCAAACATCGCTGTCATTGAGTCACCTTGGTGCTCCCTGAGAATAACCAGTTAATCCATATGGGCATTAGATTGCCATTGTGCACAGGTTGTTGATATATTCATTCTATTACCTTTTGTTTGATTTTCTTTGGTGGTCATTTATTATGTATGGTGTGTAACACAGTTGTAAATGGATTGATACCATCTGTGTATAGTTACGGCTTATTCAGAATTCCATTTATTTATTCATAATATCATGCTTGCATAGCCACAGTGGTTATGTCACCATTTTTTTTTTTTTTTTGCAGACCGTAGGTCATGGGAAGATATTTACCTTGAAAAACACTTTCCTTTACTAAAATTGTGTAGAAATGAAAAACAGGTATTTTCTTGCACTCATCAAACACATAAAAAATGCCTTTAATGGTATATTTAAAGCGGCATTAACCACATCAATGCCGGCCACTTTCACCCCCTTCCTGCCCAGGCCAATTTTCAGCTGTCAGCATTCTCATACTTTGAAGTACACGGTCATACAAAACCAAACCCAAACTAAATTTTTATAATTTTGTTTACAAAAATAGAGATTTTTTCTTGTGGTATTTAATTACCACTGGGTTTTTCATTTTATGCTAAATAAACGAAAAAAGACGAAAAAAAATAAAACGCGCATTTTTCTTTGTTTCTGTTATAAAATTTTGTAAATAAGTCATCTTTCTTCATAAATTTAGGCCAAAATCAGGGGCGGACTGACAACTCATGGGGCCTCCGGGGAATAGGGGATCATGGGGCCCCTGTGTCCTTGCCCACTCTCAAAAAAGCCTATGCAAAAGGTACCAGGGGCATCTCATGGGGCCCTCTACTGACCCCGGGCCCTCGGGCAGTGCCCGAGTTTCCAAATGGTCAGTCCGCCCCTGGCCAAAATGTATTCTGCTACATTTCTTTGGTAACAATAACCCAAATCAGTGTATATCATTTAGTCTGTAGGAGTGTTTTAGAGTCCACAAACTATGGTACATATATCTGGAAATCATATAATCCTGATTTACTCAAGGTTGATCTCATTTCTTGAGGCCCGAAAACGCCAGGACAATACAAATGACCCTTTTTGAAACCTAGACAGTCCAAGGTATTTAGTAAGAGGCATGGCAAATTTTTTTAAGTTATTTTTTTGGCCATTTTTTGGAAAAAATATAAAAAAAATTTAAATTTCTTTTTCTCAATTTTTGTTTTTTTTGCAGACTGTCACCAATGCATCATTATTAGAGATGAGCGAATCGAACCAGGCGAACCGGAATTCGAGTCGAATTTCAGGAAATATTCGATTCGCGGCGAAACCGAAATTTTGCCTACTTCGGGTGCGCGAATCGAACATTTCCCGATCAGCCGGCAAAAGTGTCCCTGCAGTGAGCTCCGCTATTTCTGACAGTTCTCTGACAGAAGGAACACATGTTTAGCGGTTGAAACATTGTATCTATTAGTTTACATTTAGGATACAGATGTTTCAACCACTGTTCATGTGAAGAAGCTGTGAGAGAACTGTCAGAAATAGAGGAACTCTGCACATACACTTTTTGCCGGCTTGGAATTATTCTTCTTTTCATCCTACTTCTTCTTCTTCTTCATCTTCATCCTCAGAAGAAGAGGATGAGGATGAGGATGAAGAAGAAGAAGAAGAAGTAGGATGAAAAGAAGAATAATTCCAAGCCGGCAAAAAGTGTATGTGCAGAGTTCCTCTATTTCTGACAGTTCTCTCACAGCTTCTTCACATGTACAGCGGTTGAAACATCTGTATCCTAAATGGAAACTAATAGATACAATTTGTATCTATTAGTTTCCATTTAGGATACAGATGTTTCAACCGCTGTACATGTGAAGAAGCTGTGAGAGAACTGTCAGAAATAGAGGAACTCTGAACATACACTTTTTGCCGGCTTGGAATTATTCTTCTTTTCATCCTACTTCTTCTTCTTCTTCTTCATCCTCATCCTCATCCTCTTCTTCTGAGGATGAGGATGAAGAAGAAGAAGCAGTAGGATGAAAATAAGAATAATTCCAAGCCGGCAAAAAGTGTATGTGCAGAGTTCCTCTATTCTGCAGATACACTTAGAGGAGCTCTGCACATACACTTTTTGCCGGCTTGGAATTAATCTTATTTTCATCCTACTTCTTCTTCTTCTTCTTCTTCTTCATCCTCATCCTCATCCTCAGAAGAAGAAGAGGATGAGGATGAGGATGAAGAAGAAGAAGAAGAAGAAGTAGGATGAAAATAAGAATAATTCCAAGCCGGCAAAAAGTGTATGTGCAGAGCTCCTCTAAGTGTATCTGCAGAGCTCCTCTAAGTGTATCTGCAGAATAGAGGAACTCTGCACATACACTTTTTGCCGGAAACCGCTGTATGGAGGGAATGTCCCAGAACTGTCAGAAATAGTCTATTTCTGACAGTTCTGGGACATTACCTCCATACAGCTGTTTCAACCGCTGTATGGAGGGAATGTCATAGAACTGTCAGAAATAGACTATCGCTGTATGGAAGGACAGTCCCAGAACTGTCATTAATAGTCTATTTCTGACAGTTCCATGACATTCCCTCCATACAGCGGTTGAAACAGCTGTATGGAGTGAATGTCCCAGAACTGTCAGAAATAGCTTATTTCTGACAGTTCTGGGACAATCACTCCATACAGCTGTTTTAACCGCTGTATGGAGGGAATGTCATGGAACTGTCAGAAACAGACTATTAATGACAGTTCTGGGACTGTCCTTCCATACAGCGGTTGAAACATTGTATGTATTTGTTTCCATAAATGGATCCATTTATGGAAACAAATACATACAATGTTTCAACCGCTGTATGGAAGGACAGTCCCAGAACTGTCATAAATAGTCTATTTCTGACAGTTCTATGACATTCCCTCCATACAGCGGTTGAAACAGCTGTATGGAGTGAATGTCCCAGAACTGTCAGAAATAGACAGAAACTGTCACAGAACTGTCCTTCTTCTCATCCTTCTCCTTCTTCTCATCCTTCTTCTCATCCTTCTTCTCATCCTTCTCCTTCTTCTCATCCTTTTCCTTCTTCTCATCCTTCTCCTTCTCCTTCTTCTCATCCTTCTCCTTCTCCTTCTTCTCATCCTTCTCCTTCTTCTCATCCTTCTCCTTCTCCTTCTTCTCATCCTTCTCCTTCTCCTTCTTCTCATCCTTCTCCTTCTCCTTCTTCTCATCCTTCTCCTTCTCCTTCTTCTCATCCTTCTCCTTCTCCTTCTTCTCATCCTTCTCCTTCTCCATCTTCTCATCCTTCTCCTTCTTCTCATCCTTCTCCTTCTCCTTCTTCTCATCCTTCTCCTTCTCCATCTTCTCATCCTTCTCCTTTTCCTTCTTCTCATCCTTCTCCTTCTGCTTCTCCTTCTCCTTCTCCTTCTCCTTCTTCTCATCCTTCTCCTTCTTCTCATCCTTCTCCTTCTTCTCATCCTTCTCCTTCTTCTCATCCTTCTCCTTCTCCTTCTTCTCATCCTTCTCCTTCTTCTCATCCTTCTCCTTCTTCTTATCCTTCTCCTTCTTCTCATCCTTCTCCTTCTCCTCATCCTTCTCCTTCTTCTCATCCTTCTCCTTCTCCTTCTTCTCATCCTTCTCCTTCTCCTTCTTCTCATCCTTCTCCTTCTCCATCTTCTCATCCTTCTCCTTCTCCTTCTTCTCATCCTTCTCCTTCTTCTCATCCTTCTCCTTCTTCTCATCCTTCTCCTTCTCCTCATCCTTCTCCTTCTCCTTCTCCTTCTCCTCATCCTTCTCCTTCTCCTTCTTCTCATCCTTCTCCTTCTCCTTCTTCTCATCCTTCTCCTTCTCCTTCTTCTCATCCTTCTCCTTCTCCTTCTTCTCATCCTTCTCCTTCTTCTCATCCTTCTCCTTCTCCTTCTTCTCATCCTTCTCCTTCTTCTCATCCTTCTCCTTCTTCTCATCCTTCTCCTTCTTCTCATCCTTCTCCTTCTTCTCATCCTTCTCCTTCTTCTCATCCTTCTCCTTCTTCTCATCCTTCTCTTTCCTCATCTCCAAGGGCATTTAAATTAAAGGTACAGTGTTCTGCACTAATTTAAAGGCTCTCTGAAGCCTAGAAACCCTTTTTATAAGTCATCTTCGTAGCGAAGAAATTCGCATCGAATCGAATTTCACACTGGAATTCGCCGAATCAGCCGAATCGAATTTTTGAGAAATTCGCTCATCTCTAATCATTATCATCATATTATTATTATACAGGATTTATATAACACCAACAGTTTGCACAGCACTTTACAAAATGAAGGCAGACATTACAGTTACAATACAGTTTGGTACAAGAGGACACAGAGGGCCCGGCTTGTTAGAGCTTACAATCTAGGAGGAAGGGTTGAGTGATACAAAAAGTAATAGCTGTGGGGGGATGAGCTGATGGAGGAAATGAAAAAGCAGTTTACTAGTTAGAAGCAGGATAGACGTCTTTAAAGAGAACAGTTTTCAGGGATCATCTAAAGGTTTATAGATAGGAGATAGCCGGACAGATTGGGGTAGTATGGGAGAAGCTCAGGATAACTCAGGATCATATAACTGTTGTGGCAAAAATCAAGGATAATGACTGGTGGCAGTATGTAAAAAAATTAATACATTTTCATTTTTTAAATATGTTTTTCTTTTTATTGCTTTTTTCTATTTTTTTTTTACATACTGTGATCAGAGCAACACAGTGTTACCATAGTAACATTACTACTCTGGGAGATGATCAGGACTTTTTTTTACACATTACGATTGCTTATAACAGTAAGTTTCACTCTTATAAACAATAATTTTTACTGAATGAAATCGATTCATTCAGTGTGTTTTGTTGTGATTAGTTGTGATTAGCCACAGCTAATCACATTGTACAGATGGGCTGTGATTGGATCTGTCTGTACCATGTGATCGCTGTGACAAGTCAGAGCGAGCAACACAATAATACACAATGGATGGTATGAATGAAAGCAATGCATTCTTTTCAATTGTGATGTGATCTGCTGTGGTTGGTCAGAGCCATCACATGGTACTGGCAGCAGGACGGTACAGTGATCTGTCAATGGCTGTGTCCGGTGGCAGTGTGGCCCTTAGGGCCCATGCGAGGCATGTTCTGGGAAGGATATCATATGACGTCAACCAGAATGAGAAAGCTCCCACCTGGCCATCATTTGTCTATAGGCTGGGCGGGAACTAGTTAAACCCAAAAACAAAAATGTAATATATTGCAGTTTACCAATCCTTAAATGTGGTGGCTGCATTTTTTTCCCTTTTTTTTGTTTTGTACTCCCTTAACCACATCCTTACCGCGCTATAGCCGAATGACAGCTACAGTGTTATTGTTCTGGGAGGGCGTCATATGACATCCTCCCAGATTGCTCCCGTGCACCCCCAGTGGCGCGCATCCGGCGATCTCTGTGATTGCTGTATCCTACAGACACAGCTGATCACATGATGAGGTAAAAGGCCAATCACAGCAGCTCTTATCACATGATCAGCTGTGTCCAATGACACAGCAGATCTCCAAGTAAATACAGTTTCCGATTATCAGCAGCATTTTTCTCGTGCTGTCACAGCATGAGGAAAGTACTGCCGTTAACTGGCAGCTGTCACAGTGCAGATCAGCACCACCAGTGCCCAGTAGTGCCACCCACCAGTGCCCATCTGTGATCAGCAGTGCCACCCATCAGTGTTGCCCAGCAGTTGCGCCCACCAGAGCCCATCAGTGCCACCAGTCAGTGTCATCAGTCAGTGCCTTCACTCAGCGCCACCAGTCATTGTCGCCCATCAGTGCCACCTATCAGTGCCCATCAGTGCCACCTATCAGTGCCCATCAGTGTTGCATATCAGTGCAGCATCATCAGTGCCTCCTCATCAATGCCTACCAATTCCGCCTCATCAGTGCACCCTATCAGTGCCCATCAGTACTACCTATCCATGCCACCTCACCAATGCCCTTGAGTGCTGCCTAACAGTGCCCATCAGTGCTGCCTATCACTGCAGCCTCATCAACACACATCAGTGAAGGAGAAAAATTACCTGTTTGCAAAATTTTAGAACAGAAACTAAGAAAAACCTTTTTTTTTCAAATCTTTTGCTTATAGTGCAAAAAATAAAACACCCAGTGGTGATTAAATACCACCAAAAGAAAGCTCTATTTGTGTGAGAAAATGATAACAATTTCATATGGGTACAATGTTGCATGACTGCGCAATTGTCATTCAAAGTGCTACAGCGCTAAAAGCTGAAAACTGGCCTGGGCAGGAGGGCATAAAAGTGCCCGGTAGGCAAGTGGTTCATTTTCACCTGGTGATCCAGCCAGTAAGACACTTCCTGTTTTAGGGTGCCTGCATTCTGGAATGAGGAGCAATAGAGCCAATTTTAGACAGCACATTGTTAATCTGGGGAGAGAGTAATATTAAATATACTAGTAGATTTAGATGGACTTGACTAACAAATTTTAAGCTGAACTCCTGATAAGACTTTTTTTTATAAATTTACAGTAATTTTTTTTTCCTTTTGGGATAAATATTTTACATAAATGAATAAAAGCTGACTGTTGTAATTACCCCTTTTCAGTGTGAAATGGTTTGCCTCAACCTTCTAACTGCCATTTTTACTGCTAGCAGCAAGGGATAAGGTTCAGGTTCTCCACTACTGGTTTGCAGCAAATCCCAGGGATTCACATAGCTAATGAATTGTGAAGTTTGGGCCAAAAAGTTTGCAGGTTAGCTGCCAGAACTAGGGAACAACCTATAATGACTATAACATGGATGCTTTCCTAAAGTGATTCTAAATGCTCAATTTTTTTAATTAAAAAAAAAGTTATACTTACCTGCCCTGTACAATGGTTTTGCACAGAGCAACTCCGATCCTTCTTTTCAAGGGTCCCCGGCTTCTGCCGAGTAACCACATAACAAGCTGCTTGCTATGGGGGCACTCATGCAGGCTTGCTCCCGAGACCCGCTCTGTGATCCTCCTCACTGGCTGTGATTGACAGCAGCAGAAACTAATGGCTCCCACTGCTGTGTCTGAGCCAGATAAAAATATATAAGACCTCTGGTTCCGGGAATCAATCCAACTCCGTCTGACGCATTTCGTCACAAATGACCTCGTCTGGGGCATGGATGACATTTTGTCTGTGTTCCTGACGTCATCACGCTGTTTCTTATTAATGGGAAGTTGTATTGGTTCCCAGGACCAGAGGTCTTATATATTTTTATACAGTGATTATTTGTCTACATAAATGTGACAGGAATTCAACATTTTTAATAAAATTCTCCATATGGATTTACGTGATGTTTGCTCTCCTGTTTCTTCCTTATGGTCTAATTGAATACATACATCGTAGAGACATATAAGATGGGGATAGTCTGAAGGGATCCTTTCCGCTCATTATGATTGTCCAGCATCTTTCTTCTGCTTGAGATTTATGGTGGATACACATTTCCAGGCTATTACATTCATCTGTTTCTGACTCTTATTAGCCTCAGGGTCCATATGTTCCGGTAAGACTCCTACCAATACTTGGTGGTGGTGCACATGGTTGATTCGAAGACGCAATGTTTGATTACACATTAACAGAATATTGGGCCTTTTTTCTACAGTTTTTTCAATTGGGACTTGATTATCTGTTGATGTTTTTTTCACACAACTTTCATTATTTATGTACTTATTTGTTAATAATGACAATGTAGCACGGCAATTTATTTCTGTTTATCTGTGCACAATTGATCTGATTGTTTTGCCAGCAGCATTTTTTTCATTTTAATTTTAACTTTTTGTGCAACTTTTTTTGCCATTTTCTTTTACTATGGTAACACTGTGTTACTGTAGTCACAGTATGCAAAAAACAAATTGTGAAAAAAAGAAATCCTTGATCACTGCAACACCAGTTATATGATGACACTATGCTGCACTGATGACATTATGTAAATAAAAGTAAAAAAAAAAGAATGAAGACAATTATTTTTAAATTTTGCAAAAAATTGTGAAAAAAAATTACAACTTCAAAAAACTCGCCACGCCTTTTACGAAATACCTTGGACTGTCTACTTTCCAAAAAGGGATCATTTAGGGGATATTGGTACTGCTCTGGCATTTTCGGGCCTCAAGAAATTAGTACATCAGGATGGATCGATTTTCAGATATACTGTACGTGCCACAGTTTGTGGACTATGGAATAACGTTCTTACAGACTAAATAATATACACTGACTTTCGCTCCAGAAGATTTTACTCCCTGCATGACCATGATTTTTTTTGCTATTCACCACTGTACTACCTTAACTGGCAATTTCGCAGTCATGCAATACTGTACACAAATGGAATTTATATAATTATATTGTCACAAGTTAGCCTGCAGTTTCTTGTTTGTGTATTCTTACCTTCTTGCTGCAGTGCTGTTCCTGATCCCTTTCACATGTGTTTGTCTATGCTTACCTATGGGCGTCATCTACTATCCTCTGGGTTTTATTTCCTTCCCTTCCATCACTTCCTGGCCCGCCTCCTAGTTTGCTTGTCTATATAAGACATGCTCAGTCTAGGCCACGTTGCCTGAGCAGCTTCCTAGTTGTCTGAGATCCTATGTGTTGCTATCTCCTGTATCCTGCATTGACTACTCGTGTACCGTCCCCCGGCTTTGTTCTCTGGCTGTGCTTGTTTTTCGCCCGTCCTGACCTCAGCTAGTCTATCAGATTTCCATTTGTCTCCTCCCATTGTACTCTGCTCCTGCAAGCGGTCTCCTCATCCTCAGCTGGGTGTACCCGGGGGCCGCGACCTGGTCCCAGCTTGCTGCAAGTCCATCCCCACCATCAGGGGCTCTGGTGAAGAAGCAGGCTAGGGCTTAGACTCTGCACCCTGGAGAACCCCAAGTTGACTATCTACAAGGGCTCACTACCACAGGTGCTGACATATATTCACACAAATAGAGCTTTCTTTTGGAGGTATTTGATCACCACTGTTATTTTTTTTTTTTAAACAAAATTTTGGAAGAAAAAAAATATTTTTTGCTTTCTGATATAAAACATATCCAAGAAAAAATTAAATGTCTTCATAAATGTAGACCAAAATGTATTCTGCAACATGTCTTTGTTAAAAATCCCAATAAGTGTAAATTATTTGGTTTGCGTGAAAGTTATAGATTCTACAAATTATGGTATATATACTGGAATTTGTATTTATTTATATTTTTAACTAGTAATGGTGGTGATCTGACACTAGCTGGGGGTACACTAACTGACAATGACATCAATAGTGACACTAATACAGTGGTTAGTGATAATACTATATACTGTCACTGTACTAATGATGCTGGTTGGGAAGGGAGTTAATATCTAGGGTAGATGAAGGGGTTAACTGGGTACCTAAAAATGTGTAATGTTTGCAATATATGCGGTTTTGCCTTGTCGCTGATGCAGTCGGTTGGAACTGGTAACACCGGTCAGGCTACATTTACTACACCAACCATGGACCCCTCGATATGATGTAATGATAAGTATATTGGGACTTGCACAATTTTACATATATGGCTTTATCTTCTTACCAGGGGTGGAGTGACCATTTGGAAACTCGGGCACTGCACGAGGGCCCGGGATCAGTAGGGGGCCCCATGAGATGCCCCTGGTACCTTTTTGATAGGCTTTTTTGAGTTTGGGCAAGGACACAGGGGGCCCATGATCCCCTATTGCCTGGGGGCCCCATGAGTATTCAGTCCACCCCTGCTTCTTACTTACTTTATATACCTAATGGGCACTATGAGGGACTCTTGGAATTTCTTACTAATTGCTATGGGTGAGTCTGTGTAAAAACATGCTGGATGCCTGTTCAAGGGAGGTATGAAGGACACATCTGTTTGCCAACACACCATTCCCTCCTCTGGACTACAGTAAACAACCCTGTAGATGATAGATGTTAAAATTATTCCAACCTTTTGCTTTTTACACAACATTGTTGAAGTTTGCCTATTTTGGATATCTGTGTGAGGGAGTTATGAGGCGATGAAGATTAAATATCACCAGTGAGTTACTCATTCGCCCACTGTTTCCTCCTCTGGACCACAGTAACCAGCCCTATGCAAATTGGATGACTGGAATTACATCCATATTCATTATACTTTCATTGCACGTTCTGGAATATTTATTATGCTTCTGGATCCTTTGTATTACTGGAAAATTGGAAAAGGATATCTCTCCATAGATCTTGAGAGGATCTTCAGTTTGTACTCATCCATTTGTACATATTTTGACCCTTGGGGTCCACCAGTCTCAGACACTGCCCATTTCTTATTAGGAGATAAAGCCAACTCATTATAATGGCAATTATTACATATAAGTGCTTTTGGGGACATGATGGGTGGTTTGTTTTTTTAACTCACTAGGTACCATTGTTATTGTTCTTCACTATTATGGTTTACCGTTTTTATGAAAATGAATAAAGAATTTACAGGACATCTGTCAAGAAATAATTTTTACTTTGTTCACTTTCACCATCAGGTTTAAAGTAATATTTGTAAAAAAAAAACTTTTAGGGATTGGTTTAGAGCCTTGTAGTCCATTTTTATGATACATGTTTTGGATTGTGAATATTGTGGATGGCTCCCACCCAGGTATTTTGACACAATCTTTTTGTCCTAATAGGATACCTGTTTCTTTTTGGTGAAGCATATAACAAGGCTTAGGGCTCATGTACACTGCAGCTGCTAAACTGACCTTCAGGAGTTGTTCATTGTTTTTTTCAGCAGCCCCTGAGCTCTCCCTAATGTTTTCCTATGTGTCCATGTACACATAGTCATTTACAGACAGTTGAGTTTACAGTCGTTTTTTTGAACGCACCAAACTTGCGTTCAGGAGTAGATTTTACCGCGTTTCAAACGCCAAATGCTTGTAAATGCTTGTAAACGCAGTTAACCACGTGTATAAGCGTTTGCGTTTAGAAGCGTTTTTTAACAGTTCCATATTCAGATGTTGTCCAGAGCCTTTATTCATCATCAGAAATGCATACAAAGCGTTTTCCATGTATTCAAATGGACCTAGAACACCACCGCAGCCAGTTGCAGGTCTCGTGTGAAGGAAAAAATGGTAGAACGTGCCGCATTTTGCTCATGATGGGATCCATAGTGAATACAACCAGAAAAGGCAGGTCATCTCAACACATACTGCTCTCTCTGCTTCTGCTCTCTCTATTCCTCTCAAAATGTCTGAAATAGTTAACTATTTACTATATTTCAGTGCATTCTGGGTATTTGGGAGGGTCTCCTGAGGTTATCTTTTAAAAATGCTTTGAACGCAAATGCATATAAACGCGGCTAAACACGCATAAACGCGGTTTGCAAATGCAGCTAAACTGATGTTTTTTAACCTACGTTTTCCAGCAGTCAGTTTCCATCATTCAGAAGAGTTTTCCCAATGCCCTGTGTACATTAACCCTCTCCTGTAGATTCAGTAAATATCTCCTAAACCTGCAGGTCATATACTATAGTAGCAGCTGTCACTGGTGCATGCGCAGTGCACTCCCAATGGACAGCATGCCATCCATAGAGAGAGCTGTGCTGGGGCTGTTGTTACGATCGCGGCATCAGACCCCTACCCTTCTCACCAAACTCGTGATTGAAGGACTAGCTAATCTAAAACCGCGCTGTCACGTTGCGTAACAATGCCATGCCCAGCTGCACCCAGCACACAGATTTTCCAGCTAATGGACCACAATCTGTGTATCTGCGGCCTAAGAAAGATTGTTACTGGGTCAGGTTAATTACGCAATTAACCCTTCACACTGCCACAACCTCCTTTTTGTACAGAGAAAGAGGAAACTCAGCAATATCAGCAATAACACTATGATGTTTGAATATTTGTTTTTATACACAATGTCACCACAGACAGATGTATGTAGACGTTTAAAACACACAGTAGCGTTCTTCAGAGACAGGGGTGCTTTAGTTTACATTAAAGAGCTGTAGAAACAGTTCAACACTTTTAGAAAGTAAGATTTATTACTAAAAGGTCAAAAGGATGCAATAAAAATATTTACAGAAAAAGATGTAGCCAATATATATATAAATATACAGAAAACAATAGCACAGCAAAGATATAACAAAAAGGAGTGTAGAGGGTTAAAGTACTTGCCAAATGTCCTGGTTTAAGCAGATCAGGTTTCATGAGCCAAAAGGATGCCTTATCTCCCAATCTCAGTTCCGATGTTAAAAAAGGGATTTTCTTCAACTTCTCACAACTCAGCTTAGCTTAGCTTTTTCTAGCAACTCCACAGGGTGTCTCCCTAGAGCAGTAAACCAATCGCCTCATTTTTAGCTTATATTATGGTTCATAACTTAATATCGGTGCATTTAGCAGCCTTGCCACTAGTAGATTAACATGCAGCAAGCATCTGCTGATTGGTTAAATATGAAATATGACATATCTGTTTGAATGGTTCAGAAGATATAATTTTCTGCTCTCATGTATATGTCAGATAGGGGGTGTAATATACCAGCAGACCGGTCTCAAAGTGAGCCGTCCGAATATGGGCTCCATGTTTATGCAATTATGTCCTATTTGAAGATATAAACCTATATGAAAAAGTGAGTTTTTAAATGTAAGTCTGTTTTTACGACTCCCTGGAATGCCTTTGAGCTCAATGAAAGACTTTATGGCTTGACGAGCCCTTCGCTAGCAAGCGTTTCTTAGACAGAGGGGCACCAGATTTGCCTCAGTTAATGGTATGTGCATGTCTTTGTACATTTCTCACTTTTCTTGCATCCTAAACTATTGTGCATTTAGTCATTCTGTTTACTTTGGTTTGCTACAATGATGGACATTCTTCTTTCTTCACCATAAGATGCTAGTGCTTTTGTTAGCAGCACATAGTTTTTGCACTTCTGCCTCTAAGAGCTAGGGTGGTTCAGCACCATGGCATAGAGACTAGTTTTGGAGCTGCTCTGACCCAGTCATCTAGCCATTGCAATTTGGCCCTTGTCAAAGTCGCTTAAAACCTAATGCTTACCCATTTTTTTCTGCTTTCAACACATCAACTTCAGGAGCAACATGCTCACTTGCTGCCTAATACATACCACCCACTTTCAGGTGACATTGTAGTGAGATAATCAATGTTATTCACGTTACCTGTCAGTGATCATAATATTATGGCTAATCTTGAATTGTTTGCCTACTGTGCTATAGCCGAAAGACAGCTACAGAGCGGTTGTCCAGTTCTGGGAGGACGCCCTAAGCGGCACGCACCCGGCACTGTCAGTGTCACAGCTGATAACATGACAACATAAAAGGCCAATCACAGCAGCCTTTTATCATGTGATGAGCGACGTCCTATATCACAGCAGATCACATGGTAAATACAGTTGCCGGTTATTAGCAGCACTTTCCTCATGTTGTCACAGCGTGAGGAAAGCACTGCCGATAACTGGCAAATGTGACAGAGGAGATCTGCACTGACAATCAGGCCACTGATTATTAGTGCCCTGATTATCAGTGCCCCCCAGCAGTGCCCATCAGTGCCACCAGTCAGTGCTGTCAGTCAGTGCTGTCAGTCAGTGCCACCAGTCAGTGCTGTCAGTCAGTGCCCATCATTGCTGCATCATCAGTGCCTCCTCATCAATGCCCACCAGTGCAGCCTCATCAGTGCCACCTCATCAGTGCAGCCTATCAGTGCCCATCAGTGCTACTTATCATTGCCACCTCATCAGTGCCCATCAATACAGCCTCATCAACGCACATCAGTGAAGGAGAAAAATTACCTGTTTGCAAAATTTTATAATAGAAACAAAGAAAACCTTTTTTTTTCAAATTGTTTGCTCTTTTTTTGTTTATAGTGAAAAAAAAACAAAAACCCAGTGGCAATGGAATACCACCAAAATAAAGCTCTATTTGTGTGAAAAAATTATAAAAATTTTATTTGGGTACAGTGTTGCATGACCGCACAACTGTCATTCAAAGTGCAACAGCGCTGAAAGCTGAAAAGTGGCCTGGGCAGAAAGGGGGTAAAAGTGCTCGGTAGGCAAGAGGAAAAGATAACACAGATCCGTATAGACTGTGGCAGTCATTTCGGTAAGGTGCCATTTCTTGGTTGTTGGTAAGAAGTCATAGCTTAAATACTGTATACCTGCTATGATAATTTTTTTGCATAAATCTAACACATTATGCAAATTTATACAATCAGGGAATTTTTCACTCAGACATATCAGTCCTTGTCCCACTGGAGTTTACAATCTAATTTCTCTCTCGCAGACACACCAGCACGTGCATACTGAAGTCAGCTGAAGATATTTAAACTATTAGCATGTTTGTGGACTATTGGTATAACCTAGATTAACAAAATATGCTGAATTTAATTATGTAAATAATGTGAATATGAGAGAGAAATTTGCAAATTGACTGTAAATTTTCTTCAGAGAGACCAGAATATTAGAAAACAAAAATGTTGACACTAGTGCTGTCTGCTGTTGTTTAGAACAACTCTGTCGCGAAAAATAATTAACCAGACCCCTGATTCCTTGAGTCTGCAAATACTCAACTTCAATGGTACCCACACTACCAATCATCTAAACAGCGAAGACTTGACAATACACGGCAATCCTGACAATGCGTGGGCAGCAAACAGTCAACTGGGCAAAAGTGACAATATGTTGGCAACAAATGGGCAATAATTACGATCCATGGACAACAAATAAGCAATTGTTACTTTTTTTGGACAAAAATACAAGCAATAAAAAAAATACAAAAGCAAATTATAGGCAACTGTTATCATAGGTGAGCAACAAATGGTCAATCATGACAGTACATTACAGTAATCATGACAATACATGGGAAACAGGCAATTGGAAAAAAATATGGGCAACAAACAGGCAATTGTGCCAATATGTGGGCAGAAATTGGATGAACACAGATGAAGCATTGACATCCACATACACACAAACACACATCCCATTCCCGTCCTCACCTTAAAGCAGACAATATATTGTATTGAGATAAAAAGAAAACTGACAGAACTTTAAAAGGTACCCAGTTATACAAAATTATCCCCTTGGCGCTGGCGCCTCCCAATCCTTTATAGGGTTTGTGACGCTGGGAGGCAGGTGGAGTTTAGGGTCATGTGACCGCTGTGATTGGCTGTCATGGCGGTCACATGATCATGAATGCTCCCGACTACAAGTAGCGGGACCTTTCCGTGAGGAGTCGGTAAACATGCACTTTCGGCACATTTTCTGTTTACAATGGGTACACAAGTATGCGGCCCCTCAACGCCAAGACCCAGCCGTCGAGAGGACGCATTTTTGTGTGCACTCATTGCCAAGGAGTTCAATAAAATCACATTTTTTTTTATTTATATCATTAGAAGTATTGGAAATAAAACACTAGTTTTTATATAATAATATATATAATCTTCATATATAATAATCCACCCCAGATACCCCAATACTCATATTTAACTAACAAACAGGTGGAGCAAACACCTGGTGCATTATCCAAGTGCTATTTAAAAGGCAAAAAGACAAAAACATACTCACATACATAGCATGTTTGTAAAGTACAATTTCATTTTTCAATTCATTCATTTTTTTTTTATGTTTTATTTTCATTTTGATTTTTCATCTTTATTTGTTTTTTTATTTCTACTTTCAAATTTATCTTCAGTTTTATTCATCTGTTTTTTTTTGTTTTTTTTTATACACTTGTATTTAAATGTAACAAGAGTCTTCATGTTGTTTACATTATTCTCCTAGATTGTAAGCTCCCAGGATCAGGACCCTCCTATGCCTCTTGTATTGAACTGTATTATTGCTGTATTGTCTCCCGTTATATTGTAAAGCGCTGAGCAAACTGTTGGCGCTATATAAATCCTGTATAATAATAATTATGATTGCAAGCATTGATACTAAACTCCTCCCCCTTGGACCCCTCCCCCTTTCAAGGAGTCTAAAGGGAGGAGGGTCACTCTTAATGATTTTAGCTATAGCTATTCATAGCAGACTCAAATACAAGTTGGTCCTTAGCGCTGAGGAAAGGGACTCATCCCCGAAACGCATCAGCAAGCGGACCACACTGACAGTTGGAACACCCTTCCCACTGCTGTGGCCATCTCGGTTCTCATATTAAGCTTTGCAAACATGCTATGTCTATGAGTATGTTTTTGTCTTTTTGACTTTTAAATAAACCTTGCATAATGCACTAGGTTTTTGCGCCACCTGTTTGCTCTTTTTCCAGTTGTGGATAACCCTGTGTCAGGAATCTGGGTATGACCAGAAATGTGTGGACTGACACAGGGAAACGCAGGCTTCCAGTATAGTATAAATAATACAATTTATTAAAGACTAACAATACATAAACGCAGTGAAAAACATAACACAGTGCAACAAACCAAACCTCCAACAAACAACCATACATACAACACTAAACGTAGTCGGGCAGGCCGGGTCGGTAGCAAACAGGCAAACAAAGTACAAGGAGCAGGCGGGAGAGTGGTCAGGACTAGCCGAGGTCAGTACAGGCAGAGTTCGTGCAGAATCAGGATAGAAGCAAGCAGGATCAGGATACCAGGGCCAAGCGAAACAGTACAACAAGGCACTGACTGCAGGTCTGGCCATTTCTTAAATACACCTCCTGCAATCAGCCTCAGGTGATGGCTGATTGCAGGAGTGAGCTTCTGGTTGCTGAGAGCACCCGCTGGCTAGCCCAGGTACAGCCCACAAGGCAGGTGAGTCCCAACACCATTGGCGAGTCCATTCCTGTCACCCTGTCTGAGGAGGGCGGCATTCCCAAAACGCTATCCATAGGTCACCTTTTGCCCTGGTTCCCCCTGGCTTCATTCCTGGAGCGCTGGAAAGTGTACACTCTCATATTTAACTATGTTTAATGAATTCACAGTACATCATTCCATTATTTCATTAAAGTAAGTCTCTTTGATTCAAGTATCAGAATATCCAAAATTCAACACATTTATCGGGTCAATGCCCACTTCTTCAGGAATAATAGGGGGTCAGTAATCCACAATGCAAATCACAGCATATTTGTAGCTTAGAGTATCAGAAAATAGCATACAAATCTGTATAGGGGTCAAAGGGCCTACTACCCGAACAGCAATAACCCAATATTACATTTGTTACAAGTTAAAAACAAGACGATGTTCCCAGTGAAGAGTGCATTCAATCATCCAGCATGCAGACCACAGAGGAGGGTCTCATCAACCAACCAAACTATCTAGCCAAAAAGGTCTGTACTGGCACTATTTGGTAGAATATCAATTCACCCAACTGTGCCTGTCCTATCACGGCATCCTGAAAGATGATTATACCCAAGGAGGACAACATCCCATGTCTTAGGTAGACTGTTGGCTATAAGGCAAAATGCTGATAGATGCTCACAGATGTGCCTGGTGTGAACAAGTCTCACCTCCGCACTCAGACATACTGTGCACCAGCTGCACAGCAAATCAATCCCATAAGCATATGTACAACTCTAATATACTTTGGGATATATAGGGATTCTGCCTCTCATATACTAGGTTCACACTTGTGCATCCGTATTTTCATGAGTTTTTTGTGCCTTTTTTATGCACTCTCTTAAAAACATGAAAGAATATCAGCCACATTCCACTTTGCTCCTTTTACAGTATTTTTTAATGATCAATGAATTGACCTAAAAAAAATATTGTCTCCATCCAAAAACCAACCTTTCTTGGCACGTTTCATTACTCTTGGCTTGCTCACAAAGGTAGGAGAAATTTCCCTATCCTTGTGAGCATGCCAGGAGTGTTTTATTATTTTCTTGTACCAAATGTTTTATTAAACATGGTGAAAGAAACATACAAACCATGACAAATCGCATGATACAAAGCAACATCAGAAAACAGAGGACAAGGAAGCATCATAAAGAAACACAGGAATACACATATAAGGCCCACATTGGGATCCAGATAACACTTTATAAAACAGAGGGCCACAAAACCCACAATCATGTTATAAAATATATAAGATACGTTCAAGAAAGGCATCAAGAAACACAAAGAGAGCCTCGCCCTCTTGAGGAAAAATTATCCTGGAAAACCATAGAACTATCAGGTAACAACAACAAATGGTAAGCAATTGGTCTATTTTAAACAAACCATGTGGGAGAAGAGAAGGAAAAAAAAAATATGAGAAAATCCAGAGAGGGCCAAGGGGTCAAAAACCCCAGACTCCAGAAAAGACAGAAAAAAAAGAAGGAAGAGAACAGAGAGAAGAAAGAATCAGACTAGCAAAGAAGAGATGTTCGCCTGGGGGGAGAGCCGGGAGACACGACCCCCACATAGGGGGATTGATGGGGCAAATCCCAACACATCAAAGATTAGTGAGCTTTGTGGTAAAATGGGAAACTGGGTGATAGTCCACCCAAGGTTGCCAAACTGAGAGAAACATATCATGATTATCCTCGAATACCACAGTCAATTTTTAATTGATAAAGAAGCCTTGGATCCTAGACCTGACCTCCTCAAATTGTAAAGTGGGGGACTTACAAGAGCAGGCAATAGTCTGCTTAGTAGCCATAAAAAAAAATTGACCAGCGCGCAGGGTTTACGAGGTAGGCCATGGAGTGGCCTAAAAAGTAAGGCTTCAATAGGGTCTTTTTTGAGGTTAATAGACGTAACTGAATATATAAGATTATAAACCTTACTTCACAAGCGGCGGGCCACTGGACAGGTCCACCAAATATGGAGCATCATGCCCTCTAGAGAACAGCCACAAAAACATGATCAGGTATAAATTTAGCCAATCGAGATGGAGTAAAATACGATCTCGAAATCACCTTATAGGAAATCTCTAATGCCGGTAAATTACGAGAGCATCGAGAAACCGCTTGCCACATAGGCCCCCAATCCTCAGCAGAAATTTCTGTCTGAAGCTCCACACTCCATTGTACACAATAGGAAGGAAAAGGTTCAGCCATATGATTCTGGATTGATAAATAAACATGAGAGAGGACACCTTTAGTGGAAGCCGAACCCTTACAAAGTGATTCAAAACCAGGGAATCCAGTCTACGAATCAAAGGTGCAACAAAATGACGTATTTGCAAATAACAAAATATCTCCGAGGGAGGAATAGCATGACTCTCTTTAAGCTGTGTGAACGTACCCATACCCCGACCTACGATCAACGAGTGAACAGTCATAAAACCATGGGTTATCCACCAACAAAAGGCCATCTTTTCAGACTCCCCGGGGGGAAAAAGTGGACAGTTAAATAACTGTAGAAGAGGTAAATGCAGGGAGAGTAGACCCGCCAAATACTTACATGACTCCCAAATTTTCAAAGAATGAGCCAGGACAGGATTCAACAGTTTAGGCCATGAGGATGGAGGAAGCCAGTGCAAATCAGAAGGCAAAAGGGGATGTGTATCCAAAGTGTCTATAAAAGCTGACGAGGGCAAATCTCTAACAGAAAAAAGCTGAATAAGAGGCATAACTTGAGCCGCAATATAATAGTGATGAACGTTTGGGAGACCAAAACCACCCCAAATGCATGGGCGGTAAAGCAACTGCTTAGACAAGCGGGGACGTCCCGAAGCCCATACAAACCGCAAAATTCGACATTGTAAAACATGGAGTATATGAGGTGGAATCCGAACAGGGAGCACTCGAAAAGGATAAAGTAATTTGGGAAGGTAGGTCATTTTAATCGCTTGAGCCCTACCAAACCAGGATAAGGTCATGGATTGCCAAGAAGAGATCAACTTGGTTAGCTGAGAAAGTAGGGGAGGAATATTTGCCTGGTATAACAAATCATAAGAAGGTGTAAGTTTAACTTCCAAATAAGGAAGAGAGGAGGTCCATTGAAATGGAAATTGGGATTGTCACAAGGGATTGCGGAAGGGAAATGTTCATAGCCACTGACTTAGTAGGATTCACATATAAACCCGAAAGATGAGCAAAATCTGTCAGAAGCGACAGGAGATTAGGGAGAGAAAGTAATGGAGAAGAGGGATACATCAGGATATTGTCCGCAAAAAGCGCAATCTTATGATGTAACCCTGCCAACTCAAGACCCGAAATGTCCGGATGAAGTCAAATACGAACAGCGAGGGGTTCTAGGGCCATGATTAAAAGAAGAGGAGACAGGGGACAACCCTGACGCGTACCACCCCTAATTGGAGAGAATTCAACCCCATGGTAGCGGACCGTAGCGGACGGAGTACTATAACGTCTATAAATCCACTGAAGAAAATCATCTCCTACACCCCATCTCTGCAAGGCCTTCTGCAAATAAGTCCAAGAAAGAGTATCAAAGGCTTTAGTCATATCCAACGACAAAAACATAACATCACGGGATCGCATTCGAGCGAAGTGACTGATTAAAACAGAGAGCTGGATATTATCAGCCTCCTGGTGTCAAGGCACGAAACCTACTTGATCTTTATCGATTAAAGTAGGGATTAACATGCTTAGTCTATTGGCCAGGGTTTTAGTCAGAATTTTCACGTCCACATTTAACAAAGAAATAGAGCTGTAATTCGACCAAGATTGCAGATTTTTCCTCAGCTTAGGAACAGGGACGGACTGACAACTCATGGGGCCCCGGGCAATAGGGGATCATGGGGCCCCTGTCTCCTTGCCCAAACTCAAAAAAGCCTATGAAAAAGGTACCAGGGGCATCTCATGGGGCCCCCTACTGACCCCGGGCCCTCGGGCAGTGCCCGAGTTTCCAAATGGTCAGTCCTCCCCTGCTTAGGAATCACCACTATCTGAGCCTTAAGCATTTCTGAAGTCAGCTGACCATCTCGCTTAAGCTGATTGAATACCTGCATCAATACAGGGACTACAACATAGCTAAATTTTTTAGAAAAAAGAACCGTGAAACCATCTGGGCCAGCAGACTTATGCACCTTCAAGGAATTAATCATTTGCTGAAGTTCGTCCTGCGTAGTATCAGCGCCCAACATGTCCCTTTGAACGTCTGTTATATGAGCTAAAGGAGTCTCCTGAAGGAACGCATCAATGCCGGGGCATCCCCCAACAGGCATAAAGTTTTGAAAGATGATGAGAAATCCACTATATGCCTAGGGTTAGAGGCTCTCAAACATTTCCTAATTCTCAGGGTATAGTGATGTTGTCGAGGAGCGAACGATCGTAACTTATTAGCTAACATAGTCCCTATTTTGTTTCCATTTGCATAAAATTTATGACGAGACCAGCGCATATGACGCTCAGCCTCGTCGGTCAAACAAAGGTTCAGATCCATATGAAGACAATCCACCTTCCATCAGAGCTTAGCCATTGGAGAGAGCTTAAAAAGCACCGTGACCTGCTCAAGCTCACATTCCAGAGAATGTCAATGGTGGTCCCATTCCCTATGCTGCCTGGAAGCCAATTGTATGATATGGCCTCTAAAAACTGCTTTATAAGCTTCCCAAAGAGTAACAGATGAGGAAACCGTACCCAAATTTTTCTGAAAGTAATCCAAGGAATGGATCCGAACATCCTCAACTACAGAGGAAAAGGAGAGAAGGGAATCATTAGGATACTAGGTGGGAGCCCTTGGGCACTGAGAGGGAACTGAACACTGCGTATTGATAGGATCATGGTCAGACCAAGGCATCGTAGAAATCCTAATCGAGAATAAATGTGGAAAGAAAGAAGGGGGCCACAAAAAACGTGACCAATATGAGAATGGCTAGAATGAGGATTAGAGAAAAAGGTATAATCTCTAGAAGTGGGATCAAATTCCCGCCAGGCATCAACCAGATTTTGAGACCTGAGAATATGTCCAAACTCCACAGAGAGTGGAGAGGAGGCTGCTGAGCTTGCGGGAGATTTATCTAGTTTAGGATTGAGGACTAAATTAGAGTCACCTGAGAGCATAAGATGGCCTTTCTGATGAGCCTGAAGAACCAACAAAAGATGCGCAAAAAAACGGGTTTGTCTCTGATCGGGTGCATGGTACGTACAGATCGTAACCTCCACATCCTGCAAAGTCCCTACAACTATCAAATAGCGGCCCTGGGAGTCCACAACTACTTTGTGCTCCTGAAAAGGCAAGAAGTTGCGAATCGCCAAGAGGACCCCCCCCCTGTTTCTTGACCAGCGCCAAGGCGAAAAAAACCCGGGCATAACGACCATCCAAAAATCGCGGGGCAAAAGAGGAAGTCAGATGAGTCTCCTGTAGGCAGGTTATTTCGACTTTGGGGGAACGAAGATATTTAAAAACTTTAGTTCGTTTCTGTGATGAGTTCAAACCTTGAAAATTAGGTGACAACCAAGTGAGAGTCATGACAACACACAAAAATCACTCGACCATGGGGGCGCCCCATAAGCGCAACCCCCACACCCCCCAAGGCAAAAACAAGAAGGAAAAAAACAAAGCTAGAAAAAAGGCTACCACTAAGATGGAGTGAACTGTAAAATAAGAGAGAGAACTTCATACACAAATGGGAATACCGCAGAGAGAGAAACGGAAACACGCTTAGAATGCAACAAAGAGCAAAAACAATGCAAAACGTGCATCTATTGGAACCCACAGAACATGAAAAACTTTACCCCATATCAGGGAACAAAAGAGGGTAGCACGTAGCACCCCGGACACCCCCGCACACACATATCAAACACTATACAGAACCATCAAACGAAGAGGAAGACAGCCATATAGAAGGAAGCAAGTTACATGAGGATAACATAAAAGTGTACAACTAAACAATAGTGATGGCAGCATCCTTTCAAGGGGGGACATAAAGTTAACAGGGGATCAGACAATATCGCCCAGTCACAGACACACACAGCAAACAGTGTGTAAATGAATGGGCGGAGCAGAACCCTATACCTCAGCAATGGGCGGGGGGTCCCCACCTCCACAAGTCGGCCACACATAACAACAGAGACAGAGAACCAAACCAGTTACCCAGCGGAGACCGCGAGCCCCCCATCCCACCCAGAGGAGAACACAGCCAGGAGGCCAAGAGTCGACCGACAGCATACCCAATTGGGCTCAATGCAACTGCCAACTCTGGGACCCTCCAAGCAGATTAAACAAGAGACAACATTACACCAAACAACCCCATTTGAGGGCCTAGACCTGAATAGGAAGAGAAAAAAAAACAGCTTTTCCAGCTGATTCTTAAGAGAATGTAATTCAGCCTGCAGATTTTCTATATCACCCTCATGGCCATCCAGAGCTGTAGTAACATCATCCATTCTGTGTGCAGCCCTCTGACCCACATTTCTGAGTTCCTTGAGTAAATCAGCTGATAATTTACGAGAGATTTTGCCAAGTTCCTCACGAACAATCCCCCAAATCTTACCCAAAAGGACCGAATCCTGATCCATATGGGGTGGCTGCAGGGCAGAGCGGAACTGAAAACAGCTGAATCCTTCGAGTCTCCTAATGAGTGCCGCATGGTCTAATCAGCAGGGGGAGCCAACGCCATCTTGGATGGGAGTTGGCGCTGTGGCTTAGGATCAGCCTGCTGCTTTGATTTGGCTCGATTCAGAGGAGCCATGGCCACAGATCGCTCCTCCGCACACTCCGACACCAGTGGAGGCCAGCGGGTACTTGATGGGCTCCTGCTAGCCGGAGGGAGAGGAGATGAAGTGCCCAGGGTGAGCGAAGCTAGCTTAGATCGTGGCCATCTTGGGCAGCTGCACACATGCGCCCCCAGGAGTGGTTTATTATTTTGATAATTTTTTTAGATTTTTTTTAGGTCAATTCAATGATCATTAAATACCATACAAGGAGCTAAGTGGAGTATGGCTGACATTCTTTCATATGTTTAATGGAGAGTGGAGATGGACTACAATGGCCAGCACCCAGGTTGTCCATTTACAAGAGAGGCCAGTCTTGGGTGGAGCTATGGATCTGTGCGTGTTTCTTTTTCATGCATTCCCATTGAAGTCTGTGGGGCCAACAAGGAACATTGTCACACCAAAGAAAAAAAAAAGGACCTGCTTTTTTTTTCATAGGTACATGGAAGAAGGCACACAAGTGTAAACGACCCCATAGAAAATTATGGTAATGTTCTGTCATGCATTTTTGCATATCGGCCAATGCACGTAAAATCATGAAGGGGGATTTAGATTAATTTCTTATCCAGTTTTATAGTGGCCTTAAGGAGAGCAATACTGTATATCCCTGGTAACATCAGGCAGGGAAATCACTGTCCTCAAGTCAGTTTATGGAACACCAGGGTACACCTTCATTCTCACCTAATGACAGTGCTGTGCACACAGTAATTGCCTCCTTCACTGTCTGCATAGTAATTTTTTCTATTACGTTTAGAAAAGTATGGAATCAGGAAACAAGTTGGATAAGCTCTCTGCAATAATGAGGGGTTCTGACTGGCGGAAGCGCTTATTATCATCGCTGCCTAGAACATCAGAAACTTCCCAGTCATTGCAGGCACTGTTCACAAACACAAGCATTGCTTGTCATTAATGGCTTGTTTTTGGCCAGCTGAAGACTTTAAGCACTAACAAAGATTCATGTTATCTTATTTCTGATTCCATTTAATGCAGTCTTGTATTCTTTTGAAAATAAAGTCACAAAAAGAAACTAACTAAAGCTTCTTTTCTTTTCTTCCTGAAATTAAAAATAATTTGTCCTACAATGTTCGTTTGTGAAGATATTCAACATTTTCATCCCTACGATATCATCACAAAGGATTCCCCCAATAACCATAAAGTAACTGGTGAGAAGAGTTACTGTAAATTATTTAGAATGGATAAATAAGGCTTGATGCTACAGATATAAAAAAAATCATGTAACTACGAATGTCAGTGACATGACGATGGCACCTTCTAAAATCCTTTGGACTACAGGGGATATGTTTCTGACAGTCCCACCAACAAGGAGGAGGCTAGGGCATCATGCAGCCAGGTAGTGAGGCAGAGATGATAGGACTTAAGCCACCACAGATGAAGCAATTCTTGGCTGGTTCAGCAGGGACCGGCCGAAAGTCCTTCCATCTATGGGCAGGCTGGTAGTACTGAAGAAGATCAATGTTGGATTTTTTAATATACAGGTGAAACTCGAAAAATTTGAATATCACGCAAAAGTTCATTTATTTCAGTAATGCAACTTAAAAGGTGAAACTAATATATGAGATAGACTCATTACATGCAAAGCAAAGATAGTTCAAGCTGTGATTTGTCATAATTGTGATGAGTATGGCTTACAGCTCATGAAAACCCCAAATCCACAATCTCAGAAAATTAGAATAATGTGACAAGGTAAGAAAAATTAATAATAGCGCCTATGGTCAAAATTATATAACTTACTAATAGTGTACCAGCTGCAAAAAATCACCATATATAAAGTGTACCAATAAATAAATAATTTGCGCTAGTAAATGTGTATAAAAAGAAATCATCAAATCATAAGTCCAGAAAAAAATATATATATGCCAATACCACAAAAAAAATAAAAAAACTTTTAAGTGCAAAAAACTTTTGTGCAAAAAAAAGTGTCTAAATATGAAAAATTTCACCAAAAAACCTTGATAATATAATGGCAGATCATCCATAAATATATCTTCAGAAACGGAAACTCTGCAACACATCGATCCTCATCGATCGAAATAACAGGATGAAAAACTTTGTAGTTAATCGAAAATCCACTTCTCCAATAGATAAAGGACCACCTTCAAACGTATCCATGGGGGCAAATGCCAAGCACTCGAGAGAAACAGAAAGACTTCATGGTGCAATATTATAAAAACCAATTCCTTTATTAGGTACTCATTGCACTTACTCAAGAGGTGTCCCAGCCGACACCAGCATCAACAGCATAACAGCAATCACATAAACGAGCCTGGCTACTCAGCACATGCGCAGTAGATGGCAGCCAAAAACGTAATGACGTCACATCAATCAAGCTCCGCCCTACGCGTTTTGTCATCGACGTCCTCACGGAGCGGATAGATGTGAGACGTCTCAACCTCCTTAAATATTCACTCACAGGAAACGAACAGCTGACATCAATGGGGAATCAAGCAAAGCAAGCCGCCCCACAGATGACAGGAGTCCACAAAGGATATAAAATGTATCCAATATATTTGCCATCACAAGCAAAAAAACTTTAAAACAAGAGAACAAAAATAGAATAAAAAGAAATTTGAATAAAACACTAATGATAAATAAATTAAATAAGTAAATACATCAACGGGCCAGCACCCTCTAAGACTGTGTTTCAAAAAGGGAACTTAAAGGGCCAGTAACACTTTCAACACAAATAAAGGGGAACTCTAGTAATAATACAAAAATAATGCAAAAATTGTACAAAAAACATACAATCTCCCATATATCATCTTTAAACAGTTGCCTATATAAAAATATACTTAAAATAACATAAAAATTAAAAATTTGTGAGAAAACAATTCAAATCTATATCGACATTTAACCCAAATGGTTGCAAGGAATTTAGTTCATAAATCCAAAACGTCTCTTTTTTGGAAATCTCATTAACCATATCCGAGCCCCTCCAATGGGGTTTTACCATCTCGATCCCATAAAAGGTAAGTAAGCTCGGATCACAATTATGTACCAATTTGAAATGTTTGGATACACTATGTTTATCAAATCCTTTTACTATGTTTCTTATATGTTCGCCTATTCTTGTTTTTAAACATCTCCCAGTTCTCCCAATATATCTCAAATGACATGGACATTCTAAAACATAAATCACATGTGTAGAATTGCATGTAATCAGGGATTTAATATCATATTCTTTTTTGGAAAATGAAGAGCAGAATGACTTTCTTTTTTTATTATTACCAACTTTTACAGTCCTACAAACTTTACACTTCCTACAAGGAAAAAAAACCATTTCAATTCGGAAACAGATCGAACTTTTTTGGGGGTTCGATGACATTGCGAGCCAGTTTCATCCTAAGAGACTTATTTTTCTTATAAATGAATTTAGGAGTTTTAGATAAGAATTTATTTAGTATATCATCTTTTAACAAAATGGGCCAATATTTTTTAAAAATTCGTTCAATATTTTTGTATTGCATATTATAGTTAGTAATAAAGGGTACATTATTTTCAAATCCCAAATGAGCCTTTCTATTTCCAAGAAACGTCTCCCTATCTTTAATACCAATCGAATTTCTCTCTTTAATCAAAAAGGTCTTATCATACCCTTTCTCTATAAATCTTTCAATTAACACCTCAGATTGGTCGAAAAAATCTTTGTTAGCGCTACAATTTCTTTTTAATCTGGTAAACTGACTTTTTGGAGTGCTATATAACCAATTTGGATGATGTCCACTAGAAATAGGTATATAGCTGTTTTTGTCCACTTCCTTGAAGTAAGTTTTGGTACAAATTTGGCCATTATCTTTATATAGGACCAGATCCAAAAAATTAATTTGCTCAAAATCACTCATAACAGTGAATCTCAATCCATAGCGGTTCATATTAATATATTCCATAAAGGAATCGAGCTTTTCTCTGGATCCATCCCATACCATTATAATGTCATCAATATACCTCTTGTATAGCGCCATCTCTGGCCATTTATTGAAAATACTTTCTTCCTCCCATTTATCCATTACCAGATTTGCCACACTGGGAGCATACTTAGCTCCCATGGCAACACCCTTTCATTGCTGAAAAAAAGTGTTGTTGTACCAAAAGAAATTGTTATTCATCGCAAATTCAAGTAATTCAACAACAAATTTCCTCTGCGATCTTTTCAGGAGTGATTTATGTTTAAGGGCCCATTTTACTGCATTAATTCCATCATTTTGATCGATGTTAGTATATAAAGATTCTACATCTATAGTAACCAACATACAATTATCAACATTATGTAATTCTTTAAGGATGTTAATAAGATGTCCACCATCTCTCAGAAAAGCCCTATTTGTCATAACAATGTTTTTCAGAAAAGTATCAACATATTCACCAACTCTTGCAAATAAAGAATTTATCCCACTCACAATGGGTCTCCCCGGTGGGTTCTCCTTATTTTTGTGTATTTTTGGTAAATAGTATATAGTAGGTATTTTCGGATGTTTAATCAATAAATATTTTGCTTCTTTTTCAGTTAATACCCCCAACTCTTTTCCTTTGTTAATAATACACTTAAGTAGTAATTTAAGTTTCTTAGTGGGATTTTTTTGCAAAATTTTATATGTATCTTCAGATTGTAATAATCTCTTCATTTCTTTTTCATAGTCATTCTTATTTAAAACAACAATACTTCCCTTTTTATCAGCACTTCTAATTACTATATTCTTTCTCTTTTCAAGATCCTCAATACCCAATTTTATATCTGGTGGAATACAGTACGAATTTTTAACATTAATACTCTTAATCTCATTTTCTACCATATTTTTAAATACCTCCAGAAAAGCATTACCAGAAATCTTAGGGTTAAATGTAGAAGCATTTTTTAAACCACTATTTTGAAAACCATGAGAAGATGAAGTAGGATTGTTTCCTTGAAATTTATTCAATTCAAAAATTTTTTTAATATTAAGTTTTCTCACAAATTTTTGCAAATCAATAAAAACATCGAATTTGTTTAAATTCGTCCTAGGTATATATTTCAAACCAAGGTCCAAAACTTTAATTTCTCTTTCAGAAAAAGTAACATCACTCAAGTTATAGATTCCTGCCCCTATTATTCTCTTTTTCTCTTTTTGTCTCCTTCCTCCTCTTTTGCCTCTGTATTTCTTATTCCCTCTTCTCTGCCATAATTCCCTTGTTCTCTCCAATCTTTCTCCTGTGGTCTGTAACCCCTTGGTGCCATATTCCACCCCCGGTGATGGTATGAAAAACCCCCCCTCGATGGAAAAAAATTTTGGTTTTGATAACCTCCTCTCCTATATCCATTACCCCTATATCCACCTTGACCTCTATAGTTGGAAAAACCTCTTGAAGGTCTACCACTATATTCATATTGATGAGGTGATTTATCATGAACATTTTCAGGTGTTCTATTGCCAGAATTCTGAAATGTCACTTTTTGTTTAGGAGGAGATATAGTGGTTTGATTAACCGTTGGGAATTTTAAATTAGGTATAATAATTTTTTCAGGTGTAAAAATATAAAAGAGACACTGAAGATTATAGGAATAATAGAGTGTATAAATGGCAAGATAAGATCACTACAGATGGGTGTGACTCCCAACTTTCTACACCTGAAAAAATTATTATACCTAATTTAAAATTCCCAACGGTTAATCAAACCACTATATCTCCTCCTAAACAAAAAGTGACATTTCAGAATTCTGGCAATAGAACACCTGAAAATGTTCATGATAAATCACCTCATCAATATGAATATAGTGGTAGACCTTCAAGAGGTTTTTCCAACTATAGAGGTCAAGGTGGATATAGGGGTAATGGATATAGGAGAGGAGGTTATCAAAACCAAAATTATTTTCCATCGAGGGGGGGTTTTTCATACCATCACCGGGGGTGGAATATGGCACCAAGGGGTTACAGACCACAGGAGAAAGATTGGAGAGAACAAGGGAATTATGGCAGAGAAGAGGGAATAAGAAATACAGAGGCAAAAGAGGAGGAAGGAGACAAAAAGAGAAAAAGAGAATAATAGGGGCAGGAATCTATAACTTGAGTGATGTTACTTTTTCTGAAAGAGAAATTAAAGTTTTGGACCTTGGTTTGAAATATATACCTAGGACGAATTTAAATAAATTCGATGTTTTTATTGATTTGCAAAAATTTGTGAGAAAACTTAATATTAAAAAAATTTTTGAATTGAATAGATCTCAAGGAAACAATCCTATTTCATCTTCTCATGGTTTTCAAAATAGTGGTTTAAAAAATGCTTCTACATTTAACCCTAAGATTTCTGGTAATGCTTTTCTGGAGGTATTTAAAAATATGGTAGAAAATGAGATTAAGAGTATTAATGTTAAAAATTCGTACTGTATTCCACCAGATATAAAATTGGGTATTGAGGATCTTGAAAAGAGAAAGAATATAGTAATTAGAAGTGCTGATAAAGGGGGAAGTATTGTTGTTTTAAATAAGAATGACTATGAAAAAGAAATGAAGAGATTATTACAATCTGAAGATACATATAACATTTTGCAAAAAAATCCCACTAAGAAACTTAAATTACTACTTAAGTGTATTATTAACAAAGGAAAAGAGTTGGGGGTATTAACTGAAAAAGAAGCAAAATATTTATTGATTAAACATCCGAAAATACCTACTATATACTATTTACCAAAAATACACAAAAATAAGGAGAACCCACCGGGGAGACCCATTGTGAGTGGGATAAATTCTTTATTTGCAAGAGTTGGTGAATATGTTGATACTTTTCTGAAAAACATTGTTATGACAAATAGGGCTTTTCTGAGAGATGGTGGACATCTTATTAACATCCTTAAAGAATTACATAATGTTGATAATTGTATGTTGGTTACTATAGATGTAGAATCTTTATATACTAACATCGATCAAAATGATGGAATTAATGCAGTAAAATGGGCCCTTAAACATAAATCACTCCTGAAAAGATCGCAGAGGAAATTTGTTGTTGAATTACTTGAATTTGCGATGAATAACAATTTCTTTTGGTACAACAACACTTTTTTTCAGCAATGAAAGGGTGTTGCCATGGGAGCTAAGTATGCTCCCAGTGTGGCAAATCTGGTAATGGATAAATGGGAGGAAGAAAGTATTTTCAATAAATGGCCAGAGATGGCGCTATACAAGAGGTATATTGATGACATTATAATGGTATGGGATGGATCCAGAGAAAAGCTTGATTCCTTTATGGAATATATTAATATGAACCGCTATGGATTGAGATTCACTGTTATGAGTGATTTTGAGCAAATTAATTTTTTGGATCTGGTCCTATATAAAGATAATGGCCAAATTTGTACCAAAACTTACTTCAAGGAAGTGGACAAAAACAGCTATATACCTATTTCTAGTGGACATCATCCAAATTGGTTATATAGCACTCCAAAAAGTCAGTTTACCAGATTAAAAAGAAATTGTAGCGCTAACAAAGATTTTTTCGACCAATCTGAGGTGTTAATTGAAAGATTTATAGAGAAAGGGTATGATAAGACCTTTTTGATTAAAGAGAGAAATTCGATTGGTATTAAAGATAGGGAGACGTTTCTTGGAAATAGAAAGGCTCATTTGGGATTTGAAAATAATGTACCCTTTATTACTAACTATAATATGCAATACAAAAATATTGAACGAATTTTTAAAAAATATTGGCCCATTTTGTTAAAAGATGATATACTAAATAAATTCTTATCTAAAACTCCTAAATTCATTTATAAGAAAAATAAGTCTCTTAGGATGAAACTGGCTCGCAATGTCATCGAACCCCCAAAAAAGTTCGATCTGTTTCCGAATTGAAATGGTTTTTTTCCTTGTAGGAAGTGTAAAGTTTGTAGGACTGTAAAAGTTGGTAATAATAAAAAAAGAAAGTCATTCTGCTCTTCATTTTCCAAAAAAGAATATGATATTAAATCCCTGATTACATGCAATTCTACACATGTGATTTATGTTTTAGAATGTCCATGTCATTTGAGATATATTGGGAGAACTGGGAGATGTTTAAAAACAAGAATAGGCGAACATATAAGAAACATAGTAAAAGGATTTGATAAACATAGTGTATCCAAACATTTCAAATTGGTACATAATTGTGATCCGAGCTTACTTACCTTTTATGGGATCGAGATGGTAAAACCCCATTGGAGGGGCTCGGATTTGGTTAATGAGATTTCCAAAAAAGAGACGTTTTGGATTTATGAACTAAATTCCTTGCAACCATTTGGGTTAAATGTCGATATAGATTTGAATTGTTTTCTCACAAATTTTTAATTTTTATGTTATTTTAAGTATATTTTTATATAGGCAACTGTTTAAAGATGATATATGGGAGATTGTATGTTTTTTGTACAATTTTTGCATTATTTTTGTATTATTACTAGAGTTCCCCTTTATTTGTGTTGAAAGTGTTACTGGCCCTTTAAGTTCCCTTTTTGAAACACAGTCTTAGAGGGTGCTGGCCCGTTAATGTATTTACTTATTTAATTTATTTATCATTAGTGTTTTATTCAAATTTCTTTTTATTCTATTTTTGTTCTCTTGTTTTAAAGTTTTTTTGCTTGTGATGGCAAATATATTGGATACATTTTATATCCTTTGTGGACTCCTGTCATCTGTGGGGCGGCTTGCTTTGCTTGATTCCCCATTGATGTCAGCTGTTCGTTTCCTGTGAGTGAATATTTAAGGAGGTTGAGACGTCTCACATCTATCCGCTCCGTGAGGACGTCGATGACGAAACGCGTAGGGCGGAGCTTGATTGATGTGACGTCATTACGTTTTTGGCTGCCAGCTACTGCGCATGTGCTGAGTAGCCAGGCTCGTTTATGTGATTGCTGTTATGCTGTTGATGCTGGTGTCGGCTGGGACACCTCTTGAGTAAGTGCAATGAGTACCTAATAAAGGAATTGGTTTTTATAATATTGCACCATGAAGTCTTTCTGTTTCTCTCGAGTGCTTGGCATTTGCCCCCATGGATACGTTTGAAGGTGGTCCTTTATCTATTGGAGAAGTGGATTTTCGATTAACTACAAAGTTTTTCATCCTGTTATTTCGATCGATGAGGATCGGTGTGTTGCAGAGTTTCCGTAGATATATTTATGGATGATCTGCCATTATATTATCAAGGTTTTTTGGTGAAATTTTTCATATTTAGACACTTTTTTTGCACAAAAGTTTTTTGCACTTAAAAGTTTTTTTATTTTTTTTGTGGTATTGGCATATATATATTTTTTTCTGGACTTATGATTTGATGATTTCTTTTTATACACATTTACTAGCGCAAATTATTTATTTAATGTGACAAGGTGCAATATTCTCGGCTCAAAGTGTCCCACTCTAATCAGCTAATTAAGCCATAACACCTGCAAAGGATTCCTGAGCCTTTAATGGTCTCTCAGTCTGGTTCAGTAGGAATCACAATCATGGGAAAAACTGCTGACCTGACAGTTGTGCAGAAAACCATCATTGACACCCTCCTTAAGGAGGGAAAGCCTCAAAAGGTAATTGCAAAAGAAGTTGGATGTTCCCAAAGTGATGTATCAAAGCCCATTAATAGAAAGTTATGTGAAAGTAAAAAAAAAGGAAGAAAAAGGTGCACAAGCAGCAGGGATGATTGCAGCCTGGAGAGGATTGCCAGGAAAAGGCCATTCAAAAGTGTTGGGGACTTTCACAAGGAGTGGACTGAGGCTGGAGTCAGTGCATCAAGAGCCACCACACACAGACGGATCCTGAACATGGGCTTCAAATGTCGTATTCCTCTTGTCAAGCCGCTCCTGAACAACAAACAACGTCAGTAGCGTCTTACCTGGGCTAAAGAAAAAACGACCTGGTCTGTTGCTCAGTGGTCCAAAGTCCTCTTTTCTTATGAGAGCAACTTTTGCATCTCATTTGGAAACCAAGGACCCAGAGTATGGAGGAAGAATGGAGAGGCACACTCTGCAAGATGCATGAAGTCCAGTGTGACGTTTCCACAGTCTGTGTTGATTTGGGGAGCCATGTCATCTGCTGGTGTTGGTCCACTTATGCCTAGGTAAATGATAAACTTGGTGGCAATTTTAAAGCTCAAATTCTGCGTCCACACCGGGAGGCGAGAGTGAAATAATGGAAGCACTTCACTTTTAGAGAAATTTATACGGAGCCCTGAACAAAGGTGGAAGGATGAAAAAATCTGTTGAATGTATGGGAGATCGAGAGATGGGTGCGAGGTAAAAATTAGTATGTCATCTGCAAACAAGGCAAGCCTCAACTCCTGTTGTCCTATTGTGATACTATGAAGGTCAGAGTGAAACAATAGGAAGTGTGCTAGTGGTTCCAGGGCCAAGTTAAAAAGTAGAGGGGATAGAGGACGGCCCTGTCTGTTGCCCTTGTGGAGTTTGATGGGGGTTAGATTTTTGGCCTGCTGCTATGACCTGGGCTGTAGGGGATGAATACATGGCTTGGATCAGATGTAGAAAAAGACCCTTGAATCCAAACTTCCATAGTGCTAGGAAGAGCCTTTTGAAGGTAACGTTGTCAAATGCCTTTTCGGCATCTAATGAGATGATTGCTGCGTCTAGATTTGTGTCGTTAGAAGCTTGACTCAGGGCAGATATCACCTTGAGAATATTTGAAGCCGCCGAACGGTCCTGTATAAACCCTGCTTGTGATAGATGGATAAGAGTAGGTTGGATAATTGCTAGGTGAGAGGCGATAATTTTTGACAGGAGTTTTGCGTCGAGATTGAGAAGGGATATTGACCGATATGATCCAGGTTCCGCCACGTCTTTGTCTTCTTTGGCGGCCAATTTAATGTGGGCTTGAAAACCTGACGGAAGGTAATCCCCTCCCTCCTGAATAGCTTGAAATACCGATTGTAGGGTAGGAGAAAGGGTTTCGGCCATGAGTTTATAGAATTCAGCTGTATAGCCATCTGGCCCCAGGGCTTTACCAATCGTAAGTGATTTATTGGCTAGGGATATATCCGCCTGAGTGATGGGAGCGTTCAAGGCTTGTAGTGCGATACCCTCAAAGATGCAAAGAGGGTAGGTGGAAATGGTTTTCTGCATAACCGTGCCAGCAGCTTGCCCGGCTTGTTGCCGAATTTATGAAATAGGAGGTCACTGTGGGATTGGTGAGTTGCTTCTTGAGCTGCTGCCCATGTATCAAAGTATTTTTTGGCCTCTGACCATGCTTTCCTATTTTCATGGGAGTTGAGATTTGCCAAGTCTTTTTGCGCCTGTCTTAGGTGGAGGCTTGCTTTTTTGTAATTTTGAAGAAGGTTTTTCTTGTAAGTGGAAGTAAACGCAATGATTCTACCTCGTAGTACCATTTTGCCTGTCTCCCAAAAGAGATTAGGGTTAGCTTGGTGCTCTTCATTCGTGCTACTGAACTCACTCCAGGCAGTATTTAGTACCCATAGTAGATCCTGATTTTTTGCCAGGAAAGAAGGGAAACGCCATGTACGCGAGTGATGGTTGTTCTGTGTGTGTTGTAAGAATATGGAGATTGGGGAATGATCGGAAATCGCTATGTCGTGTATTTCAGGATCTTTAATGTTTTGTAATAAGATGTTGTTTACGAAGAAGTAATCTATCCTGGACAGAGTATGGTGGACGGGAGAAAAGAAGGTAAATTATTTTCCTTCTGGATGAGTTAGACGCCATACGTCCGTGAATTGAAGCACTTCTGTGAAGCTGTTCAGTAGCGTGTGTGTTGGTGAGGGGGAGTGAGTTCATAAATTGGTTGAAATCCCCTTCCAACACCAATGGAAGATGGAAAAAGTTTGATAAATTTGAGGACAGATCTTGGAAGAATGGCTTAGATGAGGAGTTTGGGGCGTATATGTTAACCATAACCAGTGGGGAAGAGTCTATTGTGACGTGTGCAGCGATGTAACGTCCCTCCTCATCTGTAGCTATGTTTATAATGTCAGGGGTGAGGCGTTTATGTATTAGGATGATTACTCCTGCTTTGCCACTGGGTGAGGGTGATCCTAGCACCTGTCCCACCCACAATGTTTTCACGCGCGTGAAATCGGTTTGTTTTAAGTGAGTTCCTTGGAGAAGCGCAATATCTGTTTTCATACGTTTAAGATGGCGAAGGATGGCCATGCGCTTATGGGGTGATCTCAATCCCTTAACATTCCATGATACTACTCAAGTCATGAGTGTGCGAATATGAATGCGTTCAGACAAGAATTAGAATCTTCCCTATGAGGCGGCGGTTCTGCAGCCTCAGCACTATGGTCCCTACTTTCTCATTGCCTTATACAAGCGTAGTGCTGGTGGGGTCTCCAGGTAAATGCATAATAGAGAAAAGGGAGGAGGGAGAAGGAAAGGAAGGGGGGAAACAGATAACAGGGGGACCCAACAGGGGTCTACTGTAAAAGTAAAAGTAACAATAAACTGCATGGGCATTATGAACCTCACATTATTCCTCATATTGTCTCCTATTGTTGGCCTGCGTTACCGTAAATGAAAGGGTGTAAATCCTGCACCATGGGGTTGCGTAGTTAGGTATGGAAAGAGGAGGGCTTCTGTTAGGGGTGCTGTTCACCATTGCTATCTGAGTCAGCTCACCCTATTATTAACAGCAGCTCAGCAGCCAAGGATCATATTAAGGCATTATACAGTCAGCAATTTAAAGCTATGTAAGAACAAGAGCCTGAGAACTCGAGAATCATCATAATATCTCAGCTGAATAAATACAATATGAGACATAGAAATACTTAAACATAAGTAATTAAATACTATGTAGGTAGTCGAATGAGGTGGGTGTCGACCATCAGGATGGTTTTTGCTTTGCCGAGGTATAGTTGATGCATTGGCGCTTTGGTGGCTCTTGTCGTGGGCTGGTCTCGCGGGCCAGGGTCTCGTGGGGAATGCTGTGGCTGTGGAGGGCCCATGATGTCGGATAGATTGCTTTGGAAGAACTGTAGGGCTTCCTCTGGGTGTGTGAATGATTTGGATTACCCTGCGGGCGTAGTGAAGCGGAGTGTGGCAGGGTATGCTAGAGTGAATTTGACCCCTTTTTGAAATAGTGTGGTGCAGATTTGTTGGAATGCTTTTCTTTTGCGGGATACTTCTTGCGAGTAGTCAGCGAATAGTAGTAACTTATGTCCTTCTAGCTGTAGGGATCAAGAATTGCAAAACTAATTGAGTATAGCTACCCAGTCCGCATAGTTGAGATAGTTAACGATTATTGAGCGCGGTGTGCGTCTATCATTTGAGGGTGCGCCTAAGCAGTGTGCCCTTTCGACCTGGTAGGGTGTCGTGATGCCCAGTGCTGCCGGAATGCATTTAAAGCAGATATCGGATAAGAGCAGGGGTTGACTGACCATTTGGAAACTCGGGCACTGCCTGAGGGCCCGGAGTCAGTAGGGGGCCCCATGAGATGCCCCTGGTACCTTTAATTGGCTTTTTCATAGGCTTTTTTTGGTGTGAGCGATGACACAGGGGCCCCATGATCTCCTATTGCCCGGTGGCCCCATGAGTTGTCAGTCCGCCCCTGGTCCCTACAGATATCTGGCTGCCAGTGGGATGTTGTTCTAGGAAGCTGAAAGATGAGACACCCTGTAAAAGGCAACCTACTGTTTCCCTTCTCAACTGGTAACTTGCTGTAATGTTGCTCCTATTCTCTCCGTATCCAGCGGGGGCTCTATTACTATCTTACTCTCACACTGTGGGCACACCAAATGTCACTGCAGTATCCAATCTCACTGCAGTATCCAGTAGTGTTCCAGTCATCTCCAAGATGGCTGCCTGGAGCCCATAGCAGGAGAAAATTAGTCTTCAAAAGGACTCCTGTCAACCTGAAGAAACACTGCAGTGCCACCTTCAGGCTGGAGGATATACTGCAGCCTCCACATCTAAGCTCAGCTTTAGGGTTAACACATACCTGTGGCGATAAAGTTAACATGTAAAATCCTTTACAGCACACAGTAAAAAAAAAATGAATTGTTCATTTATTGAATGAAATTCAAAGAAACCCAAAAACAAGCAAGTCAAAATAAAATACTTTCAAACAAAAAAAAATCCAAACTGCTCTGTATGTAGCAAGTTTGAGGTGGGTATTTATCACAGAAAGAACATAATCTGAAGGTACCCCAAACATTTTAAAATGTGATTGGAACTCAAAACTGCTCCTTTCATCAATGGGCACATCTCGGCTAGTATAAGTAAAGGTTGGCTGATCTTAGATAAATAAAATAAAATTATTTCCGAAAATATAACAGGGAAATATATGAAAATCAGGATTAAAAGTCAAGTTTTCCTCCAGGACAAAGACCAGGCTACAGTAAACTTTCCTTGGATGACTGGGATAAAGGTCTTCTCCCCTTCAGTGTGTGTGCTGTGAGAGGTCATGCCTGGTACTTTGCTTGAGGCTCCAGACAATTGTGTTTTCCCTCTAGTGTCAGCCTTTTGAAAGGTGTAATGCATAGAATGGAGATCTCATGAAAGAAGATGAGCATATATAATGGCAAAACTAAGACAGAAAGTTCCGGAGGGAATGAGGAAGGATAGTATTGGATAAGAGCTAGAGATATCAACAGAGGCGAGAAGGAAGAGTAAAGCAATAATAGGCTGCGTGGGCTGCGCTGGTCTCGCGGGCCGGGGTCTTGTGGGGAATGCTGTGGCTGTGGAGGGCCCATGATGTCGGATAGATTGCTTGGAAGAACTGTAGGGCTTCCTCTGGGTGTGTGAATGATTTGGGTTAGGGTTTGGGTTAGGGTTTGAGTTTGGGTAGTGAAGTGGAGTGTGGCAGGGTATGCTAGAGTGATGTTGACCCCTTTTTGAAATAGTGTGGTGCAGATTTGTTGGAATGCTTTTCTTTTGCGGATACTTCTTGCGAGTAGTCAGCGAATAGTAGTAACTTATGTCCTTCTAGCTGTAGGGATCAAGAATTGCAAAACAAATTGAGTATAGCTACCCAGTCCGCGTAGTTGAGATAGTTAACGATTATTGAGCGCGGCGTGTGTCTATCATTTGAGGGTGCGCCTAAGCGGTGTGCCCTTTCGACCTGGCAGGGTGTCGTGATGCCCAGTGCTGCCAGAATGCATTTAAAGCAGATATCGGATAAGAGCAGGGGCGGACTGACCATTTGGAAACTCAGGCACTACCTGAGGGCCCGAGTCAGTAGGGGGCCCCATGAGATGCCCCTGGTACCTTTTTCATAGGCTTTTTTGAGTTTGGGCAAGGAGACAGGGGCCCCATGATCCCCTATTGCCCGGGGGCCCCATGAGTTGTCAGTCCACCCCTGGATAAGAGACCCGAATTGTAGGATTCTGGGAGGCCTACGACGCGCAAGTTGTTCCTGCGCGTGCGGTTTTCTAGGTCATCTAGCTTATCCAATATATTTTGTTGCTAGCGTTTAGATTGTGTAGCACCCGCCTGCATAGCTTGAAATTCATCCTCTAAGTCGGAGAGGTGATGTTCCACTTCAGTTATGCGTTTGGCGTTTCCCCCCAGGTCACTTCTAAGCTGTTCTATGCCCTGTGTTATGGCTCTGTCTACTGCCTGAGTAATGGTAGGTAGCAGCAGAGAAGCCACAGCCTGTGCAATCTTTTTGTACTGGTCCGTGGGACTACTGGTATCAGCATGTCCTGTTGGTGGTGTGTGGGGCGGCTGTGACTCTCTCCTACCTGTTCCTGGGTCTGGCTCTGGCTCTGTGTCCATGTTGTCCATCCTGGGAGTGGAGCTGCTGCCATTGTGGATGGAGCTGCTGCTATTGTGGATGGATTTATTTGTAGATTTATTGCTGCTGCCAGCAGCGTGATCAGCAGCCATCTTGGCTGCTGCAGGGGGAGACCTGTCCCTCAGGGCTCGAGGAGCGGGATCGGGACCGGGTTTTGCCGGTCTTATGTAACGATCCATGACGGATCGGGTAGGGTGTGTCCTGGGGGCACTCCCGTGCCTTTTATCAATGTCCTTTGGTGCAGGAGGAAGAATTTTTAACCCTGTGAGTCCGAAGCCGTGTGAAGCCGTCCCTACCTCATGTGGCACCGGAACCGGACGTTCCGGCTTCAACTATCTTGCTTTGCTTGTAATGAGTCTATCTCATATATTATTTTCACCTTTTAAGTTGCATTACTGAAATAAATGAACTTTTGCACGATATTCTAATTTTTCGAGTTTCACCTGCAAATGTGTAATTCTGCACTAAGATAAAATAGAATTGTGTTATAGATGGAAAAAACAGCTGTTGGCACAGATTAACAGATACAAAAACCTCACAAAATGTATTTCACAAAGTACAGTGCTATTCTAAACCAATGATTAATACAATAAAAAAAAGTGATTAACAAACGTAAAAGTCCATCATATACACATTAATTGTGCTCAAGTGTTAAAAAATAAAAGTCCACAAATAGTGCAAAAAGTGCTTCCAGAAGTCAAAGAAGAAGGCACCCACTGATACAATAGGGCTGAAGGGAAACAACTCAGAGATCTAGTAAAGGTGAAAGTGAGTTAGGCTGCTTAACGGAACTATTTGGCTTTCAAATAAATGAAACCCAACAGTGCTTTAGGGGTAAATCCCAAACAGATCCGAGATAGAGATAGATAGTGAAACAGCGCTCTGACCAGGGGCAGACTGACCATTTGGAAACTCGGGGCACTGCCCGAGGGCCCGGGGTCAGTAGGGGGCCCCATGAAATGCCCCTGGTACCTTTTTCATAGGCTTTTTTGAGTTTGGGCAAGGACATAGGGGTCCCATGATCCCCTATTGCCCGGGGGCCCCATGAGTTGTCAGTTCGCCCCTGGCTCTGACCTTCCATTCCGCTCCAACCAGAGAAAGAAGAGCCATTGACTATAACCTATGCCCAGTATGAATGCCTCTTAACTGCACATAACACCATAGAGATGACAGTTTTCTGCTCTTATGAACCAGTCAAAGGGACACACATTATCCAAACCAATGTTTCCCAGCAATGCTTCTATTGGATTTTTTGCATGCGATCACTGCCAGCAGCTATAAAGGTAGTCGCAGGCATTGTGTTTTGCCAGCAGGGAAGGCTACCCCCCGACAGAACACAATAGCGCTGCAGGGGGGATTCCCCTATCACCACTGAATGTGTTAATGGGGGAATCAAGTGATTAACTTTCCTGCAACCTCAGGTTGCAGGAAAGAAAGTTGCTATATATATGTCATGCCTTAGAGAACCTTTGGAGGCAGACAATTAGCAGCAAAAAAAAAATTTGAACATACTGCTGATGCAACACCACACGTATTGTAAGCTATCCCATTCAGGATGGAGTTGGGCTTTAAATGTATCTATATATAGTAATAACATGGTATTTAAAGTGAACATGTCCAGACTATGGACATTAGAGCCTAAGTTTAGGTTAAAAATAATTAAATAAATCAGTACAAGTGACATTACTTACTATCAATGTGATGTTTTACACCCCCACCCCTTCCCCTCATAATATTCTGGTGCAGTGGGGGTTAATAGAGCCAAATCATCTGCCATTTGCACTCATCAGGAGTGCCCGACTATTCCTGCTCTTTCTGCTCACCTCCTCCATTCATAATATCTATGCTATCGCTCCTATGAATGAAACACAATCTATGAATGGAGAATGGAGGGGACCTTTCATTCCTCCATCTATTCTTCATTCATAGATCATGTTTCATTCATAGAAGTAATAGTCTGGCTTCCATGAATGAAGGAGGTAAGTGGAAAGGGCAGGCATAGTCAGGCACTCTTGGTGAGTGCCTACCACAGGTCCCTCACCTTTAATAACTCCAGCAGTGGGGGTTGGGGGGATGATCAGAGGAGGGATATTTCTACTAAATAGTAATAGTAAGTAATGTCCCTTGTACTGATATTTTTTTTTTACTAAATTTAGGTTTTAAAGTGTTTATAAAGTCATTTTTAGTAACAAACATAATATACTTACCTGCTCAGTGGTATTGCATAGAGCAGCCCTGATTCTCCTCTTTTAGGGTCCCCTGCTGACACTCCTGGCTCCTCCTCTTCTTGGTGTGCCACTATAGGAAGCTGCTTCCTATTATGGCACACCTGCAGGCTTGAACCCAAGCCTCAGTTCCTGCAACTATTTTAAAGAATTACACATTCGTAACAAGTAGCAAAGAAGTTTTAAAACAAGAACTCACTGACCTATGTAGCTGCAGGTACTGTGGAGCAATTCATCATGAAATTTAAAATAGAGGCACTGAAAACACAGCTCCTTTACCCTTATTCCTTCTGACAGCCTGCTAATGCAAACAAACAGCAAGTGCTGTAAGCTGTTCTAAAAAATGACTGCAACCAAACTTCAGAGTCTCTGTTGTAATGTTCAAGTACAAATTATTCCACAGTACCTGCAGTTGCAGAGGTCAGTATGAACTTGCTGTAAAGCCCCCTAATGTAAATAGTTTAATGTCTATGTCTGAGCACAGGGTACCATTTATTATCAGCCTATGTCAGCCCCTGCACAGCAGCACACAGACTGGGAGATGAAGGAATTGGGTTTGAAACCAAGCAGGCTTTGTTACTTCATTATTCGACCAGAAGTCTGCCAGTGGGGAGGTGATACCAAAATATTCCCTAACTACTCCTGGCTGTGCATTCTGGAAGAGACATAAGAATCACAATCGTGGCTGGACAGAATCAGAAATCTTTTGAAAGGTAAGACAGTTCACATACATGCATTTTATCTATGTGTTCAGCTTTATAGAGTATGCAAACCCAATATTTCATACTCCTGACATGTGCCTACTGTACCATGTGCTTGTATGAAAAAGTAACCTGTTCTCTTTGTATTGCTTCCTTTGTGTGAAATCTCTGGTGCTTCTGCCAGTCCCTCTACGTTTCTATTAAAAACTGACCACACTAAGCATGAGAGCACAGCATAGCCAGTTCTCTAGCTGTGCTGAGAACGCATTGTGCTTTCCTCTAATAATCAGTCTTGCCCTGACAGCCCCCACCCACACAGCCATTCACTGGGAAGTTTAGTGTTCTGCTGTTTCTCCACCCCCAGCTCTCTGTTCTCAGCTACATAAGGAGCTTAGAGGGTAAGCGATCACTTATAAAACAGGAGGAAAAAAAACATATCTGTAATGGTTTTTGTATCTATATGCAAATGTTTTGCCTTTCATTTCTATTTTAAACTAAATGGGTTGTTTAACAAGGTAGGGGTTCACATATACTTTAACAATGTTGTATATGTTTATTGCATAGGCCTATAAATGGCTATGGAATGTTGTGTATCTATATAAATAAAACATGATCATTATTTTATTTGTTACATTTTTTTATGATTTTGCTGCTGCTTTAGGATTTTATTTTTTCATTTTTTGCAACAGGTCTGTTTTTTTTTAAAGCACAATCAATATGCCTGTTGATTCAGTCGTGATATGTGTTGCGTATGTGATCAGAGTATAAACTGATCTGCTTGTGTCTGTCTTCAATCTATTCTTTCTAAAGTCTAAACATGTCTCCACTAAGCACATATCTATCTTTTATGTCCCTCAGCTCCCTTGCATTGACTATCCATTTAACAAGCCACAGACTCCGAACTTCTGCCCTTTCAGATGTGTCCATAACATAACATGTCCAATTATCAGGAGACCATCAGACACAATGGCACAATATATTAATATCTATCAGCTCTGCGTCTCTGCAAGACCCGAAGCATGTCATGGGACTTAAATTTAATGGGAATCAGAATTCTGCCCTCGTAGATGCCTGTCACAGCCTGCACAGAGCCAGGAGAGGGGCGAGAGGTGGAAGATGAATGACTTTCAATCTACCAATTGGATTGCTGGCGTCCCATAGGGGGGCCAGAAAAGGCTGGAGTCACGGCGGTATATAGGAAGAAGGATGCTGGTCTGGAGACTAGTAACAATGTCTGTGTGATATCTATCATTCAGGAGGCATCCAAACGCAGCGTGCAAGGGAAATGAGGGCGAGCAGGGGGACACCGCAACGGATCTAATTTACAGTTACAGAGAAATCAGACTGGTGGAAAGAAAAGCAAGGATAGCAATGTAGGGGAAAGAATCAAATGCAAAGAGAAGAAAGCAAGTCAAAGAGAAAAAAAAAAAGAGAAACACAAAACAATAATGAAATAATAGAATAAAACAAGAGACTGAAATAGAAGGAACACATCTACTGGTAAAAGACATTGACTAGGAAAAACAGCTAAAACACCAGAAGCAATTTCCGTAAATGTTCTCTCTGTCAGTGGTGCAAAACAGCGAGCTAATTATTTTTGAGGCTTCCTGTTTATGGGTGATTGGATCTACAATGTGCAAGTGTAAAGGGCGGACAAACGCTTATTCCACAGAGCCACCAGGATGCCCTAAATGATAGGGGACAGGTCCAGTGATCACAGGATGCCTCAGAGAACAGCTGCTACTCTTCAGACTGAAAGCATTTTTCATATTTTATTTGGATGCCTCCTGGTAAAATCCCATTGCAGATGATACAAATAGCCTTGGTGTCACCCAGGAATAGCTTGAGTTCATATCTTGGAGAATGGATAACACGTTATTTTTAAAGTATTCAGTATTTTACAAGTTTTTTATGGAGTATGCATCCCCTTTTATCAATAACAAAGTAGTAGTGCCCCCCTGGCCCCCCACAAGCATATAAGAATCCTCAGAGGTGGGTTGGGCTAGCGTGTGGGAAGGGCTTAGGCACTCTAGTGGGGATACTAAGAACTACACTTGCTAATTGCCTACATTCTAGGCTGGAGTTTGTGGTAATGCAAAATCAGCATTAGGCTACAACTTCAGACTTAGGTTCCATGTACACGGGACACTTCTGAATGATGGAAACTGACTGCTGGAAAGCGTACGTTAAAAAACGTCTGTTTAGCCGCGTTTGCATAATGCGTTTATGAGTGTTTGCGTTAAGAAGCGTTTTTCAAGTTAAGCACAGGAGAACCTCCCAAATGCCCAGAATGCACTGAAAAGTGGTAAATTATTAACTATTTCAGACTGTTTCAGAGAAATACAGAGAGTAAAAGCAGGAAAAGCAGTACGTGTTGAGATTAGCTTAGGTGGAAGTTGCTTATTAACATTTCTTTTGTTTCCAAGGGTGGTAAAGGTGTCCAGTGGAAGGAGTCATTAAGGTCACCTGGCAGGAGGTCTTCATGAAGAATTTGAGGTGTGAATGGTCATTAACATATCTTTTGTTTCCAAGGGTGGGAGAAGTCTGAGGTGTGAATTGGTCATTACAATGTGTGACAAGCTTGGTAGGAACATCCTGTGTCAGTGTTTTGTCCATTTGAGTACCTTGAAAACACTTTGCATGCATTTTTCATGATGAAAAAAAGGATAGCATCGGGAACTGGAAGAGTTAAAAAAAAATTCAACCGCAAACACTTATAAATGCGACTTAGCCACGTATAGTGCATTTACAAGCGTTTTGCGTTTGAAACGCTGACAAAATCGACTGCTGAATGCAAGTTTTCTGCGTTAAAAAAAACTACTGTAAACTCAAATGCCTGTAAATGGCTGTAAACAAAAATGTGTACATGGGCACATAGGAAAACATTAGGGAGAGTTCAGGGGCTGCTGAAAAAGATCTTGGGTGGGAAAGAGCCTCCATCCATGACTACGGGTATCTTGGTCCTGAAAGTGTTAACCCAAATGTGAGAGACAGCTGAAAATGGCAGGAAGCAGTCAACAGGAGTTCATGAGATTTCCTGTAGAGCAGGACACACTTGTGAGAAATTCATATGAGTTGTTTAGTTACTGAAACACTGCTGAGCTGTGGTGACTTTTTCTTTGTACCCCTGGAGCAGGCAGGGCCTTTAAACCCTGCTAACAGACAAGTTTATGCTGGCAATGAGCTGGAGTTTGCTTTGTTACAGAGGTTGATGGACTGTCTTGTTTTTCATGCTGACAAATAAGCAGTTTTTGTTTGCCTTTTTGAAAAATAAAGACTGTTTGCATTTACAAGCATGGCTGGCTAGTGATCCGGAACCCCTAAATATCACACAGCCTACCAACCCCTAAATTTGAATAGGCATTCCTGCTTGGAGCAGGGTGGCTACAAGGACAAACTTATGCTACATGTTTACTAAATGAGTAGCACAAAAATGATCATCACACTTTGGTATGAAAGCCTTGAAGTTCTATGAAGTGATTTAAAAGGGCAGCCATGATCCTGGCTGACTCATTAATACTTATGCTGACCAGATGATGTAAGATGTTCCAAAGGTGAACCTATCCTTTATAATCTAAGGCAGCATCTCACATGAATACATACATATGCTAGGGCCAATTTTAGACAGGAGTCAGTTAATTTACCAGCATGTCTTTGGAGTGTGAGAGGAAACCTACACAAACACAAGAAGAACATGCAAACTCCAGGAAGATAGTGTCCTGGATGGCATTCAAACTGTGGGCCCTAAGGCTGCAAAGCATAAGTGATAAAATGCTACAAGGCATAAGTGATAACCACTAAGCTTAATTCGCTGTTAAATGTGAATGGAGTTGGAAAGTGGATGATTAGGATCTCTTGGTGAGGAGTTACATGCTACTGACCAAGTAGCTTTCCGGTGAGTGCATGGTGGTGGAGGACTCAGCACTGGAAAGGAGCACTTGGTGCAGTTGAACACAGTTTGCCTTGGTTGGCACCGCAAGCATACAGATTCACATTGGAAGGACTGTTATATATCATTTTTGTTTGCACTTGGCACTTTTGAACAATATTAATTGCATATTTTCATTTATTGATTTGGAATAATATTTATTTGGATAGATATTTATGTGCTGAACTGTTTTGATATTTATAAACATGAATTTATGCTCAGAAGTGTTTAGCAAGTCCCCTCTACCCTTTTCTATCCTTTGGTAATAAGGAAATGTATATTAATTCCCTTCCTATTGTCCTTTCACTAATTAGGTCAACTTTTATGAGTTTAAACCAAGGACAAGTCTAGTTTAAAGGGAAAACAGCTTCTGTAGGTAGACAATCTTGCTAGGATTGTAGACCCTTTCCTGAATAAGTGGCTGGGTTCTGGGGCTTGTCTCTTGCCTTTTAAATATGTTGCCCATAGTTTCATGACTCTAATCTTTATCTGAGCAAATTTCCCATTCTGGTTCTTTATTTTTGCTTTTCTGACTGCTCGCTGTAGCTCTAACACTGTGCCTGAATCTTTCACTGTGAATTTGTCTTCAGCTACCCTCACCTGGCTCTGCTAGCCATTGAAGTAATAATATAGGTCATTACCAGGGACGGACTAACCATTTGGAAACTCAGGCACCGCCTGAGGGCCCAGGGTCAGTAGGGGGCCCCACGAGATGCCCCTGGTACCTTTTTCATAGGCTTTTTTGAGTTTGGGCAAGGACACAAGGGCCCCATGATCCCGTATTGCCCGGGGGCCCCATGAGTTGTCAGTCCACCCCTGGTCATTACAGCAGTTGCCTCAGCAGGAACAAAGCACTTGGTATTGTAATAAATGTTATGGACTAATTTTCTTCATTAAAACAATGTGCTGGAGGTTTTTTTTTCTCAGATACACATTGTAAATTTTAACTAAGCCAATTCGTATGTCAGTGGGTGGATGATTTTGACGTACTCCTAACACATTTTCAGATCTCCGCTATTCACCAAGCAAATAAAGATAGAAAATGTGCCAAAAACCTGTCTAGAAATATTTTTGATGCAGATGGCATTCCTAGCAGGTACAGTACCAATGCCGTGTAGTTAGAGATAAATGTTTTATGAACACACAGATTTTTTTTAGCATCTAGTCCCACACACGCTGGCTTTCTGATGGGATAACCACTTCATTCTAATAAATGAAAATAAATGTGGATTTCAGTTGTATGTTTAGATGTTTTCTCAATACTAAACAGAAGAGCATGCAGGGTGCATTACACTAGGCCAGTAATTCCCAATATGACCCACCCGGGGAATGTATCAGTCAGTAGTCACCAGTCCTATAAGGTATGGAGTGAGGACAAAGCAGCAATTCCAAAATAATAGTCTACACAATATTTGCAGCTCTGCTAAGGATACACTCGGGAAGTGCCAAAAATGTAACGAAAAAACAAAAGCACAAGCGGCGTTCAGTAGTGTGTGGAAAACAATGTATTAGCAATACATTAATACAATAAAAATAAATAAATCGATACAAAAATGTAAAATATTGTTTTTATTAATTGTTAATAAATTGTTGCATCCTCACTAGCACATCTAGTGTGCTCCTTTTTGTGATTTTTTTTTTTTTGTATTTTTATTATTAGAGGTACTACTGATAAAATGTAAAAAATATCAGGATATTGTTAGGCATTTTGGATGCCTGTGTCCCCTGCTGTGTACAATGTTTTTCTGCTGCGTCACTACAGCTCTGCAGAGATACAGTACTTCCATAGTATTTATTTATTTCAGGTACTTATATAGCGCCATCAATTTACGCAGTGCTTTACATATACTGGGGATTGATATCAGTCCCTAACCCTCAAGGGGTGTACAATCTAAGGTCCCTAACTCACATTCATACATACACATACTAGGGCCAATTTAGATCGGATCCAATTAACCTACCAGCATGTCTTTGGAGTGTGGGGGGAAACTGGAGTACCTTGAGGAAACCCACACAGGCACAGGGAGAGCATGCAAACTCCAGGCAGGTGGTGCCAAGGGTGAGATTTGAACCAACGACCCTAGTACTGCCAGGTTGAAGTGCTAACCATTAAGCCACTGTGCTGCCCACAACTGCTGGTTCGACAGGGGCATAAAATGCAGAAAATTATTTGGTCAGTGTAGTTCTGCGCAAACATCCTCACATACTGTACAAGAAAAGTGATCAATAAATATGTTGTACAATGCTTCCTCTGATTGGTGGGTGGATGGCGTCTCAATTTCTACTTCAGAGGAAGCCTTGCATTTATTGATAAAAATGCAGGTTTTACACCTACCTGGCTCAACCAGTGTGTTGTTCAAAATTAAGGAATTTTTACTTTTTGTGCCAGTGGTTAAGGCTCACAGTAAATAAGAGTAGATGTACCAAAAAGAACCCTAATTATTGGGACTTATCAATCTTTATTGAGCCTTATTAGCATTTAAAATATCAACCATAAAAATTACATATGGGCGGTTACCAGGGGCGGACTGACCTTTTGGAAAACTCGGGCACTGCCCGAGGGCCCGGGGTCAGTATCAGGCCCCATGAGATGCCCCTGGTACTTTTTTCATAGACTTTTTTGAGTTTGGGCAAGGGCACAGGGGCCCCATGATCCCCTATTGCCAGGGGCCCCATGAGTTGTCAGTCCGTCCCTGGCGGTTACTTTAAAAGATAAATACATTATTGTATCACCATCCAAAAATATATAAACATTACAGAGTTCATGAAAAACATCCAACGCATTTCAGAGTAAGTCTACTCCTTCTTCAGGGACAAAGCTCTGCACATAGGTGATATGATCTATGGAAGCTAAAACATATATATTTAGAGACCATATAACAATTCTACCAGTGATTATGTATAATATTATGTAAACGTCAAATATACAATGCTCACAGTATAATACAGTGAGAGCCACATATGTTTCCACCACATTTAAAAACATATGGTGTGTAGTTGGATTCACCAATCCTCCCCAGACTGCACCCAGGCAGCCACCAAGTGGATAAGGCCCCTACAAAAAGGCACTGGGGCCGCACTAATTGCCACAAAAGGGAACTACATAACAGAAATAGTGGAAATAAATACAACCAACCAAACAAAAAAGTATATAGTTTTCTATATAGAAAATAGCCAATAAGTCAGATGGTCACCAACCGTTAGTAATGATGGTATAAATCCTATCGTAGCAGATATTATTTGAAACCTGGTAGAGAAAATGCAGCTCCATGCACAGAATGATCCTAAAACTTTTCAAAATAATTCTAGGGAAGTTGGCATCTATTAGAAATACGTCATGGTCATTTTCTCAACAGTAAAGAAGAGTGTTTTTTTATTTATTGTATGTATGCATAATTATTTATTCAATTATTTTTTTTTATTCCCTGTTGAAAATACAAGGCTTCCTCTGATTGGTTAGGGTGGAAATGGTGACATAATCCACCCACCAATCAGTGGACGTATTCATTGATAAAAATACAAGGCTTTTCCTAATTGGTAGAGAAGCACTTGGACTGACACTTTTTCATTCTGGCAGAAAATGGGAAGAGGCCTGTACTGCGACGGAACACAACGTTGTACATTGTATGTAGCTAATGCTACTACAATACATTACAGCACGCACAGCTGCTGCATCATTTTGTAATGTACTTAGTTAGTTTGGGTCAGCTTGGCTCAAAAAAATGTATTTAAAATTATATCAAAGCTGGAATTCTACTTTAAGACAAAAAGGTAAATTATTCAGGGCATTGCTTAGGCACAAAGAACATTTCTATATTTCCCTTTACATAATGTAGCAAATCTTTACTTTTTGAGTTTAGTTGCCTTTTAGGTAATAGAGTGTGTCCTCTCCCCACCCTGATCCTGCTGGCTGAAGTTAGAAAGAGCAGCAGCAGACTGCTGAGGTCATCCCCCTACTCATTCTGCTCTCTCCAGCTGTCAGCTTGTTCCTTTTCAGAAGTGCTACTTCCACTCTTACTTTGTTGTGACCATCTATACAAAAAATACTATATTAAGGGATACTGCTTTCATTGGAAACTAAATCAGTCTAAAGTAATCATGAGAGGCGCGCCAAGCTTTGCATTTCCAAAGCCTGCCTCTTCCCGCTCACTTCCCTGTTGTTCTGCTGGAGCGGCTCTGAGAGATTTCCTCACGCATTCCTTCAGCCTCCCCTCCTCCTAGCAGTGACAGAGAGCCAATTAGCAGGAGAGGACACATTGCACAGGAACCACTAAGGATACTGGTGCATGTAGTCCATGAAGAACACAGTACAATGTAAAAAATGGGCTGTGGACTACATAGGGGCATAAGGCTTTGCACCACAGAGGAGGAGACCATAACTTTTTCCAGGCAAATTACAAGAATTTGAGGAAGACTAGTGTGTGTGTGTGGACCTGTTTCTGTGCATGCCTATACAGAGGGCAGAGCTTAATGTGCTAGGATGGAACTGGGTATCCTTGCTCTGTACTTAGAGCCAGAGACAGTACGGAACAGAGCAAGAGATGGAGCCACAGAGATTTGCTGTGTCTTCGGTCCAGAGCTTGGGAGACCCATTGCCATGTGTGTCTGAATCAGTGAGGACCTGATAGGTGAGAACCCAATTGTGACTGAAGACCACCAAGTGATTTGGACCAAACCTGTTGTGATCAAGGAGTAGTAAGCAGAACAACCTAGCTTAATTTCTAGCTGCACACACTGACTGCCAATATAAACTGCCCCTTACTTAGCAGTCCATCAGCCATCCATTGCACCATCTTTGAGGGACAGCTTCATGTGCACCACCTTACAGAAGGGCCCCAACTATAGCCAGCTAATATTGACAATTAGGAAGCAGGTACTGTACTTTGCAGCCAACTCCAGGGGTACCCCTTTGTCAGGAACACATACACCCACCCACTATTGTAGCTGTATTTGTTGTGTACACACATTGGATTAGCTAATGCTGATACCTTTAACCCTGTTTGCATTGGTTAAAGTTTGGTTTAGCATTGCTGCAGTATGGTTAATTGCCATTAAATAGGCCATTGTCCACCCTATTTAATTCTGCATCTTTGTTCAGTTGCCTGCCTACTGGTTTATGTCTTGTCTTTGACTTGCCTCATTACAATATACTTACTTCATCTAACACTCAGCAGTCGCTGAATGTTAGATAGAGTTACACAGGTATGAGGAGCCCTAAATTTATAACCAGGTGTGTTAGTCGGGACCAAGCAGTTTGAGGAGTCATGGGGGTAGTGCTGCAATTGCCTGCTATTAAATAGAATGCCATGTTTTCAGATGGCTTTTAGGCACTTTTTGAAACTTCCTATTGCATTGACTTGAACCGTAAAATGAAGGTCACCTGACCAAAAAAAGACACAAGTTTTAGTGTTGAGTACTGTATCTGGTGTTATCACAGCCTAGAGAGGAATATTTATTTCTGACAGGCATGGCACTGAAAAGCGTAGGTAAGCTCATCTGGTGTGAGTAAGCTGTCAGAAAGAGCATAGTTCATAGATCATTTCAAAAGCTAAAACCAATATTTCAGAAATGTAATGAAATTATAATGATGTCAGTAAGGCTTAGAATACCCAGGCACCTTGAGCTGTCAGACACTTCTCTTTCTTAGCTGCCAGTCTGACCCTCTACAGAGTCTGCCATCCAGGCTACTGGCCAGAACTGAACAACACAGCTACCATATCAGTCAGATTTGATGATGGCTTGGGTACAAGTTACTTATAGAAATGGGCAAATCTATTTGGGTTTGATTAGTGGGGACATTTGCAAACCCCATTGAAGTCAATGAGAAGTAAATCTTGACAATCAATTCTTACCAGGCTAATAAGCCTTGTAAGATTGTCAAACAAAGGTCATGGGCAGAGAAAAATTGTTCAGTGGGAGGACACTCTTCTAACCACTTCAGAAGGTTTTACCCCCTTTTTGACCAGGGCATTTTTTGCTATTCAGCACTGTGCTATTTCAACTGGTAATTGCGTGATCATGCATCACTGTGCCAAAACAAAATGTATATCCTTTTTTCACTAAAATTAGGCTTTATTCTGGTGGTCTTTGATCACCACTATGGTTTTTATTTTTAGTGATATAAATGGAAACAAAACAAAAAAAATTATATTTTTGATTTTCTGTTATAAAAATATCCAATAAACTCAAATTTCTCCATAAATTTAAGCCAAAAATGTACCCAATAAGTGTATAAAAATTGGTTTGCTATAGGGTCTACAAACTGTGGTATATACAGTATTTACTGTAATTTACACAGCTTTTACAGTACTTTCTGACAGCCTATCAAATTTCTTGATGTGCTGAAATGCAAAGGCAGGACAAACACCCCCAAATTACTCCTTTGGGAAAGTAGAAAACCCCAAGGAATTTGCTGCTGAGAGCCATGTTGAGCCCATGGAAGATTTTATTTTTGTCACAGGTCTTTAAAAAATGTTTCCCTTTTTTTTTCTTTTTTTTTAAACAAAGTTGTCACTTAGATTAAATATTGCTTAACCTCCCTAACGGTATTCCCGAGTGTAGCTCGGGGTAAAATTTCTATACCAAAAGCGGTAACCCCGAGCTACACTCGGGCTTACCATGCAGCGCTGCATAGGGAGTCCCTGCAGCACTTACCTTGTCCTTGGCTCCCGCGATGTGTCCCGTGCAGCGTCCCCGGCCATCTCCTCCGGCCAATGCCGGCATCCGTCTTCTGTGTTCCGGTCCCTGTGACATTGGGACGTACGGGCGCCGCCTGCGGCGGCGGGAAATTTGAAAATTAAAAAAAAATGTCATTTTTTTCAAAACGATTTTACATAGTAAAACATTGCTGTTTCAACCCATTTCACATACATTTTGTCCCGAGTGCTTTGTCCTGCGCCCTGCCTGCATTTTGATTGTTCTTTCTGCCTGAAAACGTAGAAAAGTCCATGGCGTCCAAAAAGTGTCCCTTTAGGTCAAAAGCGGGTTTAGACCAGCTAGAGAACAGCGATAGTAAATCAGAACCACTTGCAGAATTGAGTGATAATGATTCGTGGAGAAATTCGTCATCAGACACTGAAAACGATTTTGCGACTTTGCTCAGCGATGTGCGAACTTGGCGCTATATTTCAAATTTCAGTGTTTTTGGTTTGATTATATTATTGAATTAAATGTATTATTATTATATTATTATTTTTTATGATTATTTATTAAATTATAATTTATGATTTCGTGTTTCAAGTTTTATCCTACCCGGGATGTTTAATAGACTCTTGTTCGGACAGATTTCAGTGAGTTATTCCTAAAAATTACAGCCTACAATAAAAAAACTACATATTTCCATGCAAAATAATGGTACCGCTTTCAGCACCAAAAATATGAAATAATCATACCGCCAGGGAGGTTAAACATGTCATGAGTATATGTGGAATTATATCCCAAAATACATTCTGCTGCTTCTCCTGAGAGAGTACCACTGACCTGGTATTTTATGCCCAACATTAGACGCTTCCACCACACATCACCCACTCTTCTAACCACTTGAAGACCAAACCTTTTATGACACTTTTTATATACATAAAACAAATTTATTTTTTGCTAGAAAATTACTTTGAACCCCCAAACAGTATATATATTTTTAAAATATACAATTTTGAGTGTTGTAATTTTTTATGTTACAGTATTTGCACAACGATTTTTTAAATGCTATTTTTTTCTGAAAACATACTTTTTTTTAGTTTAATACACAAAAACACAATATATTGCCTAATTGTTTGCTAACATATAAAAGATGATGTTACACCAAGTAAATAAAAACTAAACATAACATGCTTTAAAATTGCGCACGCCCGTGCAATGGTGACAAACCACGTACATTTTTAACATCCATAGGCGACACTTTAAAAGCCTTAACTGTAGAGGTTACCACTTTAGATGTACACATGAGGTCTAGTGCTAGAATTACTGCTCTCGATCTGAAGTTCATGGTGACACCTTACATGGGGCAATTGCCGGCGTGTGAGTTCACCTTTACGTGCTAGCACAGGGAGATGGGGGTGCTTTTACAGGAAAGTCAACTGTTGGCTGAAAAAAACAATACCCAGATGATCCCTGCAGCTGCAGGCATCATCCTGGTATAACTGGTACCAGTATGTTGCTGGTCCTTGTTGGGCACATATGTAATGTTCTTTATTTCATGCAGCTTATGGGACGAACGAAAAAATAGAACTTAACAGATTTCTCCATTCACATCGATCAATGTGGATGAAGAAATCTCTGCCAAAAAAAGTGAAAGAAATACCATATTTTCCGGCGTATAAGACGACTGGGCATATAAGACGACCCCCTACTTTTCCTGTTAAAATGTAGGGTTTGGGCTATACTCGCAGTATAAGACTACCCCTCTTCCAATGCACACCAGTGGGAAGAATCGTGCCCCATCATTGGTGTCAGTGGGAGGAATAGTGTCCCATCATTGGTATTAGTGGGAGGAATAGTGCCCCATCATTGGTATTAGTGAGAGGAATAGTGCCCCATCATTGGTATTAGTGGGAGGAATAGTGCCCCATCATTGGTGTCAGAGCGACAAATTGTGCCCCATCATTGGTGTCAGTGGGAGGAATAGCACCCCATCATTGGTGTCAGTGGGAGGAATAGTGCCCCATCATTGGTATCAGTGGCAGGAATAGTGCCCCATCATTAGTATCAGTGGGGGGAATAGTGCCCCATCATTGGTGTCAGTGGGAGGAATCGTGCCCCATCATTGGTGTCAGTGGCAGGAATAGTGCCCCATCATTAGTATCAGTGGGGGGAATAGTGCCCCATCTTTGGTGTCAGTGGGAGGAATCGTGCCCCATCATTGGTGTCAGTGGGAGGAATAGTATCCCAACATTGGTGTCAGTGGGAGGAATAGTATCCCATCATTGGTGTCAGTGGGGGGTGGAGGAATAGTGCCCCATCATTAGTGTCAGTGGGGGGGGGAATAGTGCCCCATCAGTGGGGGGGAGGAAAAGTGCCCCATCGTTGGTGTCAGTGGGAGGAATAATGCCCCAATGATGGGGCACTATTCCTCCCACTGACACCAATGACACTTGCTGACCCCTGTTCCAGTATGGTGCTGCTGCAGCCAGCATATGTGGTTGCAGCAGCACCTCTGTACGGCACACTTAACGGCCGCTCCTTCACTCGATTTTCGCGGGGCCGCTCGGCTCCGCCTCCTCGCCGGTGATTGGCCACCTGTGTGAGGAGGCGGAGCCGAGCAGCCAAGCGAACATCCAGTAGCCGAACCGAATGAAGGAGCAGCTGCGCTTCCTGCACCGGATCGTCATGGGACCAGAGCCAGGTAAGAAATAGCAGCCCCTGCCCACTCCTGTACTTAGTGTCCCTTGGAAGGGGGGGCGGCGGCAGCACCGCGCCTCCCCCCTAAAAAGTGTCAGCATGCCGTATACCGGCGTATAAGACGACCCCCGACTTTTGAGAAGATTTTCAAGGGGTAAAAAGTCTTCTTATACGCCGGAAAATACGGTACATGCCGAAGCATAGGAGCGATCCACCCACTGACCACCCCAGGCCCCCATGCTTGGGCATATATGTTCTTTTTTTCTAACTGCAGATGAGAAATCTCCTCCAGCAGCAGCTGCCATATATATTCTAAAAGCACACCCTGTTGCTGTCAGAATAAACAGATTTTGGCTGCAGCTGAATGGAGTTCCAGCAAAGGGCTCTATAGGCCTGTGTTCAAATTCTTAGTGGCTGCAGGACGTTACTAGTGCTAGCCACCGCACCAGCTTGGACTGCACTTTTTTGTTTTTTTTAACCATTATTTTTTATTTATTACTATTTAAAAAAAATATTAAAGTTCTATTTGTAAACTAAGCCACTTTCAAAGCTAATAGGCTTGGGTTTGTGAAACAAAGGGCACGGGGAACTGGATACCCCCAGGGGGAACATGTACCAATGTAAGACATATATTTTTTTTAAATATTATTCAGTGAGGAGCAAATCTTTAAAAAAGGTTTAAAGAGTGACATTACACAATGCTTGGTGGATTACTTAAACCTTCCTGTGGAGTGGAAGATCTGTACAATGTATTAAACAAAAGTGACATTTAAAAAGGGTAAAAACATTTAGATTGCCAGTAAATGACATTTTTTAGTTGCTTCATTCTGTTTGTAAACAAAGCAGCCAGGGTTCCCCTCAACATTCAATCAAAACTAGATCCCTATTCAAATGAAGGCCTAGTATTTTAAGGGGGACCCTATTAACAAAATGAGGAGGGTTCCCCCTAAAATTCATAATAGACAACCTTAAAAAAAAAGAATGCTCTCTCCCACCCCTCCCCAATGTATTTTGGACGCAGGCATGCACCCTGGCTGGCTAGGAATGGGCTTCCTCCCTTTTGGACAATACTATACAACATGCCCTTAACATAAGGAGAATGCCTTACTATGGGGCCCCCTCCTGGTAAAGCACCTCCTCCTTATGCTGATGGAGACAAGGGCCTCTTTTCCACATTCCTGGTCCTATGGATGTAGTGAGGGACTTATCAGAATCTGGAAAAGGGTGCTGCAAGATATCCGGCCCTCTCTGCTTTGTGACTGAGTCAGAGGGTACATAGTCCAACAGCAGGGGCGGACTGACCATTTTGAAACTCGGGCACTGCCCGAGGGCCCGGGGTCAGTAGGGGGCCCCATGAGATGCCCCTGGTACCTTTTTCATAGGCTTTTTTGAGTTTGGGCAAGGACACAGGGGCCCCATGATCCCCTATTACCCGGGGGCCCCATGAGTTGTCAGTCCGCCCCTGTCCAACAGTGTAAATCTATTACCAATGACATCCTCCAGAGATGTAGAGTTGCAATGAACAAGGCCAACCAACCTGCTGAAACTAAACACACCAACACAATAAGTTCTGAATAGACTTTCACCACAAATAACATTTCCCTGTCTGACAGATAAATTGAGATCCCATGTGCATCATTATTAAAAAATGGTCCTTGGCTGCTAAGATGCATCTTTGCAACCGAGGGGCAGTGAGGGGGATGGGGGGCAGATGCACAGCCCTAAGTAAGAAGCTGTCACATTTAGTGGCACTAATAATACTGCCACTTAAAGTTCGACTTCCTGCAGCAACCAGAGGTTTTCTTCAGCAGACAAGAAAGCTATTTAGTTCACCTATTCAGGGAACAGCAGGAGTATGCGACGAACCCTGTAAAACAGTAAACCCTAGTTACTTGTATTATGCAGAGAACCAGTTGCATGGGAAAGCTCAGAATTGCTTTAAAGGAAACCCGTGCTAGGAAGAGTCTGCCATTCCTAACCTCTCCTTCTGAAAATTTTAGCTCCCTGGAAGACATAATAATCCAATGTCTTTGGTAGTTTCTGAGCCACTGACCTGAAAAAGATACGCAGATCAGGAGCTCTGAATTCAAGCCGACTTTCCCCTCCATTCATTTACACAAAATATTAAACACGCCTAAATATTTTCTCAGCCAGTTCTTTTTTTAATATATATATATTTTTATATATATATAGATATATATAGATATATCTAGATAGATAGATAGATAGATAGATAGATAGATAGATAGATGCATATCTATATAGATATAGATATATATATATAGATATATACGTATATGTATATATGTGTGTGTGAACTGGCTGAGAAAATATTTAGGCATGTTTAATGTTTTTTTGTTGTGGTTGTGGTTGTGTTAGCCAATACAAAAAGCTTACCTAAAAAAAATACTTATAAATAAAATTACAAAGAAGAACTAACAAGTGTATGCTTTGTAGATAGTGTATACACTTAAAACATAAGTAGGTATTATATTATTACCAAAACATATTTTTGTTTAGCTGAGGATTAGAGTCTTGGTCACATGACACTGAAGCACTTGGACATCGTGTAGAAAAAGCATTCTATTAGCCGTACATGTGATAATCCTTCAAAAGGAACAGATATCCTATATCTGGATAACAGAAACATTGATTTTGATAGACAGACAGACAGACAGACAGACAGACAGACAGACAGACAGACAGATAGATAGATAGATAGATAGATAGATAGATAGATAGATAGATAGATAGATAGATAGATAGATAGAGAGATAGATAGATAGATAGATAGATAGATAGATAGATAGATAGATAGATAGATAGATAGATAGATAGATAGATAGATAGATAGATAGATAGAAAATATGCAATGTCATAGTATAATAAATACAATAATAAAAGATAACAAAAATAATTTTTGCAATAATAGCTCACACAAGGGTGAATAATTCCAGCCTAAATGTTGTTAGTGGCCCAAGAATGGATAAGAATAACAACTAGGCATTAACAGATAGATTGCCTTGCAGGCAGTCCACACAAACCTCTATCAATACAGGCTAAAGCACATTTGTATTTAAGCTATTGTACAATCTACAAGGAATTTAAAAAATAAATGAATATAAATGTGAACAGCATGGATGGGTGATTCTGAGTGGGGGTTGAAACACCCCCAAAATTAGGAAAATCCAAACTTGCACCCAAAATGTATTAATGTCAATGGGGGGGGGGGGGCAATCTTGATATTCATTTTGTTCCTTATGTTGGGCTAATGAACAAACTATAGTCAAAAAAGAGACATAAGAAACCTGCACTGCCGTAAAGGACCACAGCAAAATTAATGAGAAAAAAAAATTACAGTATAGAGTCTTTTCATGCTACTTCTAGGGCTACATGGAAGATACACTATTTCTTTAAAAGTGGTACTTCACTTTTTAGTTAACATTGATTATTTTTAATCCTTATGCTGCTAGCAATAGTGAATAGATAGGAGAGTATATCATATTTACCTTACATTTCTTCAGTTACTTTTCGGTTTCCAAGCCTAGGCAAATTATGTCATACATCCCAGGAGTCTTCAGGAAGGGATATTGCCAAAAGTATTGGGACGCCTGGCTTTACACGCACATGAGCTTTAATGGCATCCCAGTCTTAGTCCGTAGGGTTCAATATTGAGTTGGCCCCGCCCTTTGCAGTTATAACAGCTTCAACTCTTCTTGGAAGGCTGTCCACAAGGTTTAGGAGGGTGTCTGTGGGAAGGTTTGACCATTCTTCCAGAAACGCATTTGTGACGTCAGGCACTGATATTAGATGAAAAGACCTGGTGTGCAGTCTCCGCTCTAATTCATCCCAAAGTTGTTCTATCTGGTTGAGGTCAGGACTCTGTGCAGGCCAGTCAAGTTCCTCCACCCCAAACTTGCTCATCCATGTCTTTATGGACCTTGCTTTGTGCACTGGTGAGCAGTCATGTTGGAACAGGAAGGGGCCATCCCCAAACTCTTCCCACAAAGTTGGGAGCATGAAATTGTCCAAAATGTCTTGGTATGCTGACACCTTAAGAGTTCCCTTCACTGGAACTAAGGGGCCAAGCCCAACCCTTGAAAAACAACCCCACACTACAATCCCCTCTCCACAAAACTTTACATTTGGAAGAATGCAGTCAGGTAAGTAACGTTCTTTCAGCAACCGTGAAACTCAGATACATCTATTAGATTGCAAGATAGAGAAGCATGATTCGTCACTCCAGAGAACACATCTCCACTGTTCTAGATTCCAGTGGTGGCATGCTTTACACCACTGCATCTGACACTTTGAATTGCACTTGGTGATATAAGGCTTGGATGCAGTTACTCGGCCACAGAAACCCATTCCATGAACCTTTCTATGCACCGTTGTTGTGCTAATCTGAAGGCCACATGAAGTTTGGAGGTATTTATCTATTGACTCTGCAGACAGATGGTGACTTCTGCTCAATGTGCACTTCAGCATGCGCTGATTCCGCTCTGTCATTTTACGTAGCCTACCACTTGGTGGCTGAGTTGCTGTTGTTCCCAGTTGCTTCCACTTCCACGTTACAATACCACTAGCAGTTGAGCGTGGAATATTTAGTAGGAAGGAAATTTCACAGATGGACAGGTGGCAACCTATCACGGTACCACGCTTGAATTCACTGAGCTCCTGAAAGCGACCCATTCTTTCACAAATGTTTGTAGAAGCAGTCTGCATGCCTAGTTGCTTGATTTTGTAAACCTGTGGCCATGGAGGTGATTAAAACACCTGACTCCAATGCAGTAAGCCGATATATGTAGCACGATGGCGCCATTCCAAGCCAATAAGCACCTCACTGGTAGGAAGGGGGAGTGGTGTCCACAATAGTTTCCAGTCTGGCAAGCGTGATGTGGGAAAGGTCGCCACTCTAACCGCACATGGAATTTTGTATAAAGATGGACTCAGCCGTCGCTCCGGCCACGTACTTTGACGCGTTTAACCCCGGCTTCCAGGGGCTTGGTTACAGAGGAGTCCATTGCTTACAGACTCCTCTGCAACCAAGCCACAGTGAGCAGGGTGAATCACGTCAGAGGGTGTAGCCAAGGCGATGGCTGGGGCCATCTTTATACAAGATTCCACATGTGATTAGAGCGATGTCCTTTCCCACATCACACCTGAATCCAATGATTTGGAGGGGTGTCCTAATACTTTTGGCAATATAATGTAAGTGTGTAAGGTTTTGTCAGCCAGTCAACAAGTGCCTGAACCCAAGTTTGTGTAACCTTACCACTGCTATGTTCTACAGCATCTGCTCACCCTCTATAACTCAAAGCACAGTGCCTCTCATTTTAGACCTGGCTCTCATTGTATTACTTTTTTTGAAGGTGAATGGAATTGTTAGTTATTACTGAAACTATGGCAATAGGAGGGGGAATGTGTTGTGCTTTTGATCTACTGTAATTATCGCACAGTAATGCAGCAGCCTGCTGCGCACAATGGGCAGCTCCAACTGTTCGGCATCAAGTGTATGCTGCACCAAACTTAAAAAGACTATACAAAATTAAATATAATATCCCATTCCATATACAGTATATTATATATACATTTATATTTATATATATATATATACACTGTGTATATATATATATATATTTATTTTTTTTATGTAATTATTTATTTATTTTTTTACCCTAGTAAAAAATAAAATAGAAAACCATGAACTGAAAGAAAAATGCTAATAAGTCACAAAAGTTAGAAAAAAAGCTGTGTTAAAACACAGGTTAGAGAACAAGCAAACTTACTGCTGATACAAACAGAGTACTAAGAAGGACAATAAGGCCTATGGAAATGTGTTAACACAGAGGGTACAAAAAGGTATGTACAGTGTAATCTACATTATAGCATGGTATAGTGCTGTAAATCACTGAATAGCACAGTATAGCACCATATAGCATTGTAAAGCATAGTATATCACACAGCAAAGTATCTCTCCCTATACATATTTGTACATCTTCCCTAACCAGCTGCAACCAAACACGCTGACAATATGGCTGATGGAAGCCCATCAATTTATGGTGAGGGCTCTGGTGTGTTCATTTTTATCAAATGATTGGCTCTAAGTCACCCACCTGATCAGGGACAAGGGTTTACGGGTTCAGGCACAAATTTTCAGCCATAAATTCTGAGTTCCAATGAACCACGAAACTGCCTCGAACCTAGGGTGGCTAAAATATAAGCTCGTCACTAGTGAACAGCTATATCTAATAGGTAGCATTTATCTAAATTATAAACACAAATGTTGAAACCATGCTAAAGAAATATGAATGAAGGTGATCATGCACAGTGCTTCATCCATCCAGAGTAAACTACTAAGACCATTTTCATCATGCTATGGAACATGAATAAGTCAATAAAGCAAAAAGTTGTCAGGTTTGAGGAACCCTAAACCATCTATAGCACAGAGAGTTATTGCAATGCCTTGAATGTAGCAGTCATAGAAACAGGTGGTATAGTCTAGTTAACCTCAATAAAATATTCATCAAAATATCAGAACTGATCCCTCTCTGTATATACATACTGTAAGACCCCAGATGGCAAGAAGTGAAAGACCTCTGTCACCCCTAAAATTCCACTCGGACCTGACCCACATTGGCCAGTCAAGTAAGTCAACCTCAGACTCCACAACTGCTCTGTTAACTGTTCTCTTCTCTAAACCCACCTAAGCCTTCATCCCTGCTCCTGGCCTTAGATTTTAAATTACTGTGGATCAGATATGTTGTTATTCAACACAACTACTAGTTGTAGTCGAGGATCAGAAATGTTCGGCTCTGCAGCACTAAAATGCAACAAAGAATGAAAAAAAGTATTTTAATAAAACAATAAAACAAACCAGGTGTTTTCCTGGTTCCACTACCAGAAAGGATAAAGGCATATTTTAAATATTGTGAAAAAAAAAAAACTAGTGAAGAATGCAATGTCGATGCTGTTGCACACCTTGGCACCAATGAATTGACCCAGCAAAATGTGCTTTCTGTACAGAATGATTTTCAGACTTTGGGCCAAGATGGGAGCCACTGGTAGTATTGGCTCTTCTGCTGTTACTCTTGGCACTAGGCGGAACCTCACGCCTGCTGACACCACAAAAATACCCTTGCTGGGGCCTCCTGACAGTTGCACAAGAGGGGCACACACTGACTGTGGTGAAGTAAACAGGTTGTATTGGCAAGACTAGAGTGGTAAGGTAATAATACAGTTAAATGATTCAAAGTAAACACACCAGAGAAGGCAACAACAATACAGTGCAGTTAACCCCAGTACCTTTAAAGTGAGGCTAAATATGTACTGCAGTACCAAGAGCGTAACCAATATCTCTCTGACTGAGAGATCACACTCATAGTGACTTCAGATGACTACCAATAAGACAACAGACTATTTCATTTAGGAGCTCTAATTTGGGAGAGTCTAGGTTTAGGCCTGAGAAGCAATCAAATCTCCTGCACACCAGTGCTGCTATCAGACCTTTGGGTATGAATAGTTCCTGGATATATCTCTGCCGGCTTATTTGGAGCCCTTTACGTTAGGATGCAAAACAAGATAATATTGCTCTAAGGCAGTGGTGGGCAACCTTTTTTTTCAACTGAGCCAAATCTCGCCAAAACCACGATTGAAATTTATTTTGAGAGCCACATTTTTAAAACTGAAAATACATAGGATGGTACACTGTTTTTAGTTTCAATAAGTTTTTATAGTAATTCATCCCCCATAGTAATTCATCCCCCATATAGTAATTCATCCCCCATATAGTAATTCATCCCCCATAGTAATTCATCCCCCATATAGTAATTAATCCCCCATATAGTAATTCATCCCCCATAGTAATTCATCCCCCATAGTAATTCATCCCCCATATAGTAATTCATCCCCCATAGTAATTCATCCCCCATAGTAATTCACCCCCCCTATAGTAATTAATCCCCCATAGTAATTCATCCCCCATATAGTAATTCATCCCCCATATAGTAATTCATCCCCCATAGTAATTCATCCCCCATATAGTAATTCATCCCCCATATAGTAATTCATCCCCCATAGTAATTCATCCCCCATATAGTAATTCATCCCCCATAGTAATTCATCCCCCCTATAGTAATTAATCCCCCATATAGTAATTCATCCCCCATAGTAATTCATCCCCCATATAGTAATTCATCCCCCATAGTAATTCATCCCCCATAGTAATTCACCCCCCCTATAGTAATTCATCCCCCATATAGTAATTCATCCCCCATATTAATTCATCCCTCATATAGTAGTAGTAAGTAAGTAGTAAGTAGTAAGCCAAGTCCCCCCTGTGTCAATTCACTTACCTTTGCTCCGCACGTTCTTCTCACCGTGTTCCCGCGCCGTTCCGGTCTTCAGGGCGGACTGTGAGAGGAGCCTAGCTCCTCTCACGTTCATCACGCTGCCCCGCCTACACACATCCTGACAGCCAATCACTGGCTATCAGGATGTGAGTGGCAGCGAGACTGGCCAATCATTGCATTTGAGCGTGCTGCCCTGGCTGTTTTCCTTTTTTGATCACGCTCCGCGGGCCCGGATTAAAAGGTCCGCCGGGCCGTAGTTTGCCCATTGCTGGGCTAGCTGCAGAGTCCTGACTTTTGGGGCGGCCGCCCGAGAGGAGGGAGGGGAGCGGGCGCCCGGCACACAGAAGAGCCGCATTAAAGTGTGTAAAGAGCCACATGTGGCTCGCGAGCTGCGGCTTGCCAACCACTGCTCTAAGGTATGAAGTCAATGGGGAAGTTCACTTTGAGATGTGAAATCAGTAGGGAAGTTTACTTTAAGATCTGGAATTAATGGAGGAGTTCCATAAAGGGGTGAACTTATTCAGTAGGACTGCCCCTTTAAGTTGGCTAAGCAAAGATAAATTCTGTTGGTGCAAGTGGGTGGTTAAACAGGAAGAGAAGTGTTAACAAAGCTCAGCACTCTGAGTTCAGTGTCAACTTTAGCGTAAAGGAGTGTCAGCTTGCAGCAATAGATGGTGGCAATGTATTTAGCTCTGTTTATAGACAGTATCAGGAAGTGAGTATAGCACAAATAGGCCTGCATGGCAATAAGAACCAATTGTAATGAGTAGCAATGAAGTGTGGGTTGGTGACCTTCTCACCAAGTTCTTCTGTGGTAGTCCCGGAAGAATGCAAGTTATGCGGTGGGGTGCCCCCTTAAATGGTGATGCAGCTGTGCAGGTCTGGATGCATGCACTCCACACAGATGCTCTGGATGCTGAAGGATCTCCCAAGAATGGTCTCCTCCACTCAGCGCTCAGCACAGCAGTCTGTTCCTTGACTCACTACAAGCTCTGTTGAATGCAGCTCAATCTGGTTTAGAGAGCACAGCCCAGCAGTCACACACACACTCCTTCAAGTTGGCATGTCTCTCCCCAATGACCCCAGCTTCTTTCCAGGCTTTTCCTTTTATAATGTCCCTCCCCATGGCAGGTTCTTCTGGGCATTATAGTTATAAGTTGAGTATAGAAAGTCCTGTTTCCAGACTACATCTCCCAGAATGCTCTGAGTACTTGTATTAAAGCTTTGGTGAGGCAAAGGCTGAAGGCTACCATCTTGTGGGAAAATAGAGTACTGCATCCTCAGTAACTGCACTGTGTTACATTTGCATTTTCAGATGTCTTACCTGTTTATAATATATGACTAGAGAAAGTCATTTATATTGCAGAGTTCAATGTTTGGCTAAAAGAATAGTGTAAATATTAGGGTTTCGGTTATGTTCGTCATGATGCTAGCAGGTGGTCTGATATTGAACTGTACAAAGATGGGCAAGGGCACTGTGCTACTTAGTGTGGAATTCAGGAGTTTTCTGGACATGCATTTAAACCGAGAAATGGGGACAGTGGTTTAAAATGGTTGTAAACCCTTGCATATACCCAGTGAAGTGACTGGCCTCAGGTAATACACAGAGATTAAACAAATCATGCAAATTAAATTGTACCAATCTATCTGCAGCCTTTTCTCTACATCTCTTAAAAGTGTTGAATTTATACAGCTTGTCTGACTTGTCGGAAAATAGGGGGCAGGGAGCTAAAACTACACATTGCAGTGCTCAATGAGGAGAGCTCTGAGAGCTAATTGAAGGGAAGGGACACACCCCCTCCACACAGCTCACAGGAACAGAGCTGAGGTTGTCAATCTGCTGGAGATCCTTCCCCTATCACCTTTTTTCTCTTGGTGTCAGGAAAACTTGTCAGAAGCAATTCATGCAGATAACAGTGTAATAGGGTATAGCATACATAAATGACACTTAGCGCTCTTAACTGAGACAAGTACACACTATAGAGTGATAAGCGCTGTTCATATTTCATGTCTGAGGTTTACAATCACTTTAAATGATAAGGAGAATTCTGTCCCCAACAGGTTAAAACAAATGTGAGGGTTTTTGTTGCTTAGGATTTGGCTAGTGGGGTAGTTAAAGATGCAGTTACAAATTCTAGTATCAAAAATACAGCAGTAACAGTATTTGTCACGCCATGTGCAATAATGCTTGTAGTTTAGGCAACAAGCTTTGTAAGCTGAAAGCTCTTATGCCTAGGCATAACTTGGACTTTGTAAGGACTACTGCATCATGGTCCATGGATTCAAGTAACAATTAAGAAAAACAAATGCACTACTTGAAACAATCTGAGTCTGCTTTCAAACAATCTGGGTCTGCCTTCAAACAAATAGGAATCTTCCCATTGAACTGATGTAGCATACAGACCCCAGGACAGTCAGGACTATATTTCTACCACTTAACAAAACTCTGGTTCAACCACATATGGAGTATGCCATCCAGTTCTGGTCACCATCCTCAGGAATGATGTGCTTGAAGTGGATAAGGGAACTGGAAGAACTCAGTTATGAGTAACAACTACAAACATTAAACTTATACTCCCTGGAGAAGAGACACTTAAATGGGAATATGATCACAATAAACAAATATTTGAATGATGACTCCACCATTTGAAGGAAACTATTTAACCTAAGGTCTATAAAGAAGACAAATGGCCACACAATGAAAAGCAGTTCAATCTTAAAGTAAAGGGTTCTTTACTGTTAGGATGTGGAACTCCCTCCCACAATTGGTGGAGTCAGTAGGGAGTTTAGATAAATTAAAAAAAAAAAAACTTCAAGATATGTTTCTTAGTTAGAGTTGTCTCCATTGGAAGAATTCCCCTCTCATTCTGCTTTGGTGACAACTCATCAGGACAAAAAGAGAAGGTGAATCTTCCCAGCGGGGACAGAGACACAATAAAAACAGGGGGCCTAAAACCCCACCTCTCTATATAAAAACTAAAAAAAAGGAATAATTCATTACACTTAATGAATCTGTTTCCTACTGCGCAGCCCCAGGCCTGTATATTCCCATAGTATAGTATTTCTATGTGTTTAGTTGTACACTGTGATTGGTTTTGCTAGGAGACCGCAATACCTTTTTATTGTTATTTTTAAAGCTGTTAGGTATGAACTGACTCTCTGGCAAAATCGAAATAATGCAAGCTGCTGAAATACCAAGTTATTCTTTTTATTGGGAAAAAATTGATGTGTAGAACAGATTCAATTTTTCATGGAACCTTTCATCTGTAAACAAACGGTGACTGCACACTTCTAACAGTGAGTGAGGCTTCTAGATCAGCGGTTCCAGACTTTTTTCATTCACGTACCCCATGAAAGACCATTTTCATAAATTGTACCTTACCAAAATGTTTGTAATTAAAGGAGTTGCTGTTATTTAAAATTTACATGTTGTAACCAGGTATTGTTTCCAGCTGTTTTGTCACTTCTGGCTTTGGCTCTTTGCTCCCTGCTGTCCCTTCTAAACACAGAAGCCCAGCTTCTGTGTTTAGAAGTGACAGTTTACCTCTCACAGCTACAGGCACAGATTCTTCAATGCCCTGCACTCAGGGCAGGATCAAGGCAGATTCAGGTGCTCAGGTACAGTGCGATCATGAGCAGTAGGGGGCATCATGTGGTTCATACCTGCAGTGTGTGGAGAGGCACTAGAGCAAGACCATTGCCCCGCCTTATACAGCAACAAAGGTAAGGAAAATGATGGAGCATTTAAGGGAGGGGAGAAGATGAGGGCAGTGGATGGGAGTGTGTGCAGAGGTCAGAGTTGAGGAGGGGTGGGAGTGAGATGTGAATGGGGGTACAAAAGTAAGGACCTGTAGAAGAGGGCTGAACTCTGTACTTTGTACATAAATGCACTCCTGAACCCTGCACTCAGTACACAGCACACTCCTGAACTCTGCACACTTCTGAACCCTGAACTCTGCACACAGCGCACTCCTGAGATCTGAACTCTGTACGTAGTGTATACCTTAACTCTGCAATCTGTATGTAAATGCACTCCTTAACTCTGCACTCTGTATGCAGCATATTCCTAAACTCTACACCCAGGGGCGGACTGACCATTCAAACACTCAGGCACTGCCCGAGGGCCCGGGGTCAGTAGGGGGCCCCATAAAATGCCGCTGGTACCATTTAAAGGCTTTTTTGAGTGTGCTTTGAGTGTGGGAAAGAACAGGGGCCCCATGATCCCCTATTGCCTGAGGGCCCCATGAGTTGTCAGTCCACCCCTGTCTACACCCTATGCATTGAACGTCCCTGAACTCTGCACTCAGTACATAATGTACTCCTGAACTCTGCACACTTCTTGCAATACATCCATGAACACTGCACCCTGTGCATAGCGAGTCCCTAAACTCTGCACTCTGTGCGCAATGCACGCCTGGTATTTCATGCCCCTTTAAGACTTTCCCACCCTGTCCAATTTGGCCGCACCCACCATTTGATGTGGTTTAATGGGGTGGTTGAATTCTTGCACCTGTTCTCTGAGAAAAAAAAATCTCTGGCTTAAATTGTAAATAAATGACCCAATAATGGGATGAAAGAAAAATAGAATAATAAAGTTAATTTACAGACACCAAAAGAAGGGTGCCACATACCAATATTTCATTTTTCTGAATGTTCTTTATTAAACCATTAGTAATACAACCACATCGCCCCGTCCAGGCATCACACTTCCTTAATGCGTTTCACAGAAAACGTCTTGATCACAAGGATTCCCTTGGCAGGAACATCATGGATGCAGTGTATTAGTGATGGCATAATAAGAACTTTCAGAAGAAAGAGATATTGGAGTGTAGCTCCCTTTTATTAGTGTCTTTTCATGACAAGTGGAAGACAGGCTTTTTGAGCCAGCATCCTGGATGTCCACAGCAAGTGTACTGTATGAGAAGCAGGTCTGGTTTAGTGCTGTATACATAGGAGATTTCAACTAAAAGTTCATTTACAACCTTGAATCCCAGATTTATAGTGTAATGTTACACTAACTGCAGTAGGATCACTTGAAGCTGACACCCTTTGGAATTACGTTGGGGCACTTCACCAAAATTGTTGGTGTTTGCACTTGATTCATGTACCTGTCAGAGATAGATACATGAATCTGTCGGTGTATGCAAGGCAAAGCAGTTTTGTAGTGCGGTGGGTGAAGCCTGATGGGCAACCAGAAAACTAGTTGCTAAATTCCTTTTTGAATTTTTGCAATTTCTGTGGCCAGAAAGTTGGCTGTTGTTAGACTAACTGTACCTCAACAGGAGTGATTTTCTAAGCATAAAGTAATTTTTCTATGCCACATGACGACTGAGCTTGCTCAAGCAGGGTATGCTAAAGAGAGATCATTCTGTGTTATGAGTATTTAATAGCCTGGCTAATTAGTAGGCCTGGGGAACCTGATGAGGCATTCTGGGAGAACTATTACATATATGAAATACTTCCTTCTCTGCCTCGGCATTCCTAGGCTTAGACATTCAGTCTCTCCTAAGCCTTGGGAGAGATGCAAGGATTTCCCCTCTTTGGAGAAACCCTTGAAGATGTTGGCCACTGAAAAGAAGAGTGTAAGGCTTAGAGGTCTGAAGAAGAGGCCAACATGCTTTGAAAAATTGCACTACAAACTTTTTAGTTAGCCAAAAAATGGTAGTACCCTAAATCAAAACTTCTACGTATGAAAATATATACATAGACATTTTGTCATTTTTCTTTTTAGATGAATGGTTTTCCAGCCCTTTGTTGGATGTTTTCTAATCATATGAGGCATATATTATGTTCTTTTGGAATCTGGGAATCCTACCTAGGATATTTACCAGGTATATTCTCTAACCATATTGTTTGGTCTGATGACTGGTTGCTTTGAGAAAGGAAGCCTATCTGGGGCCCTCCCTAGGAATTTGTAGTTTATTCATCTGTTTTGTTATCAACATAGGTTCTGGCCTTATGTGCCCCTCCTACAGCACACCGAATACTGCCCTCCACCCTTACCCATTGAATCATCTGGCCATAAATGGATATTACATTCCTACTTTGTAGACAAGCTTTTTTCTGATCTGAAGGATATTGGTAAGATGCCTCTTGACCTTCCATCGTCACCGAAACATATTTGATATTATTAACTGCATAATGTGGATTAAATACAGTTTTCACATTAGAAGTGATTGGATATTATTGTTAACAGTAAGATGTGGATTTGAACACACATGAAAACCGCTGTAATATGTGTTGTACTGTGTGTTGTTTATAGGTTATTGATTATAATTTTTTAGTTCTTTCACAGTATGATACAACTATATCCCCTGAGGAAGCCCGAAGGGTGAAACATGTCGGGATTTATCACACAGTATACTCAATTGGTCGGAACCATTAACCTGAGAGATCTATTGATTGTCACGTCTTTCACTGTTTTTATTATTTTTCATGTGGATGTTTAACTCTACATTTGTAATAAAATCTTCAATGGTTTTATCTTAACAATTGTGTAGTGTTTGAATGGCCCTGCACATATAAAGTCCTGTTTTGAAGGAGTAAGGCTCTCTCTTATTTGTCTATGTATATATTTCTTATGGATGAGGTGCTGCGGTTTTCCCCTTGACTTCAGTCAGAGTATACTTATGAAAATAGTTAATTCTTTTGCATACATAAAGATTCACCATGCTATCAAGCTAGGATAAGGATCCTTATTTTTTAAAAAGTTAATTTTTTTTTCGGTTGAATCCAATAAGATTTGAAAATTACATCCACGTGTCTAAAATTAGTATCCCTAGGACCATGTCACAGTAGTGAACCTTTCAATAAGAGAACTCACCAACTACAGTACATGAACTGTACATAGGACCAAACAGGGAAGAACAACACTTACCTCCTTTCATGTGCCCCCTCTGTTCTCAACTACATTTTTGTAGAGAGCAGGGTCTGCCCAGTGATTCTGGAAAGATTTTGGCCTCTGGGATTGGTACCTTTGGAGAGAAACTGTCTGGGGGAACCATCTGCTTGGAATTATGTCCTGAACATAGATAGTGTGTCTTGCACATCAGCACACACAGCTGTATCCTCTATAATTGATGCCTATAAAAGACTTTACGCAGCAGTTGTGGATCCCTACACAGTTTTTATGCAGGCTCTGGCTTCTAGGCCTTCTTATAGGCATGTACATGAGCCCTAACAGCCAGTGTGCTTATGTCAGCAATATCTAGTGATGTGCACAATGTGCCTGGCTTTGTTTCGCAGTGGTTTTGGAATTGATGTTATTCCATACCCCATTGAAGTTAATAGGAGCCACATCATGAAAATCAATTCTGCCCATGGTTAATATGCAAGGAATTGTCAAACAAAGGGTATAGGGAGGTGGCCTTTGCCAGGGGTGAACATGTACCAATGAAAGAAAAATAAAAATACCATTCAGCAGAATGCAGCTCTTTTAATAAGGCTTAAATGACAACATTAAATGCACAATTTATTTTAATAACATGCTTTATGGATGCTTTAAACTGGTCTGCGAAGGGTTGCATCTGTAGGATATACTACAGGAAAAGTGACATATACAAAAAAAAATACCACCATATGACATTTCCCTGATGCTTCACTCTATTTGTCAACAAACTAATGGGACATTCTCTTCACATTCTCTTCATCCATACCAAACCCTTATCCAGGATGAATATCCTGTATGGCTTATAAGTGGGGTTGCACAATTTACAATTCTATACCACACCCCTATCCAAGAATACCAACTGGCTGGCTAGGAAAGGGGAGGAATGGGGTGCACCCCTTCCTGCACTATACCAGGCCACATATCCTCCACATAGGGAGAGTACCATGTTGATGAAGACAATGGCCTCCTCCCCACAACCCTGGCCCAGTGGTTGTGGTGATCTGTGGGAAGGGGGTAGCCTTATTAGAATCTGGAAGCTCACTTTAAATTGGGGTGACTCCATATACTTCCCCTGCTATGTGAATGAGTAAGCGGTACCCAGCACCCCAAGTTATTCATTCATAAAATGTTGAAATAGGAAATAAGTATGCCACATCATTATAAAAGTCCTTTAAAAAAACAAAAACAAAAAGCGGGTCATTGACATTGACTGGGAGGCCCACTGTCTTGCTTATAATTTGTAACAACCAGAAGGCAACAAGATAGCAGTTGCTAGGATGCTGGTGGCTACCAGCTTCCTAGCAGTCAATGACCCTGTGTGGCTGCTAACATTTTAGCAACTAATGATGCTAGCTGACTGCATAGGAGATATTTTTCATTTATTGATGGCAGTAGAATCACATGGATGAAAAAGGCGTACATTGTAAAAGACCGTATAGCGCAGTGTGCCCATTGAAGGGGGCTTAGTATACAGATGACGTTTTTCAATGTGTACCATCATATCATATACTGTTAGTCCACAGTTGTTAAAATAGTGCTACCCGGAGAAGAGAGAAAAGGACGTAGGATTGGCATGACTAAAGGGAACCGGTCAGAGAAGATTTAAAATATGTACTGTAGTTAGTGTGGAAGGGGCGTAGTTCTTACCTGATTGGAGGCTGAAGGTTGAATGGGCAGGGTGGAAAAGCAAGGTTAATCCTTAATCCATTGCAAGCGTTGCTAAATATTCATTCCTGAAAGCTCAGGCAAATAGGAAACTTCCCCTCTCTCCCACCCTGTGTTCAGGTTTCCCTGTGTATTTGGGGTGGTGGGCAGTTTTGTGGTTATGAATTTCTATTCAAACAAATAAAAATGAACATTTGTCACAGCTGCTTGGTGGGCCAGGGGGTCTTTGGGGGGGTCAGTGATTAATGATATTGTTAAAAATTGGGAGCCCATCTAGGGTATGGCGCTTCCACTTGGTTGATTATTGGTGGTTCCCTCAGGAGCTAAGACCTCTGGAGGAAAATCTAAGAATGTGTGAGTCATAACATCATCAAGCAGGTTGTGGCCTGGCTGAGAACATGGGCAATTACAGTCATAAAGTGTGTCTTAAGGATACCCAGTAGACCTCCTCCTGGTTGCATTGTGGAATTTGCATTATTGAAATTGTTTTAATTGAGGCTATTATTTGTTTGTTAATAAAATTGCTGCTGTGGCCATTTAAACCCATGTCACACCATTTTTGGTGTCTTTATTGTAAAGGTTTAAAGACCGAGGTTTACGAATCCTTTATTCAGGATTACCAGAAGTCAACAGTCATATTCAAGGTTATTGCGGCAATGTGCAAAGCAATTATGGTAATCAAAGGGCAGTAACCCAGAACAGCTTAAACAACATCAGTATATCAGATTAAAATGTTGTTGTTTTTTTATTTGTTGAAAAAAAAAACTGTTACATTCTCTCATTCTACCCCTTAGAAAACACATTTAGGAAGGTGTTCAGGTAAAAATAATGTAGGGGAAATTGTATTCAGAACAAGGATGATTTATGAGCATCAGTATTAAGTAATTTAAGCAGCACCAGGGGCTGGGATGGAAGGCCAGCTAACGTCAAATAGATGACATAGGTGTAAAAAATTACTTATATTGTAGGGGCCCTTAACATCATCAGACAAACTAAGTGGTAGGCTGGCAGGGATTAGTCACCAATGGTAGTGATGGTTTGGTTAGTCTCTATTTTTAATATGTAAGAGAGGTGGCTGACAGGTGTCAAATATTCATGAAGGATTCATCTCATAACTTCTGATGTAGTCAGATCACCAGGTTGGCTACTTTTGTCCTTCATCAAGAAAGAAATGACACATATAGTACTGCTACATCTTGAATAGATACTTTGTACCGTCTACCTTCATGTTGTAAAATCATGGAGCTACTGTATATAAATCCTGAATAATAATAAAAAAGAATGATAATATGGTCCTGACAATCTCATTCTGGAGACCTTGTACACCGTGTACCACTAAACAGAAAATGTTTATTTATGATCCTATTACTGAACAACATTTTTCTATTTGTTTTATATTTTGCTGATTGCACTTCTGCTATTTGCCTTTGTAATGTTTTTGCTAAAATCAAATACATATCTATAGTAAAAAAAAAAAAAAAGACACAAATTAACACGTCTAGGTATTCAACAACCCATCATGAAATACATTTTTATTTAGGGAGAGAAAGGGTCTAAATTTGTCAGCAGAGCTTAGCCCTGAAAGAAAGAACCAAAACAATCAGCCAGTTATGTTGAGGTGCTCACAAGGAGTGTGCTGACAGGAAGAAAGATGATCTCATCAGTCTTCTGCTCCTCCTTTCGCTGTCCAGTTACAGCAGGGGTCCTCACACTTTTTAAACAGGGGGCCAGTTCACTGTCACTCAGACCGTTGGAGGGCCGGACTATAGTTTAAAAAAAAAACTATGAACAAATGCGGACACAGTACTGGAGATGACCAGAGACTGCGGACACAGTACTGGAGATGACCAGAGACTGCGGACATAGTACAGGAGATGACCAGAGACTGCAGACATGCTACAGGAGATGACCAGAGACTGCGGACACAGTACTGGAGATGACCAGAGACTGCGGACACAGTACAGGAGATGACCAGAGACTGCGGACATAGTACAGGAGATGACCAGAGACTGCAGACATGCTACAGGAGATGACCAGAGACTGCGGACACAGTACAGGAGATGACCAGAGACTGCGGACACAGTACAGGAGATGACCAGAGACTGCAGACATGCTACAGGAGATGACCAGAGACTGCGGACACAGTACAGGAGATGACCAGAGACTGCGGACACAGTACAGGAGATGACCAGAGACTGCGGACATAGTACAGGAGATGACCAGAGACTGCAGACATGCTACAGGAGATGACCAGAGACTGCGGACACAGTACAGGAGATGACCAGAGACTGCGGACACAGTACAGGAGATGACCAGAGACTGCGGACACAGTACAGGAGATGACCAGAGACTGCGGACACAGTACAGGAGATGACCAGATACTGCGGACATTCAACGGCGGCGGGAATACTGGGCCAGCCGCTCCATAAGACGCACAGACATTTCCCCCCAAGTGTGTCTTATGGAGCGAAATATATGGTAAATGCAGGACAACTTGTTGGGTCAGATATGTGTACAATGTACAGAGAGAGGGGGGAGGGGGGAGAGAGAGAGAGGGGAGGGGGGAGAGACAAAGAGGAGGGGGAGAGAGAGAGGAGGAGGGGGGGAGAGAGAGAGGAGGGGGGGAGGGAGAGAGGAGGGGGAGAGAGAGGAGGGGGGGAGGGAGAGAGGAGAAAGGGGGGAAAGAGAGAGGGAGGAGATCGATCGTCTATTGCACTTATCTAGGGTCTATGACCATGATACCCGACATGCAGCGATGGAGTCTCCTCAGTTGCTCCCCCTCTTCATGGTCAGCTCTAGGCTCCGCCCTCCGGCCGTGACGGTTGCATGAGCTGATCAGAATAGATGGCCGGCTGACTGCAGAGAGGCCAGGTGAGCGGTGCGGGTTCATAAGCCGAACCCACTTTCCCCTGTTCTAGAATTGCTGATCCCGCCCTCCTGCCTCCCGCCCGAGCCCTGCCGAGCTCTCCCGACCTGCCAAACCCTAGTCCCTTGCCTCGCGGCAGATAAGCCCCTGCCCGGCGGGCCGGATAAATGTCCTCAGCGGGCCGTAGTTTGAGGACCCTTGAGTTACAGGCTCTGGATGAGGACTGTGGTGTTTGGCAGAGCTGTGTAAATATCAGTACTGAATGGACAAAAATACAAATACTTTAGCAGATAAAACAGATCCCATATATGCATTTCATCTATGTATTTAGCTGTATGCTTGGAGTTCAGCTTTAAATAATCCACACTAAATTAATAGATATAATAAATAGACAAAAGGAATAGACTGGTATATGGATAGAAATTAAAGTGACAATAAACTGGTTTAAAAAAAATCCACTTAAAGCATAACTAAAGGCAAAACTTTTTTTTTGTTTTGGACAAAGTGGAGATGGATTAGAGCCTGTCAGTGTTTATTGCTCTTTGTGCCCCCGTTATGGAGATTTCCCCTCTCTATTTGTCATCATTGACAGTAAAACAAAATCCCTAATTTTGTGTTGTCCCCAGAACAGTAATAGAGGGCAAATATTCCAATGGGGACACCAGTTCTGGTGACCTGGGGGGTACCCAAGGACTTCCCTTAATTTTCCGGGATTTCCTTTTACTTCATGTTTGGCTATGGGACAGGAAGTGAAGGGAAATATCCACAATGGGACACTGATGGCAAAAGAAAAAAATTTGACAGGAGTTATAACCCTACCTTACTCTATCCAAAATGAAAAATACAATTTTGCCTTTAGTTCTACTTTAAGTATTAATTCTTTACTCAGAAAAATTCCTTCTTTTGCTCTCAGTCTCCTCCAAATTCCTTTTTCTCTGCTGTGATCAGTGGCCCCACTGTATGTAGGAATGTAGCCACCCTCCTTTGGTTGCTCCTGAGATGACTACATATGGGATATTGGATATGTAGTGTGCATATGACAGTAGTGGTGTGAACCTCCTGCGCTCCCAAGTGTTTAAACTAAATGAAAATATATATAAATCCCAGGGGAAGCTGCTAACATGAAATCATATACCAGTGATTGTGATAAATAAATACAATAAAGAATGTAGCGCTACTCCCAAAAGATATATGCACACATAAATAAATAAAAAATGTGAAATCACAAAATTTCATAAAAATTTCATTAAAAAAAATATATATATAAATGTGACAGTGATATCAATTAATATTAATTAGTGCCCATAAATCATGGAATCCACACAACAAAATAAATAACTCAAAACATGTGAAAAAACATTTCCATATATATATGTATATATAACACGCATACATATATATATAATATTTTATATCTATAATCACACGTGCCTCTTGTGAAGTGAAATGACCATTAAAATGGTACAAACAACAGTGCTCTCAAAGTCCAATAAATGTTGCTGGTGACCAAAGAAAAAACAGTGCTTTCCAATAACTACTCTTAGTGACCATAAACAAAACTTGTGTAGATCTCTGAGTGCATGTAAATCTGACAATCCGACCACCATCTGGATAAGCCTCTCACCTCATCACTTCGACCCTTGCGGATCAAAGAGCTTTTGTGGATCCCCCTCACGGATCCTCCAAGATAGCTATCACTCCAAAGGTTGCTCTCTCAGAAATAAATATTCCCCCTCTGGCTCTTCTCCAGGAAAGTATTGCAGCATCAATCTCTCAAATGAGACAAAATGGATCCTCCCATAGTGCAGTATATTTTATTTGTTACATAGGGACAGATAACATTAAACTTTTCCACTTACGTAGCAGCCAGTCCAAAACCTCATGCTTTCGGATGAGGGTATGTATGTATGGGTGTACAGCTGAACACACAGGTGTACCAAGATGGCCGCCACGCCGGAAATACGTCACCACGTCAAGCCGACGCGTTGCGTCACAATGTCATGTGACTTCCTCAGGGCTGTCAATCATGGTGACGATCTCACCTCATATACCCATCTTAATGAGAGGAAAAGCCCTCCTGGGAGGTAATTCCCTCGTCATCGATCCACCTCTACTTCCCGCGGCCATAACTATGGAGACCACAGGGGACTACTGTGCAATTGATTTGTACTATTAACAATACAACCCTAATCTTATGAAATATTTCTGCCCTTATATGGAACCATATAATATTCATCTTTTAATTTAATTTATAAAAAACTAGATTTTATTAGATAATTAAAAAACTCAATTTATCACATAATTAAATAAAATATTAATAAGAAGCTAATCTCAATCAATCTATTAATTTTAATCAACCAACATAATATCTCCTATACAATATATAAAAATCAGTAATACAAAAAATTAATTTGGATATATGAAAAAACACATATATATATACATATATAAATACATGTACATACATATATATTCCTCCCTTCTACTTCCTATTAAAAACCTTTTAAATTAAAAATATATAAAAAATATATTTTAAATTAAATAAAACAGACGAAAAATACATATATAAAATATCCAAATTAAATACAAAAATCCATAAAAAATAGTTTTTAAAACTGATAAAAAAAACTAATAAAAATATCCAAATCTGCCCCACCTCTTCTCCAGCTATAAAGGACCTACTCAAAAAAGACCACAATTCTCCAGTTGTGCCAGCTGACTATAGAGATGGAGGAACAGAAGTTCCCTGATCATCTCTATGGTCTATGAGGATTTTGTCTTTCAGTTTGTATTGTAAAAGCCGTTAGTGACTTGTGAAAGCATCTGATCAAACCGATCTTGGTTTGATCAGATGCTTTTGAAGGCAGAGAGGAGAACTGGGGTCTAATAGCCCCCATATGTCTCACTAAAGAGGACCTGACACTGCTCATGCTATCACAAGGAATGTTGTTCAACCCTTGTAATAGCAATAAAGTTGATAAAAAAAAAGTTAGAAACAGTGTAAAAAAAAGAAATGAAAGAAAATAAAGAGTTAAAAAAAAAGATTAAAGCTTTCCCATGCTCACATGCAAATGCAAACATCAGACCACACATGTAAGGTATTGCAGAGCAAGAGTAATAATCCCATGCATCAGAACTCCTGTGTAACTCAGCTAACCTGTAAAGGCTGCTAAAGCATCCCCTATAAAGATTTTTTAAGTACCTTAGTTTGTTGCCATTCCATGGCAATTTTAAGCTGTGACATGTTTGGTATCTATTTACTTGGCATAACATCATCTTTTATATGTTTACCAAACTGGCCCGCTTGATGAGTAAGAAAGAAAAAAATGAACCAACAGTGCCCACTTCTGTCATATCATAGAATGCCAAAGGGACCCTTAAGAAGGAAGCTATAGCTTGTCCACAGTGTGATCCACAAATGTCCCTACCAGGGGCGGACTGACCATTCGAGCACTCTTGCACTGCCCGAGGGCCCGGGGTCAGTAGGGGGCCCCATGAGATGCCCCTAGTACCTTTAATTGGCTTTTTCATAGGCTTTTTTTGGTGTGAGCGATCACACAGGGGCCCCATGATCTCCTATTGCCCGGTGGCCCCATGAGTTGTCAGTCCGCCCCTGGTCCCTACAGATATCTGGCTGCCAGTGGGATGTTGTTCTAGGAAGCTGACAGATGAGACACCCTGTAAAAGGCAACCTACTTTTTCTCTTCTCAACTGGTAACTTGCTGTAATGTTGCTCCTATTCTCTCCGTATCCAGTGGGGGCTCTATTACTATCTTACTCCCACACTGTGGGCATACCAAATGACACAAATTCCATTTTTTATGGAATCCTCAGTCAAGATAGCTGCCAAAATCTCACTGCAGTATCCAATAGTGTTCCAGTCCTCTCCAAGATGGCTGCCTGGAGCCCATAGCAGGAGAAAATTAGTCTTCAAAGGACTCCTGCCAACCTGATGAAAAACTGCAGTGCCACCTTCAGGCTGGAGGATATACTGCAGCCTCCACATCTAAGCTCAGCTTTAGGGTTAACACATACCTGTGGCGATAAAGTTAACATGTAAAATCCTTTACAGCACACAGTAAAAAAAAATGAATTGTGATCATTTATTGAATGAAATTCAAAGAAACCCAAAAACAAGCAAGTCAAAATAAAATACTTTCAAACAATAGAAAAAATCCAAACTGCTCTGTATGTAGCAAGTTTGAGGTGGGTATTTATCACAGAAAGAACATAATCTGAAGGTACCCCAAAGAGTTTAAAATGTGATTGGAACTCAAAACTGCTCCTTTCATCAATGGGCGCATCTCGGCTAGTAAAGTAAAAGTTGGCTGATCCTAGAAAAATAAAAGAAAATTATTGCAGAAAATATAACAGGGAAATATATGAAAATCAGGATTAAAAGTCAAGTTTTCCTCCAGGACAAAGACCAGGCTACAGTAAACTTTCCTTGGATTTGTGGGATAAAGGTCTTCTCCCCTTCAGTGTGTGTGCTGTGAGAGGTCATGCCTGGTACTTTGCTTGAGGCTCCAAACAATTGTGTTTTCCCTCTAGTGTCAGCCTTTTGAAAGGTGTAATGCATAGAATGGAGATCTCATAAAAGAAGATGAGCATATATAACGGCAAAACAAAGACAGAAAGTTCCGGAGGGAACGGGGAAGGATAGTATTGGATAAGAGCTAGAGATATCAACAGAGGCGAGAAGGAAGAGTAAAGCAATAAAGGCAGCTGTAAATAAAAAACACAAAATAATACGAGAAGTGAAGATGGAAAAGATGAGATGAGAAGAGGTGATGAGGGGAGAGAAGAGAGGAAATTGCAGAGGAGGGCAGACACCTGCAGACCTGGGGATAGGTAATGGAGTTTGATAGTGTATACGACATTCATCATTCACAATGTATCCCTAGGCGGCTCACACTAGGAAATGTGGATGTATGAGGAACCCTAGGCACTGATGTGATTTACATTTACAGAGAGAGGTGAAGAGAGCTGAGAGAGGATGAAGAAAAAGGAGAATTAGAAGGGAAGAAGTTAAACCTGAACTACAGGCAGATACAGTTGTGCTCAAACGTTTGCATACCCTTGGAGAGTTGGTAATATACAGTATGCACCATTTTTAAAGAAAACATGAGTGAGCAGACAAAACACATTTCTTTTATTTCTTATGGGATTCACATTCAACTGTAGGTCATAACAGAATGGCACAATTCTAAAACAAAACATGGCAACAAGTAAAAGAAAACAAAATGGCTCCTGTTCAAAAGTCTGCATGGCCTTAGTTCTGTGTATTTAAGTTCAATGACAGCATGCAGTGTTTTGTAATAGTTGTTTATGAGGCCCTGAATTCCTGCAGTTGGTATAGCTTCCCACTCGTCTTGGATAAATGCTATCCAGGTCCTGCAAAGTCTTCGGTCGTCTTGCACGTTTGAGATCTCCTCAGAGTGGCTCAATGATATTAAGGTCAGGAGATTATGACGGCCACTTCAGAAACTTCACCTTTTTCTGGTGTAACCACTGGAGGGTCAACTTGACCTTGTGCTTTGGGTCATGCTGGAAAACAAAAGAGAGATCCATATTCAGCTTACGTGCAGAAGAGTGCAAATTGTCTGCCAGCATTTTCTGACAAAATACTGCAATTATTTTGCCATCAATTTTCACAAGAGTCCCCATGCCTGTAGAGCTCACACACACCTAAAACATCAGTGAACCACCACCATGTTTCACAGTGGGAATGCTATTCGTGTTGCTATAGGCCTTGTTGGCTCCTCTCTAAACATAACACTTATGGTTGTGACCATGAAGCTGTCTGTTGGTCATCACTCCAGATTACAGTGTGCCAGAAGCTGTGAAGCATGGCAAGGTGTTGTCAGGCATATTGTAACTGGTCTTTTTTGTGACATTGGCACATTAAAGGTTTCTTTCTGGCAACTCAACTATGCAGCTCATGTTTGTTCAAGTATCGTGATATTGTGCTCCTTGAAATGACCACACTGTCTTTTTCCAGAGCAGACTGTATTTCTCCTGAGGTTACCTGTGGGTTTTTCTTTGTATCCCGAACAATTCTTCTGTCAGTTGTGGCTGCAATCTTTCTTGGTCTACCTGACCTTGGCTTGGTATCAAGAGATCCCCAAACTTTTTACTTCTTAATATGTGATTGAACAGTACTGATTGGAATAGTCCAAAGCTTTGGATATCTTTTTATATTCTTATCCATGTTTAAAAAGTTCCATTACCTTGTTAAGCAGGCTTTTTGACAGTTATTTCGGCCCCTGATGGCTTGGTTTCTAGCCTGCTCAATGCATCCACATGAGAGTTAACAAACTCATTGAATATTTATACACAGACCAGGGGCGGACTGACTATTTGCATACTCAGGCACTGCCCGTGGGCCCGGGGTCAGTAGGGGGCCCCATGACATGCCCCTGGTACCTTTTTCAGAGGCTTTTTTGAGTTTGGGCAAGGACACAGGGGCCCCATGATTCCCTATTGCCCGGGGGCCCAATGAGTTGTCAGTTTGCCCCTGACACAGACACTAATTGCAATTTAGAAAACCACAGATGTGGAAAATTAACCTTTAATGTGTCACCTTGTGTGTCTGTATCAAGGACAAACATTCCAGGGTATGTAAACTTTTGATCATGGCCATTTGGGTGATTTCTGTTGTCATTATGATCAAAAACAAGCCAATTAACTATGTGATCATAAATCGCTTCCTAGGATCATTATCCTTAAATAAAAAGACAGTTCTTTTGCCATGATCAGTCATACTTTCAATATCAATGCCAATATTTCATGATTTCTGCAAGGTATGCAAACTTTTGAGCATCACTGTATAAAAGATTCAGATCAATGCAGCTATGCAATCATTAGTACATCAATAAATTATATGTTACCCTAAATATTTTCATTTTTCTTCATGTGTTCACATATGTTTATTTTACAAATAATAATCTCTATCACTTCCATGTACTTCTTTAATCTGAAGTACCTGATTGATCCTCTATAATATGTAATAAAGTCTGGCACAATGGATGGTTCGTACGTGCATGCATGGAGTTTGGAGGGCTTAACGCATCAAATTCAAACTACTCACTCTGACCTACAAAGCCCTTCACAACACTGCCCCTAACTACCTCACCAACCTGATTCCCAAGTACCACCCTACCCGTACCCTTCGCTCTTCACAGGACCTCCTTCTATCTTGCTCCCTGGTCTCCTCCTCACACGCACGTCTGCAAGACTTCTCCAGGTCCTCCCCCATCCTCTGGAACTCACTACCTCAATCCATCAGACTTTCACCTTCCCTCCTCACCTTCAGGCGCTCCCTGAAAACCCACCTCTTCAGGGAAGCCTACCCCACCCTCACCTAACTGCTGCTCTCCTTCATTCCTCCTACCACTCCATCCCCCACAGCCACTTCCTCCTGTACCACTACCCCCTCCCTCCTAGATTGTAAGCTCGAAAGAGTAGGGCCCTATAACCCCTCGTGTGCTGTTTGTAGGTGCTGTAATGTTTCATGTATTGTCCACCCCTCTATTGTACAGCGCTGAGTAAACCCTTTGGCGCTATATAAACTAGATGTAATAATAATAATAATAATAATAATAACATTTTTGGGAGGGAGCTTTTAATGCTTGGGTGAAACTTTATTTTTTACCCTTTTTTCACTAAAGGTTTTTTAAATCACATAGGGTACATAAACCCCTGTTGCTCCCGATGTATGGCATACATAAGTGGCAATGAAAGGCTCTTAGTTTTGATCTTGTTATTTTTGCCTGGAGTACTGTGTTACATTAGACATGAGCAAGGGAGGAGAATTAGATGATGGAAGCACAAGGGTGATTACAAGTGGAAGAAACCAAAAAGAAGGAACAGGTTTAATAGCCATTTACAACAGAATGTGATAAAAATAGTAAACTAAAATCAGCCAAAAAGAAAACATATTTTAGTATTCATACAAAAACAACAATTAAGGGGCAAGAAAATTAGGTAAGGGATTGTGCTTATTTTCTTGAAGTGGTTGTAAACCTTGGACATGAAATAAGGGCATGTCCCTGAATAGTGCATACTTGTCTCATTACAAAGCATCAAGTATCATTTCTGTCTACTGCCTGGTCCCTCTGCTGTCTGTATGAGTCACTTCTGATAAGTTTTCCTGACACCAGGAGAAAAAAAACAGGAAGACAGGGAGAGACCTCCAGCACACAGCCTGTGATTGACAACCTCTGCTCTATTACCATGTGCTGTGTGAAGGGCGGGTGTATCCGTTCCCTCCAATCAGCTCTCACTGAGCTCTGCAGAGTGTAACTTGAACTCACCACCCCCTGCTTTTCAGAGCTGAGAGATCCTGCATAATTTTTGCACTTTGAATGGATGTAGAAGAGAGATGACTACAGATAAACAGGTACAACTAGGCAGATTTATTTAATCTTTGTATCACCTGAGGCTATTCACTTCACTCGGTATATGTATTGGTTTACAACCACTTTAAGATCACTAAAGTAATTCTAGAGCCAGTATTTAGTAACAAGACAAAGTTTGTTTCGAGGAGGGTTCGGCGAACAAGAGTAACATCCAGTTGCTGAATTTGAATGACATTAAAGTCAATGAGAGCTGAATGTTAAAATTCAGTTCTGGCCACTTTCTAGGATAACAGTCAAGGGATTGTCAACCAAATGGCATAGGGGATGGGCACCTCCCTGGGGGACATGAACCAAAGAAAAAAAAATGTCAGGGAGATGCAATTTTAGTAATGCTTGAAGTGAAACATTAAAAATGCAAAACTCCATTAGATAATAGGTCTAAAGGATGCCCTGACCCTGCCTGTGAGGTGATGGATATGTGCGATGTATATAATCTTCTACAGCAACACTGACATTTACAAAGAAAAAAGTGTGTTCAAATTTCCAGAAAATAACAGTTCCCAGCCTGTTCATTCTGTTTGTAAACAAGAAGGCTGGGGATGTCCTTCATCTATACCAGACTCATATCCTAGACCTAAAAGAAGGTCTGATATAGATGCTAATGGGAACACCCAAACAAAAAAGTCTGGTCTGAGTTTTACAGGGGTCCCCACACAAAAGAAAAATAAAACTAATGCAGCCACCACATTAAAGAATTGGTAAATTGCAATATTTTATACTTTTGCTTTTGGGTTTAATGCTGCTTAAAAAAAAAAAAAAAAAAAAAGTGTTTCATCCAAGTAATAAAGGTCTGTGTCATTTAGAGGGTGTAACAGCTACCAGTGAGAGAACCATACAGGAGTAACTTCTATTTTTCACACTTCATCTAATTCCACATATTATGTAATTCTCACCCCCAAGGTGACAAAGACAGTCTCCTGTGACAGAGTCTGTCAAATAAGAAAAAAAAAGAAAAAGGAAACTAACGTGACATTTACAGTATATAAATCCAACCAGAAAAAATTTACAGATTATATAATTTTATATATATATATATATATATATATATATATATATATATATATATATATATATATTGGCACTAGACTCTGCATTCCCAAAGGCTGTAAAATACTTACTGTATATTAGTATTTTAAAACTGTCTTAACTCTTCCCACAAATGTATTGTTCTACTTCAGTCTTGTCAGCCCTCACTAAAATTTATTTAAAAAAATTACAAATGAATTACCGTAAATCATTAATCTGCAGATTTGAAAATTTATTTTCTGACCTCCCTCTAAGTTGTCTCTAAAAACAAAGTGCAAGCTGACCTTTGACAGTTGTGTCTACTGTGCAGTGAGGGAGCAGCCATGATGTTGTCATTTGGATTTAATCTTGTGAAAAGGGTTGTGATATCCCGAAAAGACATTGGACCAAACCCAAATTCTGTCTCAGACTGGTAGATTTATCATCATCACGTCAGTCAATGAAACTCATATTGAGAGCTTGATAGAGCTTTTCATGACACTTATAAAGCTACATCTTATGACCACTGAAACATCCATTACTTCACGGTCTGTTATTTCTGGTCACATGCTCCGCTCTATACAAACTACAATTCCCGTGAGTTTTATAGCCTTTCAAGCCACTGCACATGACCTGAATTAACAGCGACAAATGCGAACTCTTGCTGCATTTCTTCTGCTCCGAGATTGAGCTGGGAGCAGTGAGCTAAAATGTAAGTCATACATGAGACATTTGGGCAGTGATAAGGATGTGGGGAGGGCCTACTAGATGCTACATATTGGTGCTGAATGCAACCACACGTAGATGTGAAGTCCATCTAGGGAGCGAGCAGTAAAGGGTGGTTACATTCACACACATTGTGGGGGCATGGAGAATGAACGAAGCCACCCTAGAACAGGAAAAAAAACATTCTAGCAAAGGACTCCATTTCTGTCAAATTATTATTTCAGGTCATGGACGGATCTACATTTCAGTTGAGCCCTTCCCCCAAAGCCAACCTGTCCTCCACCCTGCTGACCTCTGTACCCTGCCCTGTTGAGCCCTGTCCTCTGCACTGCTCATCCCTGTCCTCTGCTCTATTAACCCCCTGTACACTGCCCTACTAAGTCCTGTAAACTCTCCTAGGGACCACCTATGCTTTACCTTCCTGACCCACTGTACGCTGCCCTGCTGCCCCGTCCTCTGCCCTGCTGCCCTTGCCATTTGCCCTGCTGACACCCTGTACACTACCCTGCTGACCCACTATACCCTGTCCTACAAACTGTTGACCATATCTTCTGCCCTGCTGACCATCTGTACACTTCCCAACTGACCCCTGTCTTTCGTCCTGTTGACCCCTGTCCTCTGCCCTGCTGACCCCCTGTACACTGCTCTACTGAATCTTGTACACACTCCTGCTGACCTCTTATCCTTTGCCTTGCTGACCCAATGTATACTGCCCTGCTGACACCCTGTATACTGCTCTGCTGCCCCCTGTCCTCTGCCCCTTGTACACTGCCCTACTGTCAGGGCAGGAGCTGTGGAACGGACAGGCAGGCCTAGAGGCATAGAGGCAGGGTCACGCACTGACTGACGACAACCACCACCCACAGACCGGAGTCCCTCAGGGCGCGGAGTCTAAGTCCCAGGCTTCCTTTCACCAGGGCCCCTAATGGTGGGGATGGACTTGACGCAGCCAGGAACCAGGTCGCAGCCCCCGAGACACCCCAGCTGTGGTAATGGCCACCACCAATGGTGTGTAGCTGGTAGGAATCAGATCAGACAATAGCGTAGTCGGGAAGGCCGGGTCAACAACAACGGGACAAACGGTACAGAACAGTAGACAAGAATCACAGGTCACAGGCCGGGTTCAGCAACGGGAGGTCAGATCAAAGGAAAACGCAGAGAATGGTCTAGTCACAAGCCGAGTCAGATTCCAGGAGAGCCACGAGAGTATACACAGAGCTGTTGCAACACTAACACACAAGACACGAATGCAAAGGGCATGTGCGGACAACAGACTTATATGTAATCAACCACACCCCTCCGGGGGATGGACCTCAGAGTCCTGAAGGCATAAAAGACTCCCACCATGCTCTTTGCAGAAACCCAAGATGGATGCCAGCACATGGAGCAGCACAACCTCTGGGAAAAGGTAGGACCTTGACACCTACAAACTGTTTACCTAATCTTCTGCCTTGCCGACCCCCTGTACACTGCTCTCTGTCATCCAATCCTCTGCCCCCCCCCCCCCCCGATATCTTTTTACTGCACCAATTACATCAAACAGGTTAGATCCTGCTGTACTCCATGTGAAAAGTTTAATACTGATTCTAATGTAGATCTGTGAAGTCACTGTTTTCTCAGAATCCAAGATTTATCCTGTGTTGACCCCGGATGAAGGTGGAGTGGTGTGATTCCCAAAATATGTTGGATGTTTTTATATGATTTTTTACCAACAATTAAGTTATCTTGAACGCCTTTATCTGGTTTTGGTCTGGTGCGCATTTCTGTATTTCTATGATTAGAGCAGGAAATCAGTACATTATACTTTTCTTTTGACCTATTGCAATTATTTTTATAAATATGTGTTTTGTGTCACTCTAAAATAGCCAATAAAGAGTTTCACTTGAACACCAAACATTCTGCATTAATCAATGACTAAATCAATGACTAAAGCCCAATACACTCGATGAGAGTATCGGCCAATTGTGGCATATTTTTTTTTTTGTTTTTTTGCATGCCAATCTCATATCGAAAATGAGTTACAAAAGATTTGAAAGTTCTCATAGGACCAGAGCATTTTTTCAGCAGAAATGCGGGGGAACTCAGTTCCGGCACCTCCAGCACTGAATGTATGTAATGGCAAGGGGTGCTGGGGTGTGCTGGAGGGAGGGGGGTTCTGCTGTTGCTGGGAGATCTGTTGTTGCTGGCATGGGTCTATTGCTGCTCGAGCAGGTCAATTGTTGCTGGGGGGGGGTATGTTGTTGCTGAGAGTGCTTATGTTGCTGGCAGCAGGAGATCTATTTACTGCTTTTTTTATCATTAGCAAAATCCATACATTTACTTAACACCACAAAATGATACTTGGTTCTGTATTCACTAAAAGGGGAGGTGCTGGTAGGTGGATATGCAGTGGAACCAAAGGATGGTGCATGTAGGAGGCGGAGATAAAGGGGTGACTTGGAAGGGGAGAGTTTCTGCACCCATTCTCTGAGCAAAAAATCCCTGCATACGACAGAATACAATTTTCCGCGATAATGTAATGAGTTGTACTGTATTTTGTTTACAAGCATGCACGGTCTTGGTCACTCAATTTTTTTACAGATGAAGAGGGCTGCTGTTAAAAACCAAGGGGTCCCATACAGCCAACCTGACAGGGACCCCCCCCCCCCCCAAAAAAAAACAAAAAAAAAAAACCACACAGATTACTATGTTTTAAATATGAATTTTACACAGTAAGTGATCAGTAACGATCATTCACTGTGTTCATTCAGGAAAGAAGGGGATGTAAATATGACATATTGTGACTCTTCCCCCACTCTCCATCCTGAAGGATCCTATTGTGTGCTCTCAGCTGCCAGTGGAAAGGGGGGGAGGGAAACTTGCAGTACTGTGGGAGTGGGGGCACACGGGGGGGGGGGGGCTGGGCAGCAGAAGGCAATGCATGGTGCACAGGGAGGGTGATGGGTGTAGCAGGGAGGGGAATTACTGGAACTGATCCCCTGTATGGCTCTCTATGCAGCAGCTGAAGGTAGAGGAGAGGAAACCAGCTTTCAGCTGCTGCAGAGAGAGCCATACAGGGGATTGGTTCCAGTAATTGCCTCCCTGCTGTACCAATCACCCTCCCTGCCAACATCCGATTCACCCAGCTGTCTTGGCCCCCCTGCTGGCCTGGGCCCCATACAGGAGGACTAGTAGTACCCCCTTATCCACAGCCCTGCTGATGAATACCGTACAGATAATTTTGCTCTGCTCCCGAAAGCTGTGTACTAACGATCGGATTATCGTACAATCTCTCCGAGAACAACTTTTTCATCAAATTTTCTCATCAACACTTTTACGGCCTCATGCACACTGAACTTTTCAATGTTTCAGTTAGGGACATACAATGGGGGTTTTTTTCTGCCTCTAAATGCTCCTTCATGTTAGCCTATGTGTCCATGCACAAATAGGCATTTAGAAGGAGTTTAACTGCTTGCCGTCCAGCCACTGTAGAAAAATGTCCACAAGGTGGCACCGCTGGGCAAAATCACATTTTAAAACGTCATTTTGCAAAACAGGTAGGGGGCACTCAGGAGGCGTGCGCCCGCCCTACCCGTCCCACCGATTGCGGCAGCCGGTGTCAATTACCACGTCCCGGCCGGTGATTCCCCGCCAGGTCCCGGCGATTGCCGGCAAACAGTGACACAGAGCACAGCTGCATTGCTTACAATGCAGCTCTTCTCCCTGTCAGCTCCTAACACACTGATCCTGAGAGCAGAGTTTATCTATCCGGATCAGTGTGTCTCCGTGCAGTACACACCCCCGCCCCCTAGTAAAACACTCCCCTCACACAGTTAACCCTTTCATTGCCTAAAAAAAGTGAACTCATCCTCCCCAGTGCCATTAGTACAGTGTCAGTGTTTTTTTTGCACTGATCACTGTATTGGTGTCACTGGGGATGTCAGTGACCCCAAGTCAGTTCCCCCCAGTGTCAAAATGTCCACCGCAGTCCCGCCATAAGTCGCTGATCACTGTCATAAATCGCTGATCACCGCCATAAGTCACTGATCGCCGCCAATATTAGTATAAAAATAATCCCAGTATCTTTCTAGCCATTTGTAGATTCTATAACTTTCACGTCAACCAATTAATTTACACGTATTGGGTATTTTTTCTAGCAAAGACATGTCGCGGAATACATTTTGGCCAAAATTCATGATGAAATTTGATTTTTAAATTTTTTTACTGGACATGTTTTATAGCAAAAATTCCACAATTTTGTTTTTTCTCAAAATTGTCAGCCTTTTTTTTTTATAGTGCAAAAAAATAAAAAAACGCATTACACACATGTGGTATCCCCATACTCGGTAGAAGTAGCAGAATGTATTTTGGGGTGTAATTCCACATATACCCATGGCTTGTGCGAGAAATAAATCATTTAAATGACAACTTTGTGTAAAAAAAAAAAAAATGTTTTTGTCATTTTCCAGAAACTTGTGGAAAAGAAATCTAACATGGACTCAAAATGCCTCTCAGCAGATAGCTTAGGGTGTCTACTGTCCGAAAAGGGGTCATTTGGGGGTGTTTGTACTATCCTGGTATTTTAGCACCTCAAGAAATGTGATGGGCAGTCAGAAAGTAAAAGCTGTGTAAATTCCATTATCTATACCATAGTTTGTAGACGCTATAACTTTCCCATAAAGCAATAAATATACACTTATTGGGATTTTTTTAACCAAAAACATGTAGCAGAATACATTTTGGCCTAAATTTATGATGACATTTTAGTTTTTTTGGATTTTTTTATGACCGAAATTGTTTATAGCGCCAAAAATAAAAAGGTTCCCAGGTGATCAAATACCACCAAAAGAAAGCTCTATTTGTGTGAAAAAAAGGACATAAATTTCATTTATGTACCGTATTGCATGACTGCGCAATTGTCCGTTAAACTAGTGCAGCGCTGTATAGCAAAAAAATGGTGTAAATTGCAGTATCTATACCATAGTTTGTAGACACTATAACTTTCACACAAAGCAATCAATATACACTTATTGGGATTTTTTTTACCAAAAACATGTAGCAGAATATATTTTGACCTAAATGTATAACTAACTTTGAGTTTACTATATATTTTTTATAGCTGAAAGTAAAAAATATCATTTTTCTTCAAAATTTTCAGTCTTTTTTGTTTATAGCGTGAAAAATAAAAAGCACACAGGTGATCAAATACCACCAAAAAAAAGCACTATTTGTGTGAAAAAAGGACGTAAATTTAGTTTGGGTGCAGTGTTGCATGACCGTGCAATTATCAGTTGAATTAGTGCAGCGCCGAGTAGCAAAAAGAGGCCTGGTCATTAAGGGGGGTAAATCCTCAAGAGTGCAAGTGGTTAAAGGCAGGGGCATTTAAAACCCCAACATAAAAAACCCTCAGACAGCACATCCAGGAGCAGCGGCATTTTTGGCTTGACACATGTAAATGCGCATTAATGCGAGGTTTGTTTAGCACGTGAGCAATAACTCATTTCAATAGCCAGAAAAATATTTACACGGTTACAAGCAAACATTTTTCTGCTAAAGCTCTGCTGCGAGGAGGAAAGGCAGCTAGAAGAGATGGCCAAACGTCCAGTGTGCATGAGGCCTACTAGTGCAACAGGATTTTATGCAGCTACCCATTTCTTTTAGAGCATCAAAAATATTCTGTTTACCTTTGGTCGGGAAGGAATAAGACGTAAAAAAAGAAAAATCAATATATTGTCAAGAAAGTTTTGGATCCTTTTGGTCTCTGTTTTGTTTGATTACCATTTCTGTTATTCTGTTTATTACGGGATCTGCGTATCCACATCAGGGGCGGACTGACCATTTGAAAACTCGGGCACTGCCCGAGGGCCCGGGGTCAGTAGGGGGCCCCATGAGATGCCCCTGGTACCTTTTTCATAGGCTTTTTTGAGTTTTGAGTTTGGGCAAGGACACAGGGGCCCCATGATCCCCTATTGATCCCCTATTGCCCGGGGCCCCATGAGTTGTCAGTCCGCCCCTGATCCACATTGTTCTATTTATGTGTAATCCTGCTGTAGCAGTAATGTCATTGTGGATTCTGGAAGTACTGTTCCATTTTCTCTATCATCTTGACAATAAAAGTTGTTTAAATTAAAAAAAAAATTAAAAAAAATAAACCAACAAATAGGAAACGAACAAGAGGCTTCCAACACGGAATTAAACAAATAAAAAGCAAATTCAACAGTACCTAATTTTTTCTCTAATGTATAGATACATAGGTAGAGAGGGTAAAAAAATCTTGTCAAAGTGATCTATTTAACTAGCTAACTAAAAATAATAAAAAGATACAAGCTTTCAAAGCTCTAAAGCTCCTTCTTCATGTATTACGACAGATAAAATGCTGAAAATGGCAAAACATAAAGATATACTTTCCATACATACAAATGGTAAACAGAAAAAATGTATAAAAACGATAGTAAAAGATGATATATATACAAACAACAAATGACAAGGCAATACCAGAAGAGGAGCTTCTTTGAAAGTTTTTTTATTATTATATTTATTTAGGCACTAAAAGGTATTATTTTGCTATTATTTTGCTTTCTCTACCTATGTGTTTATTCCTGCTTAATATGGTACTTCATCTTTCTGCAACAAAGAATAGAATATTTATTTCTGTGAAGCCATTTTTGTCAAATTTAAATTGTTTTATTGCGGTACGTTGGTGTGTTATAGCGCTACTCAGTCAGAATGTCACCCCAATGCACTCCCATGTGCTGTGTGCAAAAAAAAAAAAGTTTCGTTCAAATGCATGTTTAGTTATTATTGTGAGGCTTATTATATATTAATTTTTGGTGTAATATTCACATTTGCTATTTTATGCTTGCTATTCTTTATTTGTGCCATTGTGTTAAAGGATATCCATGGTCAAAATGTAAAATCATATTTTCATTTCCACATTGTACTTCTGGCCTCAGACTGACCATTTGGAAACTTGGGCACTGCCCGAGGGCCCGGGGTCAGTAGGGGGCCCCATGAGATGCCCCTGGTACCTTTTTCATAGGCTTTTTTGAGTTTGGGCAAGGACACAGGGGCCTCGTGATCCCCTATTGCCCAGGGGCCCCATGAGTTGTCAGTCCACCCCTGCCTCATCCTATTAATCTGCATGATCTTGAAGTTTGTAAACTTACTTTGTAAGAGATCACAACATATTTCCTTCTGTGAATTCTGTGACCCGAAGTCACTATACCCTGTGAGTAGGCACTGCTGTGTCACACATTTCACAGAGCCCGCCTCCTGAGCTACAGAGGGGCTTGGGGGAGGAGTTTCAGAAGGCGGAGTCACTACAAGAGTCACTGCTTGCAGGTAGCAAAGTACCATGGGATATCTAGCCCTTAGAAATGGAAAGTAAACCGCAAAGGAGCTGCAAACTTCACAAGAATAGTGCTGCGCTGCCCCCTAGCAACCCAAGAAAACACACTAATAATAAATAAACACTCTCCTGAGCTTCAAACCCAATGCGTAATAGAATACGTCTGTGAAACAATGTCAATAGTAAATAAAAAACAAAAACTGGCTGAGCCACTAAATCCAAATGATATGTGAAACATATATAAAATATAAACCAAAATCAAGAAGCAATAAACACCTGGCCAACCTATAATAAACACCGTGCTGAGCTGAAGAATAAAAAGTGTAAAAAAACAACAAAAAACAGTGAAATATGTGAAATATATATCAGAAATAAAACACAAACACAATGGCAGTAGACACCTGGCCGAGCTGTAATAAATACCCGGCTGACCTAAAGCATAAAAGTGTAAAAAATCAACAAAAACAGTATAAAATGATGTAAAACAAATGCCCAGCTGAGCAATCAGCCCCTCAGTGGAATAAATATTTGATGAATCAAGTAAATGTTCAACTGGGCTAGATGTTCACAAAAAGTGTATGTAAAAAAAAAAAAAATGATAAGCAGCTCTACTGAATATACAAAAACAGATAAATGGTGAATGATAGATAACACTTAATAAAGTGCAAAAAGCAGTCTACAAGTGATATAATAGTCTCTTTCTTCCAACATTGAAATTAATGCACCAATGACTTCAACAGGTGTGCAAATCTATCGTTCTCCTCCACCTTCAGGCATGCACACTCACCTTAACAGCTGACCCATAGAAAATATAGGTCAACATGCACTCAATATGAATCCCACAGGTCTCTCCAGACATTCTCAGGAACAATCCTTTACCTCCCTACTCCGATGGATAGGTGCTCAAAAGATAAGAAACAAGGAACTCCTCATAGTGTAGTAAGGCTTCATTAACATAAAAATGTATAAAAAAATGCTACTCACACAGATACAAGGTTCACAGAACCTATTGCAAGCATTTAGGGGAAAACAGGGTGAACACAGATGGCGGCTCCTGCACACACCAGAAAAGACGTCACAAGGATTCGTCCTACACGTTACACCACGAGTCACGTGGCTTCTTCAGGGATTTTTGTTTTTTATTTACTATTGACCTTGTTTCACAGATTTATTCTATTACACATTGGGTTTGATGCTCAGGAGGGTGTTTACTTATTATTAGTGTATTTTCTTGGGTCACTAGGGGGCAGCGCAGCACTATTCTTGGGGAGTTTTATTGATGTTTGCTTGCAGTAGCTTATCATTTATTTGTGGCAGCGCATGAGAATTATGCAGTGAATCCAGGAAGTTGTGGAAAGAGATGGCCTGCAGATATAAAAAGGAGATTTTTCAAGTAGGATTATATTGGATTGTCAAATATAGCTATTGTTTTGATTGGTATTTAGACATGTGCCATTTATTTCGCTAGGAATTGAAATTTCGAATCTAAATCTTCGTTAGTTGGAGATTCAGAGGTATCTGAATTCTGAATCACAATAGTAATGAATTTAAATTAATCTGAAATAAAATTACAATGAAATGGATTCGAATTTGAAAATTAATTTGAACTCAAAATTCAAATTTGAAATGGAAACATATTGCAATAAATACAGTAAGGTCTAAAAGTGAAATAAGATGATGATTCCTGTTTAGGCTGCTGGATAGAATAAAACAGAACAGAACGGAAAAAAAAAACTGAATAAAATAGAATAAAAAGAATAGAATATAGTAGAAAAGGAAAGGAATTGAAAATAATAGAATAAAACAAGAATAGAATAAAACAGAATAGATAAGAAAATAAAAGAACAGAATAGAATTCAAACAAGTAGAACAGAATAGATATAGAAAAAAATAGAATAGAAAGAATATAGTCATCTTCTAAAATTCGAATTTCAAATTTTGAATCAATTCAAAAATAATGAAAATGCGAAAAAAAAACATACAATTGAATTCCCAAAACCATTTCAGAGATTTTGAAGATATTGGTCCCCTTAGACTACCTGCAAAGTTGCACATCTGTACAATGTATAGAACTTGCTGCGGAAGGACTGACATTTAAAAAAACAAACAAACTACATTTTCATTAAAAAAAAAAAAAAAACTTTTAAGGGGAACCCCACCTCCCAAGAATGGGGGAAAAAAAAACTGTGGATTCCCCCTAAAACCCTACCAGACCCTTGATCTCAGCACAGGAAAAGGAGGGGGGGAACGAATTAGCATCCCCCCCCCTTCCCCCACTGTTGCTTACCAGGCACATGCCATTGGCATGGAAGTTATCCATTAGGACGCTTTTGTTTTTGTTTTGTTTTTTTTCGTTTTAATGGTGCTACAGGCTATGTAAATGGTTCTTGCTCTTTTCACCTTCAACTATTTTTGTGCCAAAAATTACCCTTCATTAGCCACATTATTTTACATTTTTTACTGAAGAAACTTCAAGTTTAAATAGGTACATAAAAACAGGCAGTAAAAAGTAAAACAAAAAATGTAAAGTGATAGTGCATGCATAATGATTAAATACACACAAATGGAAGACAGAAATACAAAGAACACCAAATAAACTAGACAAAATCCGCAAGAGAAAAAACTCTAAATATATCATGTCACATGACACCACCAGGTCCCCTTTTTTCACTTTTTCTCCAGGCCGTGCAGTCCTTAATCATGCAGAGAATGGAGTTGACATGTTGAAGCCAGCGTCATTTTCTGCACCAGTACATCGTGAATGAAGGTTGATTTGCTGGACCTGACATCTTACCCACATGATGGGGTTAATTTACTAAAGCCTCACAGTCCAAAATCAGGTTCACTTCTGCATAGAAACCAATCAGCTTCTAAGCTCAGCTTGTTCAATTAAGCTTTGGCAATACAACTTGGAAGCTGATTGGCTTCGAAGTGCAGAAGTGAACTTGATTTTGCACTTTCCAGCTTTAGTAAATAAACCCCACTATATGTTCAATCTTCTTAGTTGAGTGGCCCTGAGTGTCATGTAACTGAAAAGACTGAGGACACTTTGTTGTAAAGGACAACTCTGGATTAAAGGTGATTATTGTAGCATGAGCTGCTTCCTTTATCACTGGCTTGGGTACGTTTTAAAAAATGAAATTTGCACAGGATTCACTTTAAGCAGGATATCAACCAAATTATCATTAGAAGAAGCAATACTAAACCCATATTTGAAACAAAAATGAAAATACGGTACACCAGCCAAGAATGAATGTGAAAAGCACATTAAACATCATGGATAAATGTTACAATAAAAACTCAAAATCTAAACTTGTTGAAGTTAAAGTGTTACTAAACCCCGGACCCTGCATTCACTATATCTGGTCTCCCAGGATCCTGCATTCACTATATCTGGTCTCCCAGGATCCTGCATTCACTATATCTGGTCTCCCCGGACCCTGCATTCACTATATCTGGTCTCCCCGGACCCTGCATTCACTATATCTGGTCTCCCCGGACCCCGCATTCACTATATCCGGTCTCCCCGGACCCTGCATTCACTATATCTGGTCTCCCAGGATCCTGCATTCACTATATCTGGTCTCCCAGGACCCTGCATTCACTACATCTGGTCTCCCAGGACCCTGCATTCACTATATCTGGTCTCCACGGACCCTGCATTCACTATATCTGGTCTCCACGGACCCTGCATTCACTATATCTGGTCTCCCAGTACCCTGCATTCACTATATCTGGTCTCCCCGGACCCTGCATTCACTATACCTGGTCTCCCAGGACCCTGCATTCACGATATCTGGTCTCCCCGGACCCTGCATTCCCTATATCCGGTCTCCCCGGACCCTGCATTCATTATATCCGGTCTCCCCAAACCCTGCATTCACTATATCTGGTCTCCCCGGACCCTGCATTCACTATATCTGGTCTCCCCGAACCCTGCATTCACTATATCTGGTCTCCCCAGACCCTGCATTCACTATATCTGGTCTCCCCGGACCCTGCATTCACTATATCTGGTCTCCCCGGACCCTGCATTCACTATATCTGGTCTCCCCAGACCCTGCATTCACTATATCTGGTCTTCCCGGACCCTGCATTCACTATATCTGGTCTCCCTGGACCCTGCATTCACTATATCTGGTCTCCCCGGACCCTGCATTCACTACATCCGCTCTCCCAGGACCATGCATTCACTATATCTGGTCTCCCCGGACCCTGCATTCACTATATCTGGTCTCCCCAGACCCTGCATTCACTATATCTGGTCTCCACGGACCCTGCATTCACTATATCTGGTCTCCCAAGACCCTGCATTCACTATATCTGGTCTCCCAAGACCCTGCATTCACTATATCTGGTCTCCCCAGACCCTGCATTCACTATATCTGGTCTCCCAGGACCCTGCATTCACTATATCTGGTCTCCCAAGACCCTACATTCACTATATCTGGTCTCCCACACTACACAGAACATGGAAATTCAATTATTTTAGTAAATATAAACTGCTAAATACCTTTTCTTATCAGCAGTCTTGTGACTTCTGTCAGAGTCCAGCAGAGCACTGGTTAAAGCTTGTAGGAGGAGTTTTCATTCTCTTGTCACTGCCCTATGAGATTGCATAACCTCCAACCTTCTGTCTGGACAACGCTGATTGGCCTTGTACTGATCACATGCACCCTCCCAAGAAAAAGAAAAAACTCTCTAGCAATACACACACAACCTGGAACCAGTTTGCTGTGCAGGACAGACTGGGGAGCAACCAAACTATACTGCGGTGTCTAAGCACATTGAGCCTTGGAGTGTATATAAAGATGTCTGCAGCAAATATTCCCCACTGAACCAGTTTCAGTGGGTGCAGTGCTGTTTGCAGAGTCATAGGCACAGGAACGGGGGGGCCAACACATCAAACTGCTCCTACAGGGTTCCCTACGGTATCACGCTATGTGGTCTCCTTTATTGACCCCTATTCATGAGGGACATTCGCAGAGGCCGCACTAAGGGTGAGCCCCTATGGTGATATGCATCAAGGACTCCCGAGTACTGCATGCAGATGTGACTGGGAAGTATCTTGACCTGACCTGATCTGGGAGGCGGATGACCTAAACTATACCTATTGAGATAGGTTATATCTCAAATGCGTGTTTATACGCACTTCTGGTGAGTGCGCATTTCACTTACATTGAACACCTGCCATTGGGATTAACCCTCCACGCACGCTGATTGGGATCATACAGGATCCTCACGTGGGCAATACATCTGGGACTTTTTTGCACTTTACTCGCCTATTGGTGACACCATTTATGCACATTTATTTATTTGTTTATTTTCTTGCTTGATTTGGTATTGCTGATTATCTATACCTATATACTGAATATATGCTATTGGTTTTCTCATGCTGTACATTTTATAAAAACAACTGCATCTTCTCATTTCCTTTAAATAAGGATGAGATTTATGCTGCATATTTAGTGTTTAGCGCTGCACCTTTATATTTGAGATTTACATTGGAAGGTTCTGTTTGGTTGCCTTTTTAGGTGTTTCAGCGGCTATTTTTTCTTTTGGATAGCGCTCGCATATCTACTTTTTACATAAACTGCTAAATACCTTTTATTATCAGCAGTCTTGTGACTTCTGTCAGAGTCCAGCAGAGCACTGGTTAAAGCTTGTAGGAGGAGTTTTCATTCTCTTCATACTGCCCTATGAGATTGCATAACCTCCAACCTTCTGTCTGGACAACGCTGATTGGCCTTGTACTGATCACATGCACCCTCCCAAGAAAAAGAAAAAAACTCTCTAGCAATACACACCAAACTGAGCATGTGCAGAGTGCAAGGCTGTGTTCTATCAAGAGATGAAATGGGGAACATAGAAGAACGGGAGGATAAGAGAAGTCAGGATCAAACATCCTTTTTACACAATGCAGATAATTAACCCCTTAAGTTCCACAGTGAGTATAACAAGCATACTTTACTGCATATACAGACTGATTGTACTGTAGTGGGTTTAGTAACACTTTAAGCTATGTGATCCCTTTGAGCACATTGAAGACATAGAAGGTTCTGCTGTCTAACTTCAACTAAACCTGATGACACTTCGCACCATGGATAGTCATACCATAGGGATTAAGAAGAAGTGGCCCAGAATGTTGAGGTACCCAAGGGACTCTGACTCCGGGTCCTGGCCGACTTGGCAATGAGAGATGCAACTTTCTAAGTGTGAACTGCTTCAGCTCTCTAGAACAAAGAATTCCCTCTAGCATGGCCTTATTTCATATTCAACTGCACAATTACCAAACTTACATTTAATTATCTTGGGCCAAATAGGAATCGTTCCTTTCTCATGAATAATGGATGCCTTTAACCCCTTCCTCCTATAGAAGTGATGACTGTCAAATGCCTAGCATAGGGAGCAGTGCTTTCCCTGAGCAGCAATGGGTTAAACACTGCAAGTGAAATTTAACAGGCTCTGAATAATTGAAGAGCTGTGATTCCCATTCACAGGGAACTGATGGAGAGTCCTGATAAAAACTAAACAAGGCTAAGTCACTGGAAGGATGCTTTTACACAATTCTTTTGACTTAAATTAGCATATAGGATATTTATTCTTGTCAAGCAGCAATTATTGGCTATTAATAATGCAGCTTAATTACTTTTTTTATTTCTTTATTTTGCTGTTGGGATAGGAGAAGATATTTCAGTGGTCTCTTGTTGAGCAAATGCATTTCCATCATCTTGCTGTTATGTTCTTAGCTGAAAACTTTGTTTATAGACCACGATATATACCCAAAGCACCTAGGAAATCATTCATTTTTTCACGAGGTTTAACCCTAGGTTCACACCTAAGTGTTTTCTGCAGCGTTTTGTGTTTTGCAGAAACGCACTACAGTCCATTTAACATGATTTCCTATGGGACACGTTCACATCTCTGCATTTTCACCTGGTGCATTTTTTTGGAAAGGGTCAGGGACTTTTTTGAATGCAAAAAGTTGCTCTTTTAGTTCTATAGACTTCAAAGGAAACACTGCAGAAATGCATGTAATGAGTTTTTGCTGCATTTTTTATGCATTTTGATGCATTTTAAATATGCCTAACAATATTAACAAGGAAAAAAAAATGCACGTGCCAGTGCCCATCAGTGCCACAATGCCACATATCAGTGCATACCAGTGCACATCAATGCCACAAATCAGTGCCCATCTGAGTTGCCCTTCAGTGTCAGCCATCAGTGCCAGTCAGTGCCACCTATCAATGCCAAACAGTGCCACCTATCAGTGCTGCCAATCAGTGCCACCTATCAGTGCCAGTCAGTGCCACTTGTCAGTGCCACCTATCAGTGCCAGTCAGTGCCGCCTATCAGTGCCAGTCAGTGCCGCCTATCAGTGCCAGTCAGTGCCACCTAACAGTGCCAGTCAGTGCCGCCTAACAGTGCCAGTCAGTGTTGCCTATCAGTGCCATATATCAGTGCTTTATATCAGTGCTGCCTTTCAGTGCCCATCAGTGATGCCTGTCAATGCCCATCAGTGCCACCTACCAGTGCCTCCTCATCAGTGCCCATCAGTGCCACCTGTCAGTGTCCATCAGTGCATCTTATCAGTGCCCATCACTACAGCCTCATTAGGGTACATCAGTTAAGGAGAAAAATCACTTATTTACAAAATTTTATAACAAAAACTAAGAACTTTTTTTTTCAACATTTTCAGTGGTTTTTGTTTAAGAAAAAATTAACTACCACCGAAATAAAGCTCTATCTGTCACAAAAAAAATATAATTGGCTATTACAGTGATCAGTCACTGTGCAGCCCACTCATGTGTTTTATTTCTCCTCTGAATGGAGAGAAAGGTACCTGTATCATTAGCTCCTTGCAGGGAAGAAAAATGTAAACAAACAAAAAGTGTATACCAAAAAATAACCACTTGCCCTCCTGAGGATATATCCCCCTTCCTGACCAGGCCATTTTTTGTGTTACGGCGCTGCATTACTTTAGTTGACAATTGCGCGGTCATGCAATGCTGCACCCAAATAAAATTTACGTCCTTTTTCCCATGAATTGAGCTTTCTTTCAGTGGTATTTTATTGCCTATGCATTTTTTATCTTTTGCATCCGACGCTTTGAATTGCACTTGGTGATGTAAGGTTTGGATGCAGCTGCTCGGCCATGAAAACCCATTCCATGAAGCTCTCTATGCACTGTTGTTGGGCTCATCTGAAGGCTACATGAAGTTTGGAGGTCTATAGCTATTGACTCTGCAGCCAGCGACTTCTGTCCACTGTGCGCTTCAGTATGCGCTGACCCCGCTCTGTCATTTTACGTGGCCTACCACTTCGAGTTGCTGCTATTCCCAGTTGCTTCCACTTTGTGTATACTACTAGCAGTTGACTGTGGAATATTTAGTCTCAAGGAAATTTCACGGATGGACTTATTGCACAGGTGGCAACTTATCACAGTATCACACTTGAATTCACTGAGCTCCTGAGAGCGACCCATTCTTTCACAAATGTTTGTAGAAGCAGTCTGCATGCCTAGGTGTATGGTTTTTTACACTTGTGGTCATGGAGGTGATTGGAACAGCTGAATCCAATCATTTGGAGGGGTGCCCCAATACTTTAGGCAATATAGTGTATGTCAAATAGATTCATCCATCTATGATAAAAAGCATGGATGGAGTGATCTCCGTTAGCAGCTACTGCATTCAAGCAGCTGCAGCACCTATGGCTGGTTTAATACCCAATCAGTGACTGTATCTGTCAACCAATTTTCCACCCGACTCCTTTGATTTTTCACTCAAATTTTGTTGAACAGAGTGGAGCAAATAGGGCCACCCATGGCTCTAATTTTGGCTCATTTTGAAGGAACTGGCCAAAATCTGAGCTGTGTATAGCTAGTTTAAAGACCAGGGATCGATCACAAATTTGGAAGATAAGGTGGCGTTAGGCAGCTATCCAGCTTCTCCTATCAGCTGAGGGTTAACAAGTCTTCTCACACTCCTAGCTGCTCCAATCAGCTGCAGAGTAACAATTCTGGTAATATCCCCCTGGCTGGAGTGGTCCTCAGTGTAGGAGGTGCCCTATTTAAACATCATCATCCTGTGTCTCTGTCCTTGTGATATCATTTGGTTACTTGTTACCTGTTTGTTTCAAAGCTTAACCACTGCTATCATCTTGGATTCCATTGTTGCCTTCTACCCAGATTATTCTTCAGACTGCCATCTGAGCTTGAACTCAGATTATTAACTGGACTACATTTGCTTACTAACAGCCTTGACCTCAGAACTGTTTTCAGATAACAATTGTCCACTACCTGTCTTTGCATTGGACTGCCCCAGGATTCTGCTACCAGTCACTGTCTACCGCTTGCCCAGCTTCAGGACCAAAGGTACCCTTACTTGCCTTAGATATTCAGTCCCGGTGTTGTTTGACCAGGAACTATAGCATTGTGTTCTAAGACCTGGAGGCAACCAAGTACCAGTATGCCTGCTTGGGAATGGGGACTGCTATAGGCAGAGGAAACACCAGACAGCTTGTAAGTTAAATTGGATTCCCAGCACTAGAAAACTGGTGTGGACCTAGGCTCATGTGCATTATGCACATGCTCATATTTCCAAGAGAAGGAGCAATTTTAGATACGTTGTCCATGCACATACCAATTAGCATGCGCAGTTGGCGCCCAGTGGCCTATTTAAACTGGTCTGTTGTTATGAGCAGTTGCTGAATAGTTTTCAGCTTGTTCCCATGTTCCTGAGACCTGATCCTCTGTACTTGCTTACCAAAGTGCCTTTGGACTTTGCTTCTGTCTACTGATTTGTTGCTGACCGCTTTCTGTCTCCTGGTCCTTTTGTCTTATGCTCTGGTGCCAAGCTGCTTCTGCATCCTGTTCTGAAGACTGCGACTACCAACTCTATCCATTTTAAAAGTGGACATGACCAGCCAGCTACTCTGGCACTCATGCCACTTCTTGCCTTCACACTCTCTTTCTCCAACTCCTGGAGTTTTGACAGAAGGTGCAAGGGAGGCCTCCACAACATTCCAGTCCTCACAAGGTATGTGATACAGCTATAATACTTGACCTAAGCATCTGTTGATTACAAGTGGCAATGGAAATCTAGGGCTTGTTATTAGTGTGCTTGTCATCTGTATGGTGTGCAATGACAACTCCATCAACCGAAACATTGCTTCTCGAAGAGTTTCCAGCTTTAATTTACAAATATATTTTTTAAATTGTCATTGACTTATTGCATATGTTTCATTTGCAGAATCAGCAGTTTCAAAAGCACAGTTTAGTTGATTGCAGCTCTACAAGGTTTATGTCCCAAACAGAAGGTGACCCATGTCATACTTGCTGTCTAAAACGATATATTTATTTTTCTTGGTTAATAATGATCATGAAGGATACATACGTGCCACCATGAAATTATTAAATTGATCATAGACTCTCTGCCAACCATCTTCTATCCCCATCTGTTCCTGATCTTGTCAGTATTAGGGAAGGGAAAATTGGTGGATTTTGCTTTGCCAAAATTTCAGCAAAATGTTGAGATTTTCTGCAAAATTGTGCCTAGAGGTGAAATGCATTGGAGGAAAAGAGGGAAACTAAATTATATGTGTTTAAGGTGGCTTTTGAGTGTTTTTTTTTATTGTTTTCTATTTGTATTTTTTATATAAAATTCCTAGATTGTAAGCTCCGAGGAGCAGGGCCCTCCTATCCCTCTTGTATTGAACTGTATTGTTGCTCTATTGTCTCCCATTATATTGTAAAGCGCTGAGCAAACTGTTGGCGCTATATAAATCCTGTATAATAATAATAATATAAAATATAAAAATACAGAACCTGATCAGTAACTTTTTTAATCAAAGCGTTCATTATCATGATCACATACAATGTGATAAAAAAAATAATGTAATGCCATGGTATAATGGGTTCTCTGCCATGACTCTGCCATGTTCTTTGCCATTACTCTGAGAACTGCTCCTACCCTTCCGATTAGATGCTGCAAATACCTATATGAGCTGAAGTATTAATATACTACCAAACTATACTAGCATATAAGAAATAGGCACCAGGCTACTTAATTGTAAATAAAGTAGGTATATTGTCACAAGGCAAAGTACAGGTCAATGCAAAAATATTATTGAATAGTTCAAATAAATTACCTGCACAAAATTAACTTACTGACATAGTTACTAGGTTATAGCTTAGCAGTTAGTTTAAATCACCATGGTAGTAAGCAAGATTAATCTGGTAACAGCAACACCAGTAGTGAGCAATATAAGCAGTGGACAGTATAAACAATGCACAAACTAAGCAATGAACAGATGTTCCAAACTGCAATCTGTGTAGGTGTGAATATACTGTATGTATGAGAGGGGTACCCCTGGGAGGCAGCTGTTCAGTATCTGATGCCTGACCTGCAAACGCTAGCTGGCTAAACAATGGGGCCCAGTCTGTACTGTGGTGCACTTAATTACTGTCCCTTTAGGCTTGCATGCACTGATTTGTTGTTGGAACTTCTAGACAAATAGACAGTCTCCTCTTTTCCTGATCTGCAAAACAGTGGAAAGTCAGCTCATCAAGAGCAGCCCACCAGTCCTGGCAATCAGCAAACATGGTCCTGAACACTCGTCTGTCTCTGATCCTCAGGAACCTGATCCTGAGTGGGTCAGTTCACCAGCACTCTGGTCCTCAAAGGCTCAGTCTCTGATGTAGCACATGCAGGCACAGAGATATGCACAACTCTAGTCCTTGCACACCAAGGGAGTGTTTTCTGTATTTCAAGCCCAGAAAACTCTTCTCTTTCTCCTCCTCCTTACAGGGTTCTTGTGGCTCTTATAGTTCACAGCTGCGTTCACTTCCACAGTGCAGCTCTCCTCTTCCATGCTGTTGCATCATAGTCATTTCAAGTCCCATCAGCTCAGCCTGGTGAGTGGAGGATTAACGGCATTGAAACCAGCATGAGAATCCTGTTTTTGCACATAAGGCAGCTGCAGCACAATGTCTGTAGTTGCTCTCTCTTCCAGCTAAGTACCTGGCTACAATAAAATTAAAACAAATAACCAAGATGGGGACTATTTCTTCACATTTTTCCTTTTTCATCATTGTCTCATGTTTTAAATGTGGCCTGGTAAAATAAAATAGCAACTTTAGCAGTTTTACATTAAGCACATTCTTGTTCTATTGCCTCTTTTTAGTATGCAGTATGTTTACTGCACTGTAGAGGGCACTCAAACGAGCGCTGCCACAGCCTGGAGAGGAAGTCAGGGGAAATCTGATTTCTCTGTGGTTTCTCAGGCTGTGGGCTACACTGCATCCATTTGACCCCTGGCGGTCAAGTCTCTGCCCCTGGGTTTTGGCACACTTTTGTGAAGTGGGTAGAGATACCATGTCTGATGGAGAAAGCAACTAGGTGCAGGGAAAGGTTCCTGATTAGTAGGGAGAGGCTAGGGATTTGCAATTTTTAGGTAAGCCTTCCCTCTTTGGGGCCAGACAGGTCAGGCCGTGCTTCTGCATTTGTACTGTGAGTCTTCTCCCTAGTGGCGCTCTCCAGCCTATGGTGTTTGAAGTTTGGCATTCACTTCAATACTAGGTTCAAGTTTTACAGCAACCGGATTCTTTGTCTGCACCATGCTGCACCTCCCCACATCTTCACAGTTTCCCTAGCTGCTACTTGGACAACTTGGACTTTATTTACCTATTTTCTTTAAAAAAAATGCAAAATACTCCACAAAACATATAAAAAAAAGAAAGTGGCTTTTTTTATATTTATATATATATATATATATATATATATATATATATATATATACAGTTTCAAGAAAAAGTATGTGAACCCCTTGGGATTACGTGGAGTTTTGCATGAATTGGGCATAAAATGTGCTCTGAATGTCATCTAAGTCACAACAATAGAAGAACACAGTCTGCTGAACATAATACTACACAAACATTAGATGTTACCATGGTTTAATTGCACATAACATGTAAACATTCACAGTGCAGGGAGGAAAAAGTATGTGAACCTTTGGACTTAATAACTGGTTGACCCTCCTTTGGCACCAATAACCTCAACCAAACATTTCCTGTAGTTGCAGATCAGACCTGCACAATGATCTGGAGTCATTTTGGACCACTCCTCTTCACAAAACTGTTTCAGTGTAGCAATATTCTTGGGATGTCTGGTGTGAATCGCTCTCTTAAGGTCATGCCACAGCATTTCAATCGGGTTGAGGTCAGGACTCTGACTGGGCCACTCCAGAAGGCGTATTCTGTGCTGTTGCAGCCATTGTCTTGTTGAATTACTTGTATGCTTTGGGTCATTGTCCTGTTGCATCACCCATCCTCTGCGGAGCTTCAGTTGGTGGACAGATGGTCGTACGTTTTCCTGCAAAATGTCTTGATAAACTCTGGAATTCATTTTCCCATCAATGACAACAATCCGTCCAGGCCCTGAGGCAGCAAAGCAGCCCCAAACCATGATGCTCCCTCCGCCATGTTTTACAGTGGGGATGAGGTTTTGATGTTGGTGTGCTGTGCCTTTTTTTCTCCACACATAGTGTTGTGTGTTCTTTCCAAACAACTCAATCTTGGTTTCATCTGTCCACAGTATATTTTGCCAGTAGTGCTGTGGAACATCCAGGTGCTCTTTTGCAAACTTCAAACGTGCTGCAATATTCTTTTTGGACAGCAATGGCTTCCTCCGTGGTGTCCTCCCATGTACTCCATTCTTGTTTAATGTTTTCCTTATTGTAGATGTGTCAACAAAAATGTTAGCATGTGCCAATGATTTCTGTAGGTCTTTAGCTGACACTCTGGGATTCTTCTTTACCTCATGCAGCATTCTGCGCTGTGCTCTTGCAGTCATTTTTACAGGACGACCACGCCTAGGGGGAGTAGCAACAGTGCTAAACTTTCTCCATTTGTAGACAGTCTGTCTTACCGTGGACACATGAACATCAAGGCTTTTGGAGATACTTTTGTAACCCTTTCCAGCTTCATGCAATTCAACAATTCTTGATCGTAGGTCTTCTGAGAGCTCTTTTCTGCGAGGCATGGTTCACATCAGACAGTGCTTCTTGAAACCAGTAAACTCAAAACAGGTGTGTGTTTTTAAGGGCAGGACAGCTGTCAGCAACACATTCAATATCATCACACTGATTGGAGTCAAGGTTGGCTCACACCTGGCTCCAATTAGCTCTGGGAGAAGTCATTAAGATAGGGACTCACATACTTTTTCCTCCCTGCACTGTGAATGTTTACATGTTATGTGCAATTAAACCATGGCAACATCTAATGTTTGTGTAGTATTATGTTCAGCAGACTGTGTTCTTCTATTGTTGTGACTTAGATGACGTTCAGAGCACATTTTATGCCCAATTCATGCAAAACTCCACGTAATCCCAAGGGGTTCACATACTTTTTCTTGCAACTGTATATATACAGTATTTGTGATTTGAAACACCCTAGTGTGAATGGAACCTTATGTCCTGGTGCATTGTTTCTGTTCTGTTGTTGCCGGGGATGTGATCACATACAAGTAGCTGCGGCTGTTAGAAAACTAGGAAGAAGAATTCTAATATTTCATTCCAGCAGACAACAGTGGATAAACAATTGAAATCTGGGCATGGGGCCATAATTATTCTGGGATTAAAAACAGAATGTCAGGGCAATTAGATCCTATTCTGTTGACTGGAGGGTGAGTGATCACATGTGAGGATAGCAGTGGTGGCTGGGCAATGTGTGGGTGTGTTTTCTGTTGAAATGTGCAAGTACACATTGAAGATGTACAGACCTAGTGTATCTGGCCACATTCACTACAATTCCCAGAGGATGATGGGAAGTGTAGTTTCCTGAGAGGAGAGGATATCATGTAATCCCTGCTGCTATACTTCCTCCTTGGCAGAACAGATGCTGTTATCTTTTGAATTACAAAGATGACTTCCTGAAAATTCAAGTAGACTTTTCTCTTCAATGGTAAGGAATTTCACAAATGTATTAACTGTTTAGTGTTTTGTGTAGGGGGGTGTACTATTGGTTGATTTTTTGCCTATCCCTGAGTTCTTCTTATAAGCATATCTTGTGGATTTTAAACACCAATGTTGGTACATCATCCAATGTTTTCCTGCAAGAATGGCTTGACTTGGTCATCTTCTATTGGATCATACATATCTCTTATCTGATGCCATTGTTGGGAAAAAAGCAATGCCAATAGTGTTTTATTTTTATTATTTTTCTAAATCAGGAGCACAAAACTAAAGATTATTCAACATCTAGAGCCCATTCACACCACATGTTTTGGGCTGCACTGGGTTGCATTGCCTAATGGAGCAAGCCAATACACTCAGTTCATAACATATCTATTTTATTTATATCTATATCTATCTATCTATCTATCTATCTATCTATCTATCTATCTATCTATCTATCTATCTATATATATATATATATATATACACTATATGGTTGATATGTGTATTAGGTGATAATGACAATTATTTCACTTTGCAAAGGTGGTCAGACTCCGTATTTTTATGTGTTTACATGTACGACTCTTTAACTGTTACTTGGAAATCAAGAGTTTCTAGAAGCACCTGGGATTAAAAAAGGTGGTTAATGAGCCCTTTTTTCATTTTTTTTTTGCTTTTTGCCTTGGAGTGTAAATATAAAATAAAGATGCCAGTAGCATAAGAAATGATCTGAATTTCATTCTTCCGGTTATAAATTCTGAATAGATGTATTTTGAAACCATTATTTACCTTTTAATGCACTTCGGAGAGTAATATCAATTTTATGCCAATGTCACTTTAATGCCTTTAAAGTTCTTCCAGTAAAACAAAAGGTCAGATCCTCTTAAGGAAAATTTGCATTGATTATTTTTTTTCCACACTAATCAGAGAGCCTATACATTTTGAATTAATTTTTAATGCAGATATTAAAGTCCAATGACCTTGAAGCTTCATGTTTATTTTTATTTAAGATTATCAAATGAAACTTATATTTAAACTCCCAGAGCACTATGAGTTCTTTTTTTTTCTTTTAAAGAAAAACACATTGATGGTTACAGTTATAACAATAAGCAGTAAGGTAGATGTATTTTCCTTTATATATTTGTTCCATTTTTCCAAGCTAGGAGTCCTTTTGGGTCTTTGTAAAAGTTTGTGAGATTGGGCTATAGCAGTAAGGACCATATGATGTTGCAGGTATGCACCACTAGGTGTCTGTACTTTATATTTTGTTTAAAAAGTCACTTTCATTTATTACAGGTACTTATATAGTGCTGTCAATTTATGCAGCACTTCACATATATATTGTATATTTACATCAGCCCTAACCCTCAAGGGGTGTACAATCTAAGGTCCCTAACTTACATTCATACATACACATACTAGGGCCAATTTAGACAGGATCCAATTAACCTACCAGTATGTCTTTGGAGTGTGGGAGGAAAACAGGGTACCTGGAGGATATGCAGGCATGGGGAGAACATGCAAACTTCAGGCAGGTGGTGCTGTGGTTGGGATTCAAACCAATGACCTTGGTGCTACCAAGCAGAAGTGCTAACCATTTAGCCAATGTGCTGTGCTTTAAGGCCCCCTCCTTCTCACTACATAAATACATTATGGCCACCTTGGCCAGAAGGTAGTCCACCAATGTTTTTGGTTTGTAGCAACAAATCAAAGAAATTGAAAAATTCCATTAAAATGAGGAAGACTGCATATTCTCTGCAAGGAATGCCCTGGGGAAAATTAGAGCCAGGAGCCCAAGTTGAATGAGCAAATGGCGCAATACTAGGCAACTACCCAGCTGCTGGATCTGGTGCTTTGTACTCACTGTGCTAATGGCCTCTGTTCAGGATGAATTGTTGTTTAATATGAGTTGAATTTGAATTTTGGCAACAACTGTCATTGAACCTCTCTGATCCTTGGTTGCATCTACAGTGTTGGGATATCTATTATAAAGTCACTGTTGACACCATAGAACCAACTGTGGGGGACACACTTTTCCCAATAAACTACTAATATTATTTATTGTATGTATTTCTAAGAATATACACACAAATAGTGGAAAGGCTTGCCTTGAGAAAGTAGTTGCTATCAAATGGTCATTTATTGACTATATGCTGCTTTGTATCCTGAAAACAGGGGCTGTGGTACAGAGACTGCAATGCCCCATGAAGTGATCTATGCATAACCCTCCAGAGATCTCTCTGTGATTGGAGGGGATATTGGTCACATGACTAGCAGTGTATGCCCATGGTATTGCCAACCTGCTGCTTTCTAAATGGGTTTCTTGGTGTATTCTTTTGGTATCTTCCAATTTAAGACTATCTTTATGTATTTCTGCAGCTATAGGATGTACCTACACTCTGCTCCATCTATTATGCCCATTTGTTTGGCTTTTTGATTGTCCACATTGCAAGTACTTCTCTTCTGTATCTTTGGCACTAGTATTGTTTTGTAAATGAAGTCCATACTTCTGAATTTGTGTTAAATACCATGCTGTATATACAACTTGCATGCACAAACTAATGATGGCTGAAATATGGAAACAGTAGGGAGCAGACCTGGAAACCTACATAGATATCTATGAAGTGGTTTATTGGATAAGTGCACTTTTGATTCTCCAATGCTTCCCCTGCACATTTACCATGGGATATACAGTGGCAAGAAAACATATGTGAGCGCCTTGAAATTAACTGGTTCTGCAGTAATTTGCCATAAATTCTGATTCTCATCTAAGTCACACCAATAGACTAACGCAATAGGGGTTATTTATTAAAACTGGAGTGTGCAAAATCAGGTGCCGCTCTGCATAGAAACCAATCAGCTTTCAGCTTTCATTGCCAAAGCTTAATTGAATAAGCTGAAGTTAGAAGCTGATTGGCTACCATGCACAGCTGCACCAGATTATGAGTGTTCCAGTTTTAGTAAATCTCTCCCTTTGTGCTTAGGCTGAAAGCTCAGACAAGCTGTATAAATTCTACACATGGATAGATGTAGGAGACAGATGGCTGTAGATAAACAGGTAAAATTTATGTAGGAGGATTTGTTTCATCTCTGTGTATCACCTGAGGCCAATCACTTCATGGGGTATATGTAAAGGTTTACAGCCACTTTAATTACATATTTAAGGAGAGCAATGTGAGAGCTGATGGAATCTTTACCTTTTAGTATTAAAAAAACACTATTCACCAGGGTACTTCAATGTGCTAAGAATTAGATATTACTTGTTGGTGCTGTGGTTTCCATTACAGTGGGAAGGAATTTGACTTTTCAGTGTTCTATAACAAGAGCTATATATATCTTTTGGGAACATAATCCCTATAAGTGTGGCCCTAACCAGTCTAGTAGCCATTGGTAATTTGGTGTTTCCCATCTTTTATATGTTATATATATTCTGATATAAATCCATGATACATCCTTGGCATCAGCTTTTTCTAGGCCACCAGGAAAGCTATGATAGGTAAGCCATGATGTATTGTTTTTGGATCTCCTTTTGGATATGAATCATCCTGGATATTTTGGATCTCCTTAGCCTTTGTAGGTGTTCCTAGATATCCACCCTGGTAGCCCCTGGGTCCCCCTTCCACTTAATTTACCCACAGACAAAGGGCTTGCAGCTTGTGTTTGAAAATATCAACATATGACATGATGTAAGAGACCTGTAACGTGTTGATATTATTTCATTTCCAGTTATGGATATTATTGTGTGTATAAATTAAAATTTTTTGGTACTATATTTTCTTGCTGAGCCACATGAGATGCTAGACCGCTTCCCTGGTTCAAGGCAATCTTGCCTTGAACCTTGTTTCTGGTGAATCTTGAACTCTTCACTCCTCCCATGAACTTAATATTTAGGCCATGCCTTTGTACTTCCTATGTGCCAGATTATTCTACTCTCTCCAACCAATATCTCCCTCTTGTCACTCTTTCTGCAGTCATTATCTTTCCTACCACTCATTACGGAGCTTTGGCTTGTTCCTCAGCTATACTTCTGCTTGATCCCAACCTGCAACCACTTGCTACCAACCTTTGGCTTGTTTACTGACTACTCTTCTGCTTGATCACTGTGTCTGCTGGACCCTGACTTGTTTAGCTCCTGGTTGGGCAATCCTGAGGACCCCAACCTGGTACTGACACACAGGAAAACCCATCTCCACCATCAGGAGCTCTGTTGAATATCAGTTAGTTCTTAAACCCTCGCACCTCGGGTGAGCTTCGGGTGAGCCCGTGTCATCTGCCAGGGTGACTTGCTTGTATACTTATCCTACTAGCCAATGGGAGCCTCTCTATTGCTATAGTTACTGATCCCCAAGTCTGACCCTTGACTGTGACATAGATATTGTTTATTGTAGAAGTGATTACTATCCATTATTCTTTCTGAAGAAGCAGAATGTATTGAGGGATCTCGAGTCTAATATATCTGATGTACATCTGTAGATATGTACTTATTTCACAAACATAACAATGTTCTTGTCACAATAGGAGATGTTATTAGACATGTGTGATTTGTTTGGTTAGAAATAAAAATTCTCTATATTCAGAGATTCGGATGTATCTGAATTTCTGAATCACAATAGTAACAAATTGCAACAAATCCGAAAACGATTATAATGAATCAAATTATCCGAATTCAGATTCAAACTTGTATTGAAATTAGAATTAGAATTTGAATTAGAAATGGAAACATTGCACTGAACACTGTAAGGTATAAAAGTGAAAAAAGATGATAGTTTCTACTTAGGCTGTTTTATAGAATAGAATAGAACAGAATAGAATAAAACAAAATAGAATAGAATAAATCAGAATAGAATAGAAAATACAAGAATATATTATAGAATATAAAGGAATAGAATAAAATATAATAGAAGAGAATACAATAGAAAATAACAGAATAGAATAGAAAAAATAGAAGAGAAGAGAATAAAATAGAAAGGAATAAAACGAGTATAGCTGTCTTTCAAAATTCGAATTTCAAATAGAAATTTTGAAAATAATTAATATATGAAGCATATGCGAAATGAGTTCCAAAAGCGAACCATTCCAACAAAACTAATATAATGAAACAAAATTATTAACTTAATGAACAAATCTGAAACAAAACAAATTTTTCCGTCGTGCACATCTCTGGATGTTATTAAGAGCCTTATATTGGGTTATACAGTATGGTCAGTCCGCCCCTGCTCAAAGACACATACACCATTACAGCTTGGAAAATTTCAGAAGCTATTAGGCAGTGTGTGCAGCCATGTGGAAGTGGGCAGACGTTAGAGAGTATTCTGTGGATGGCATTGTTATAGGTAAGTATATCCTGCACTTAAAGTGTTACTAAACCCAGGACCCTGCATTCACTATCTCTGGTCTCCCATAGTACACAGCATATGGAAGTGCAATTATTTTAATAAATACAAACTGCTAATTACCTTTTCTTATCAGCAGTCTTGTGACTTCTATCAGTACCCAGTAAAAGCTTGTAGGAGGAGTTTTCATTTTGCTCTAGGAGGATGCAGAACCCCTGACCTCTGTCTGGACAGTGCTGATTGACCCTGTGCTGATCACATGCACTCTCCCAAGAAAAAAATAAAACCTTTCTAGCAATATACACCAAACTGAGCATGTGCAGAGTGACTCCACATGATATGTCTTATCAGGAGATAAAAGGGGAACACTGGAAGAAGGAGAGGATCAGAGAAATCAGGATCAAACAGCCTTTTTACACAAGGCAGAGGATTAACCCCTTAGGTTACACAGTGAGTATAACAAGCATGCTTTACTGCATATACAGACTGATTTTACTGCTGTAGGTTTAGTAACACTTTAAGGTACAAAAGGAAAAGTGCGCTCAAATGATACCTACCTACAATACATCAAAATATCAGTTTTGGATGTAGTGAGGCTTTTAAAAGCAAACAAGAAGAAGAAACAAATAAGTTGAAAAACAGTGTTAAGGAGAGAATGAAGGCAGAAAATCAAAAAATAGGACAGGACTTTGTACAATTCCCGGGGCATAATTCTAAGTCCTTGGGGCAGTGTAGAATTGTTATTCTCTGACAGAAAAACTTTATCAACAGAATTTATTAACATTAGCTGAAACCTATTTGCAGGAGTGCTGTAAAATGTCATCACATTCTATCAGGAATACAAAATATATGTAACCTAGTAAAACACTACACAAAAAACAACAGTGAAAGGAAAACAGGAATAAATGTTCAACCATTACCTTTTATGATAAATTAGATTCTTTGTTTCATTTCCCCAAAAGCTTTTCTTTTGTCCCTTCTTTTCATTATTCTAGTGGTTTATAACCACCCCACTGACTGTGTTCATTTATTTAAATACCAAATAATAAATACAAACATTTATAATAAAATACTATGAAAACTAAAATAGGTTGTTTTATGCATTTTATCTTTTTTTGTAACTCTGTGTTTAGCAACCTATTGATCTTCACATTACCTATTCGCACTGACAATACGCATATATATGCGCCCTTAACCACTTCTCGTCCGGCCCATGTATATAAACGGCTGGACGGAAGCAGTGCAGGGGCTGGTAGATGTTTATAAACGGCCTCCCCGCCCCCTGCTTGTGCGCTCTCCCTGGGAGCGCGCAGCACCGCGATCCGGTGCCTGCTGTGTCCTCCGGACACAGTGGAACACCGATCGTTGGACGGGACCTCTGTGCGAGGTCCTGATCATGTGATCACTGATTGGCCAATCAGTGATCACATGCAGAGTAGTACGCAAGATGTCACTTCTGACATCATTGCTTACTACGTGTGAAATCTGTGAATGATCACAGAGGTCACATGGTACAAGGCTATTCACAACAGCCTTGTATCATGTGACAAGCTGTGACCAATCACAGCTCTCACAGTATTTCTCAGTGGCTGCAGGAATGCAGCCAGGGAGAAGGAGAAATGATTGCTTTTATAGCCTTTATGGGTGTAAAAGCAATCAGTGTAAAAAAAAAAATAAAAATCTTCATCACCCCCCACAAGTAGTACAGTGCAACCATGGTGACACTATACTGCTAGGGTGAAAGTATGTAAAAAAAAAACATATATATATATATATATATATATATATATATATATATATATATATATAAATAATAATATAAAAAAATTTAAAAAAAATTAAAAATAATTTTAAAAAAAATATAATTTTTGGTTATAAACTAATTTGGGTTATTTTTTTTTACTAAAAAGATAACAGAATACATTTTAGCCATGATTTATGATGAAATACTATTTATTTGCAAAATTGTATAAGAAAAACACTTTTTTTCAAAATTTTTGGACTTTTTCATTTACATAGCAAAAAAAATTAAAATCCCAGTGGTGAATAAATACCACCAAAATAAAGCTTTATCTGTTTCAAAAAATGCTAAAAAATTCATATGGGTACAGTGTTGCATGACCGCACAATTGTCATTCAAAGTGTGATAGCACTGAAAGCTGAAAATTGGCCTGGACAGGAAGGGGGTAAAAGTGTCCGGACTGGAAGTGGTTAATGCCGAGAGGTTGCATATGTATGGGTACCAGAATGTAAACAAAGCTGTGCTGAGAGCGTGCACCCTGTGCGCTCCCGACACGATTAACGGAGGTTAACAAAAAACTCCCAATCTCTACTTGCAATCAGGATCTTTCCAGTCAGGTGACTGCCATGACAGCCAGTTACGGCATCAGAAACCTCTAAAAGGGCTGGGAGGGGCCGGTGTTTAGGAGTTTTAAAAGTTTTATTTGTAGTATATGTATATATGTAAAGCCAAATAATTGTGGATAGAGTAGAAAATGGTTAAAGCTGGCCACAGATGGATGGAAATTCGGCCGCTTCAGCAGGGACTGATCAAATTTCGATCTATCTATGGCCATTCCTGCTTGACAGAAGTTGATCTAATGACTGACTTTTGTTGAATAGGAATGTTGGATAATTTTCAATCTATCAGTGGTTGCAGCCAATCAGCAGCAGCATTGATCAGTGCATTCTGATGGCATAGGAGACCCGCCGTCAGAATACAATGGCACAATTGGGAGGATTCCTCCATCCACCTCTTGTGTAGCTGGGGGAATTTGTTCTTTCTGTTTTTTTGGATCAGCCTGCTGGCCTGAGGGTCAAGATTTTTTTTATGCTGGTCTGTCCTATTTGGGAGACTTTCTCTTCATTTCCTTTCCCAGATACACAACAGTGGGGAGAAATTTCTCCAGTTTAGTAAAATTTCCTCTTTGACACTTGTCATTGAAACAATGAAAGATTTCCTCCCAACTCCTGCTCATTACTTTCTGTATCAGTCACAGTGGTCATCAGGACAAATTGAGAGGAGAAATCTTCCAGGTGGGGACACATACAGCAATAAAGATCTGACAAGGGTTATACCCTTCTCTTACTCTATCCAAAAAAAAAACAAAGTTAGGGGTTTACATATACTTTAAGCCTAGGTTCACATTAATGTGGAGCAGGAAACGTTGTGTTCCACACCGTATTCCAATTGCACTGCCCTTTGCGATCTGTTATGGGTGTCAATACACACCGACACCCCAAGCGCAGGTTCAAATGCAGTGTGTTTTTCTGCGCTGGATCATACTGTACTAAACAACCATGCGATTCGGTTGTGGGGAGGCTCCAAAAAGGTGCATGCACATGTGAACTGAGGCTAAACTGTACTTTTTAACTAGTTGTTCTATAACAGAAAGGTTTGAAAATTAGTTACAATTAAAAATTAAAACCACTTAAGCTCTCACACCAGTGTACCCATTATGGACCAGAAGAAATTTTTACATTTCATGGGTCTATTAATTCACTGATAACTTTCCCTCTGCTTTCCAACAGTTACATGATCACAAATGAAAAAAGATCCATCAACAGGGTTTACATGTTTATTGTATATGGGGACCTCAGAGCTGTGAAAAACAATATATATATATATATATATACATATATATATATATATATACAGTTGCAAGAAAAAGTATGTGAACCCCTTGGGATTACGTGGAGTTTTGCATGAATTGGGCATAAAATGTGCTCTGAACGTCTTCTAAGTCACAACCATAGAAGAACACAGTCTGCTGAACATAATACTACACAAACATTAGATGTTGCCATGGTTTAATTGCACATAATATGTAAACATTCACAGTGCAGGGAGGAAAAAGTATGTGAACCTTTGGACTTAATAACAGTTTGACCCTCCTTTGGCAGCAATAACCTCAACCAAACGTTTCCTGTAGTTGCAGATCAGACCTGCACAACGATCTGGAGTAATTTTGGACCACTCCTCTTCACAAAACTGTTTCAGTGTGGCAATATTCTTGGGATGTCTGGTGTGAATCGCTCTCTTAAGGTCATGCCACAGCATTTCAATCGGGTTGAGGTCAGGACTCTGACTGGGCCACTCCAGAAGGCGTATTCTGTGCTGTTTCAGCCACTGTTTAGTTGAATTACTAGTATGCTTTGGGTCATTGTCCTGTTGCATCACCCATCCTCTACGGAGCTTCAGTTGGCAGACAGATGGTCATACGTTTTCCTGCAAAATGTCTTGATAAACTCTGGAATTCATTTTCCCATTAATGACAACAATCCGTCCAGGCCCTGAGGCAGCAAAGCAGCCCCAAACCATGATGCTCCCTCCGTCATGTTTTACAGCGGGGATGAGGTTTTGATGTTGGTGTGCTGTGCCTTTTTTTCTCCACACATAGTGTTGTGTGTTCTTCCCAAACAACTCAATCTTGGTTTCATCTGTCCACAGTGTATTTTGCCAGTAGTGCTGTGGAACATCCAGGTGCTCTTTTGCAAACTTCAAACGTGCTATAATATTCCTTTTGGACAGCAATGGCTTCCTCCGTGGTGTCCTCCCATGTACTCCATTCTTGTTTAATGTTTTCCTTATTGTAGATGTGTCAACAAAAATGTTAGCATGTGCCAGAGATTTCTGTAGGTCTTTAGCTGACACTCTGGGATTCTTCTTTACCTCATGCAGCATTCTGCGCTGTGCTCTTGCAGTCATTTTTACAGGACGACCACACCTAGGGAGAGTAGCAACAGTGCTAAACTTTCTCCATTTGTAGACAGTCTGTCTTACTGTGGACACATGAACATCAAGGCTTTTGGAGATACTTTTGTAACCCTTTCCAGCTTCATGCAAGTCAACAATTATTGATCGTAGGTCTTCTGAGAGCTCTTTTCTGCGAGGCATGGCTCACATCAGACAGTACTTCTTGAAACCAGTAAACCCAAAGCAGGTGTGTGTTTTTTAAGGGCAGGACAGCTGTCAGCAACACATCCAATATCATCACACTGATTGGAGTCAAGGTTGGCTCACTCCTGGCTCTAAATAGCTCTGGGAGAAGTCATTAAGCTAGGGGTTCACATACTTTTTCCTCCCTGCACTGTGAATGTTTACATGTTATGTGCAATTAAACCATGGCAACATCTAATGTTTGTGTAGTATTATGTTCAGCAGACTGTGTTCTTCTATTGTTGTGACTTAGATGACGTTCAGAGCACATTTTATGCCCAATTCATGCAAAACTCCACGTAATCCCAAGGGGTTCACATACTTTTTCTTGCAACTGTATATATATACATATATATATATATATTCAGCATAAATGAATAAAACCAAACAGGTTTGTCATTAAACCTTTACTTTCCTTTCATTTTCTATAGGACACTATGCTAAAAAAATACTCCTACACAAGCGGGCCATTGATTGCAAACAAGATTTGTTAAGTTGCACACACAAAAAAGTATTTTTCCTAACAAATTCATTCAAGACCATGTTGCAAAAATGAGTACACCCCAATGAAAGCCTGTGAAGCAAAGCTAAATTTTAGACAACAAAATCCTAATTAACAAGAATTCAACTGCTGGTGAGTCTAGTTATTGATTAAACAGGTGTCCAGCAGACAGTTGATTATAAAAGGGCGATACTTAACAAAGAAAACTTCATGCTGTCAGCAATGGCACCACATTAAAGAGAAATGTCACAAGGCCTGTGAAAGAAAATAATTTCTTTACACAAGAAAGGTGAAGGCTACAAGAAGATCAGTAAAGCTTTACTTATCAGTCAGAATACTCTAACAAAAGTGATACAAAAAATATAACAAAGATGGAACTGCAACCATCTCACAGAGACATCCAGGCTGTCCACAGAAGTTAACACCTCAACAGGAGCAACTACTGATAAGAAGGGTTGAAGAAAATTGCCATGCAAGTTCACTGCAGTTAGCTAAAGAAGTAGAAAGCCAAACTGGGGTGATTGTTTTCCATGAGATAATATGGCATACACTGCAGAGGAATGGCATGCATGGGTGTCATCCACGAAGGAAGCATCTGCTAAAGCCCATTCACAAAAAAGCTTGAATTAGAATTAGAATTTGCTAGGGCTCATGTTGAAAAAAGAAGACTACTGGGACTCTTTGGCAAATAACAAATCTATACTGGACAAGGGTGCATTTCCCTATGCACCATCTGGCCAATTAATGAATCTAAAATATATAACCTTTATTCAAATATATAAAAAATGTATGCTCAGCTGTAGTTAATGCCTATTGGAGTGGAATGTACTGCGCACAACAATATGACTGGATACCATTTCAATTATTTACCTTACATCCAAATGGTTAATAACACCAGACCAAATCAAATACCATACCATTTTACATGAAATTACAGCATACAAAGAGGCACTATAGTTTGATCATAAGCCTATCAGCTTGAATATATCATCTCTGTTAAGGAAATGGAGTTACCCCATGAACAAAACTAATTAGTATAATCTATTTTGCTACAGATATGTATTATGTGTACCCTCATCCACGGGCTTAAATGTCAGCCTCTCATAGATAAGCCCCATACATCGCCATATCCAGACAAAAATACCTCACTGTCTCGAGGAATGTAAATGATGCACTGTAAAACGCAGTACAGACCTCTCCAAAAAAAAAAAAAGAAGGGGGGAGAGGAGTTAATACCATGTGCATTCAACAAGTGATCCCAAGGAAAGACCCCCCAAAAAAAGAAACTCTACATGTTTCGCTCAAGAAAACAGAGCTTTGTCACGAGTATAAAGAATTAAAATAGGTCACATAGTGGCTGGAAGTTGTGCTCAGCTGCACATGGTGGCAAAATGGCACCTATCATTTGTTTCACCTCTATATATAGAGATGGCCATCAAAATAGCCCTCGCACATGCTCAGTTCCTCAATATACACCATCTTGTGAATAATAAACTGCACATGCTCAGTACCTCAACATATGCTATCTTGTGGACAAAAAACAACACCACAGCAGCACATCAGTCCACAACACAGTAGACACTGCTGGTGCTCTCAAACACTGTTAATGCCCCACTAATTAAAGACCAAAATTACAGTTCATACCATTATATAGCATTTATGGAGCAAAATCAAACAAAAAACACAGAATCCCTAATCACACACAAAAGGAAGAAAGGCAAATCCTTCATTTAAACCATAAGGTGCCCTGGAGCCTAATTGGAAAAGCCATTCTGCTTCAAGTTTCAAAATACATTTATCTAGGTCTCCTTTTCTAGGACCCAGATTAAATTTGTCAATAATCCAAAACTGGGACTCTGTACTCTGGAGTGATGAGACCAAGATAAATGTTTTTGGAACTGATGGCTTCAAAATTGTATGGCATTGCAAATGTGAGGAATACAAAGAAAAGTGCCTACAGTGAAACATGGTGGTGGCAGTGTCCTTCTGTGGGGCTGCATGAGTGCTGCTGGCATCGGGGAGCTGCATTTCATTGATGGTATCATGAATTCACAGATGTGCTGCTCTATATTAAAAGAGAAGATTCTACCATTACTCCATTCCATTAGTTGTCGTGCACTTTTCCAACAGGACAAAGATTCAAAACACACATTTAAGGCCACTGTTGCATTTCTGAAGAACAGGGTGAAAGTGATTCAGTTGCTAAGTATGTCTCCTGATCTAAACCCAATCGAAACACCTATTGGGAATTCTGAAGAGAAGTTGAGCATCTCTCTCCATCCAGCATCCAGGCTTGAAAAGAGGTCATTCTTGAAGAATGGAGAAAGATAGATGTTGCAATATGTCGCCAACTTGTTCATTCCATGCCTAGAAAACGTGGTGCTGTCCTTACAAATCATGGAGGACATACAAATACTAGATGTAGTAGTTTTTGCTGTGGGGTGTAGTCATTTTTGCATTAACTAATTTGAGTAAACCTGAAGATTTTGTAATCTAAGTTATATTATTAACCTTACTTTCATGTAGTGAGCTAAACAAATGTTCTATATAACTCAGTTTTGTCAAATTATGGAAATTGTTCTTGTGTTGATTGAGATATTCAATAAAATCTTACTTTTCAAAAGGGGCGTACTCATTTATGCTGAGTACTGTATATACACTGCTCAAAAAAAAATTAGAGGAACACTTTGAAAACACATCAGATCTCAATGGGGGAAAAATATCATGCTGGATATCTATACTGATATGGACTGGGTAATGTGTTAGGAATGTAGGGATGCCCCATCATTTGATGGAAATGAAAATTATCAACCTACAGAGGACTGAATTCAAAGACACCCCAAAAATCAACGTGATGACACATCAATATGTGCCATTGCCAGAAGGTTTGCTGTGTCTCCCAGCACAGTCTCAAGAGCATGAAAGAGATTCCAGGAGACAGGCAGTTACTCTAGGAGAGCTGGACAGGGCCATAGAAGGTCCTTAACCCTTTGAGGACCAAGAGATGTATTTGTCCAATGTTTTTAATTGCCTGTATCATCTGATTAAGAACTTAAAATACTTTTTTTTTTTTTTGGTTTGAGTCAAAATATTAGTTCTTATCAACAAATGGATCTAGCTTTTTGCCAATTATTTCATGAAATGGCTTAGTTAGAGCAACTGAAGTGTACGAACTTTAAAAACAAAAAATGGATTATTTTGGCGTTCCGTAATCTTATGGTCCTCAAATGGTTAACCCATCATCAGGACTGGTATCTGCTCCTTTGTACAAGGAGGAACAGAATGAGCACTGTCAGAGCCCTACAAAATGACCTCCAGCAGGCCACTGGTGTGAATGTCTCTGACCAATCATAAACAGACTTCATGAGGGTGGCCTGAGGATCCGACGTCTTCCAGTAGATCCTGTGCTCACTGCCTGGCACCATAGAGCTCGAATTGGCATTTGCCATTGAACACCAGAATTGGCAGGTCCGCCACTGGCACCCTGTGATTTTCAAAGATGAGAGCAGGTTCATCCTGAAGACATGTGACAGACATGAAAGGGTCTGGATAAGTAATGGAGAATGTTATGCTGCCTGTAACATCATTCAGCATGACCGTTTCGGTGGTGGGTCAGTGATGGTCTGTGGAGGCATATCCATGAAGGGATGCACAGACCTCTACAGGCTAGACGGCTAGACAATGGCACCCTGACTGCCATTAAGTATCGTGATAAAATCCTTGGACCCATTCTCAGACCCTACACTGATGCAGTAGGTCCTGGGTTCAGTTCCTCCTGGTGCACGACAATGCCCGGCCTCATGTGGCGAGAGTATGCAGGCAGTTCCTGGAGAATGAAGGAAATTATGCCATAGAATGGCCCCCATGCTCGCCTGACCTAAATCCAATAGAACACCTCTGGGATATTATGTTTCGGTCTATCCGACACTGCCAGGTTGCCCCTCAGACTTTCCAGGAGCTCAGTGATGCCTTGGTTCCGATCTGGGAGGAAATACCCCAGGACACCATCCGCCGTCTCATTAGCTGCATGCATACAAGCACGTGGGGGCCATAAAAATTACTGAGAACCATTTTGAGTTGCTGCAATGAATCTTCAACAAAATGAACCAGCCTGATGCATAATTTTTTCACTTTAATTTTTTTTGAGGAGTGTAGATCCAACCACAAGAACTGCACAGGTAACAGATGGAAAAATGTGCTTCGTTTTGGATTTGTTCGTTATGTTAACAATTCTGTTTTGTCATATTCGTTATGTTAGAATGATTCGTTTTCAGAATTTGTTTATCATATTCGGATTAGTTTTGTATATTAGTTATTTTCAAATCGATCCGAAATTCGAATTTTGGATGATGATTATTTTTGTTCTATTCCATTCTATTTTTTTTCTATTCTCACCTCTTCTATTCTTATATTTTATATTATTTTCTATTCTGTTCTATTTTTCTTTTCTTTTCTATTCTATGTGAGTAAAGGCATTGTCATTGGGAGTACTGTGAGCTCTTTGAGTGGTAATACATACATGAAAGTGACATTAGCACTCATCATTAACAAATATATCTGCTAGGTCAATTTTAATGCTGGACCCCAGCAAATATTATCTAAATACAATAGTCATGTGTATTTTTTCCAGATCTGTGCAGTAATTCAGTGTGGAACTTTACCTCTGCACAAGAGTTTCCTGTAATACAGACCAGTCACTGCTCCTCTCTCTCCTTGTGCAAAGTGACTGGTCTTGTCTCTGCCCCCTGCTGTATTTTTCTACATGCAGCCTGTAGTGGGTAGAGCTTGCTGGGTCCATCCCACAGATGTGCTCTCTGTACGGGTTATGTACAGCACAGTGATAATGCGACCGCTACTGTTTTTACAAGGTAATATTTGGGTTTACAAAGACATCTGGTGCACACAAAGTAGATTTATATCCTTTGTAGCTATCCTGGAATATATTTAATAGAAAGTGTTTGTGCTTGGAGTTCAGCTTCAAAGAGGAACTTCACTCCTCCGTTTACAACCTGTTGCGCCACTGATGCTCGTAGGGTCTGCGAAACCATCATTTTATTGGCATCATTGGACCGGTTTTCTCTTCCAGGTTCTTGTATCTGGTCCCTGAAGACACACAGTGCTGTGCTATAGATGCCCCAGAGCCTCCTGGGATGGATGACATAAGTATCTCAGGAGGCTTCTGCTGGGGCTCGGATGTCATTCTTGCCTAGGTAAGAAAGCCAAGAGAGCAAAAGTGCCACTAAAAGACATCTAGGGAAAAGAAAATTCCATGTCCCATTATGTAACTTGGTATTGGGTAAACTGATTAAAGGGGGTGAAGGTCTACTTTAAGTAATATATAGTATATATACAACTTATTTTAAAAGAAACTTGTGAACATAGAAATAGCTGCCACTGCTGACCCGTTTTTAAAAGGTGCTGGTTACAGAGCCGTCATCTTGATCTTGGATTGTCTATCTAGTGAGTCATTGACCAGGAATAAGAACGTAGAATGGGAATTCAGACTTTTCAAGCTCTTTGCAGGTCACTAACTCACTAGGTAGTTATGTCAAGACTAGGATGATACTTTGGAGCTTGCACATTAACAAAAAAACAAGCCAGAAATGGCAGATTCTATACTTTTATCTTAACATGTCCACTTTAAAGATTCTTTCTGAAGCTTTGTAATCTATATGTGGTAAATGGGGTTGCAGACTTTCTATGGGCTCACCGAAATTCAGGTGAGAAATAGTAGTAAAGCAATCTCGTACCAAGTCTAAGGTCAATGTGCTTGTCAAATTGGCTTCAAGTAAAAATGTTAAAAATCTTACAAATGTCACTTTAAAGCAGAAAAACTGTCAATCACCCAGATGTAATCTATCAAACATATAACTGCCACTAGTAAACCTTTGCTACAGTATAAGTGAACTTTAAATTTGTCCCCACGGATGACTGATTGTGGCTTTTTAAAATTAATGTTGTCTCAATATTTACAAAACTACTCTTTCTCATCCAATATTGTTGACTGATAATGATTGAGGAGGTCATAGACTTACAAACATATCACATTTCATTCTGCAGTTTTCGAAAAGAAAACTCATTTTGTGCTCTTTTTGCAGTTACCTTGGGCTATTTATCTACTCTGTAGGTTATTAAAATTGAATGCCAGGCATCTATAAAAGGAGAAACTTAATGCAGCTTTGTAATCATTAAATTGTATGTAATCTGTAACAATGACCTTTATGATTATTTGATTTCTTTTGGTCAGTAAAAGCTGAACTTCAGGGAAGAAAAAAGATTTACACTTACAGTGGGATCCTCCTCCCCAGTGAAAGGGTTAACTGCTCATTTTAGTAAGCTTTTCTGTCATAAGGACTAAGTTTCCACTCTTATCACTTTCCTTAATGATTAGGTTGGGAGCTTCCTTTAATTCCTTCAGAGCTTTTCTTTCCTCAACAGAGAGATTATCTGAAGTAAAACTATCCCAGTCAAGTTTAAAAAGATACTCCTGAACCAAGTCCAGGAAGACCGCTAGTCATTTGTTTTTCCTAAACTGGGGCATATACAGTAGGTGGACTTATTAAGGTGAAAACGTTATCCATTTTATTCATGTGAATAGAGGATCTTTTGGCCTAATAGGTCTATTACCATTTTTTTGTGAAACACAATGAAGCTATTGGTTTTATTTACACCGCTGTTGGTTCTCTTTTAAACGTCTATCCTTTGGGGGGAACTCTTTCACACTCTAATGCTTACTATCGTGGCTTTCATTTTGAGGACCCCAGTCAGTGATGACCATAGCATTTAGTCTTAAGGCTCCCTAATACGGGAGAGGTAATAATAATATTAAAATATGCAGATTTTATTAACTGATATTTTCTAACTGCTCATTTTACCTAGGGGATGATGGATAAGGTGATATACTTACAGTTTCAAGAAAAAGTATGTGAACCCCTTGGGATTACGTGGAGTTTTGCATGAATTGGGCATAAAATGTGCTCTGAACGTCATCTAAGTCACAACAATAGAAGAACACAGTCTGCTGAACATAATACTACATAAACATTAGATGTTGCCATGGTTTAATTGCACATAACATGTAAACATTCACAGTGCAGGGAGGAAAAAGTATCTGAACCTTTGGACTTAATAACTGGTTGACCCTCCTTTGGCAGCAATAACCTCAACCAAACGTTTCCTGTAGTTGCAGATCAGACCCGCACAACTGTTTCAGTGTAGCAATATTCTTGGGATGTCTGGTGTGAATCGCTCTCTTAAGGTCATGCCACAGCATTTCAATCGGGTTGAGGTCAGGACTCTGACTGGGCCACTCCAGAAGGCGTATTCTGTGCTGTTGCAGCCATTGTTTTGTTGAATTACTTGTATGCTTTGGGTCATTGTCCTGTTGCATCACCCATCCTCTGTGGAGCTTCAGTTGGTGGACAGATGGTCGTACGTTTTCCTGCAAAATGTCTTGATAAACTCTGGAATTCATTTTCCCATCAATGACAACAATCTGTCCAGGCCCTGAGGCAGCAAAGCAGCCCCAAACCATGATGCTCCCTCTTCCATGTTTTACAGTGGGGATGAGGTTTTGATGTTGGTGTGCTGCTGTGCCTTTTTTTCTCCACACATAGTGTTGTGTGTTCTTCCCAAACAACTCAATCTTGGTTTCATCTGTCTACAGTATATTTTGCCAGTAGTGCTGTGGAACATCCAGGTGCTCTTTTGCAAACTTCAAACGTGCTGCAACATTCTTTTTGGACAGCAATGGCTTCCTCCGTGGTGTCCTCCCATGTACTCCATTCTTGTTTAATGTTTTACTTATTGTAGATGTGTCAACAAAAATGTTAGCATGTGCCAGAGATTTCTGTAGGTCTTTAGATGACACTCTGGGATTCTTCTTTACCTCATGCAGCATTCTGTGCTGTGCTCTTGCAGTCATTTTTACAGGACGACCACGCCTAGGGAGAGTAGCAACAGTGCTAAACTTTCTCCATTTGTAGACAGTCTGTCTTACCGTGGACACATGAACATCAAGGCTTTTGGAGATACTTTTGTAACCCTTTCCAGCTTCGTGCAAGTCAACAATTCCTGATCGTAGGTTTTCTGAGAGCTCTTTTCTGCGAGGCATAGTTCACATCAGACAGTGCTTCTTGAAACCAGTAAACCCAAAACAGGTGTGTGTTTTTTAAGGGCAGGACAGCTGTCAGCAACACATCCAATATCATCACACTGATTGGAGTCAAGGTTGGCTCACTCCTGGCTCCAATTAGCTCTGGGAGAAGTCATTAAGCTAGGGCCTCACATACTTTTTCCTCCCTGCACTGTGAATGTTTACATGTTATGTGCAATTAAACCATGGCAATTGGCAACATCTAATGTTTGTGTAGTATTATGTTCAGCAGACTGTGTTCTTCTATTGTTGTGACTTAGATGACGTTCAGAGCACATTTTATGCCCAATTCATGCAAAATTCCCTGTAATCCCAAGGGGTTCACATACTTTTTCTTGCAACTGTACCTTATTTTTTGCTCCCACAGGCTTCCTATTCCTTCTTCTAGTGGTCCTCAGAAGTCTTGGTCGTAGCTCTCTGATGTGATCCTGTACAATGTAGGACCAGCTGTCTTGCATCGTATGGGAAGACATTAAGGGCCCACCCATGTTTCAGAGCATTAGACAGTGGAGGTGAGCTCCAGCGGCTGATGAAGCAAGGAATAAGGTAAATTTATCACCATACTCATCATCCCATAGCTGAAGTTAACACTTCCATTTGGCAGCGGGACGTATTGCAAGGCTAAATCTTATGTAGCGCTATCCCCACAGAAGCTGCTGGATAGGATGGGTTTTCTGCTCTTTGTGTCGGCTCCTTAAAGACTTCAGTCCCTCTGACACTCTAGGTTAAGTGAACAAAGCTTGCGACATCACAGAAATCAGTAAAGGCAATACCAAGTGGGCAAATGGCAAAAAAAAAACCCTCCCCTTGTAGACAGGAGTAGTCAGAGGCTTAACAGTTTGCTGCTGTTCTTTTTCTTGTGGATGTGGTTTCCAGTCCCTGTTGGATGGGGATCTGTAAATACAGGAGGAGTATTGGAGGTTGTTGTTGGAGTCTGGGAACTACAGCCAGGAAAATGTACTCATTGTAGAGACTTCGTAACCACAACGTGGGATGCTTTAAAAGGATTGAGGACTTGGACTTTGTTGGAACAGATCTGTGAAGTATTTCACCCTGAAAGAGGTTCATGCAGCACAGCAGCCCTGGAGTGGAGGTAGAAAAGGAGAGTGCTATCATGTACTGTTATGACACTATTTGGAATTGTTATCGTTATCCTGATCCTCAACAGTAAGGCCCCTTTCACATTGATGGTCTGATCGGGTCCATCTGTCAGTTTTTCAAGCGGACCCGATCGGACCATCCATAGCCCTCTATGGATCGGCGGGTGTCAGTGGGCATGTGATGGGATTCCCCATCTGTCTGGTGGACCGGATCGAATGACAGTCGGGTGGAAACGGACAGCCGGTCCAATTCCATCCAGCCACCCCATTGAAAACAGTGGGCTGCAGCAGCGGAGCAGACACAGACCGGTCATCCACTTCCTCAGAGGGGATCAATCAGCAAGCGTATCTGCCCCATCTGAGGTATGAATCATGGTGAATCATGTTAAGTGGTGATTTTGTTTATAAGTAATGTAAAGATGCAAAAAGAAGGAAGGAGGACCAACCAGCTTGAGATGGGAGCAGTGGTGACCAGGTGACGGAAGGTCACGATGGTGGGGTGATCCAAGTAATGGGATTCACCCACCTGGGTGGCTGGGCTACTACTATATTGTCCGGGGCTAGTCTTAGAGATCCAGCCTGCAATCACATAGTAGGCAGGCCTTGCAGGTATAATGGAGTGGCCCCCTGCCTCGCCTTCAGGCATAATCTACTAAAGTCTGGAAAAAAAAATCACCACAATGGATATAGCTTATAGTTAGTAGGATGTATCCCTTGAATAAATAGAAAGTGCTCTACGAAAGGAGGGTGATCAAATAATTGAAAGGTCCACCCGGTCCATTCATAGAAGCTTTATTTTGGCTTCTATGAATGGCAGAGCTGGGTGGAAAAGGTGGGCATAGTCGAGAAATCTTGAAAGAGAGACTGTGGCAGCCCCTTAGTTCTATTATCCCAGTACCAGAATATTACGATGGAGGGGATGGGGGTGGGTGCCATGGACAGAGGACAATTTCACGTATTTTTTAAATATATTCTTCAGATTTTTTTTAACAAAGTCATTTTAACATATATTTTTACATATATTTGTAAATGCATTCCAAAAATGTAGATTTGTATGTTTAAAGACATACAGTATATTTGAAATGTATTTTTAAAAATATTTTTCATATATTTTGTAATAAGAACGCATTTCAACATGCTGTATATATATATATTTATTGAAATATATTTTGAAATATATTGAATAGGGCCAAAATTCTAGTATTTCAAATATATGGCAATATATTTGGGAAGAATATTTTTAAAATATATTTCAAATATATTTTTCTTTCATGTGGGTTTCCATGTCACTGTACAGTCAGATTTAATTTTTCAACACTGCCCCAAAAATTAAAATGCTGCTTCCATGTAACCAGATCCAGCTGAAGCCTCAGCTCAATAAACTCCTTTGACTGAGATCAAATGACCAATCCTTCATTACCTCGGCGGTTTAATCAGGATAAGGAAGTGTCTCTGCAGCATTTTCATTACGGATACATTTTGCTCAGGTTCTTATTACAGTATAGGCTTTCTTTAATAAACGAATGCAAAGAATATTTCTGATGTGCACTTTGTTTAATAAAGTTAGATCAGAAAAAAAACAAATGCAGGAAATTTGGATGCTATGGATTCAATACACTTTGCACATTATATGTACCTTTAAAAAAAATTTGAATGTTCCCAACAAGGATACAAAGTAAAAACTAAAAATGTAAGATAACTGTAAATCAGATGACGTTTGTTTGTCAAATTATTATTATTCATGTACAGAACAAGTCTTGTCTAAACAAAAAGTCTTCTTTAGTAAAATATAAGCATATTAGCATTTTTTTTTCTCAGTTCCTGGAGCTGGGATGGCTGTGAATATGCAAATCGCCTGATCCTGGAAACCAGCCATCCGGAATAATTTGATGTCTGCGCTCGTCCTGCTTGAAGTCCGATGACAGCTATGACTTTATGAATTTTTTTTCAGTATGTGGATGATAGTTAAAAGAATGAGGACACCATAAACTATATAACGGTTGTTTGTTTGTATAGAAAATTGCTTTACTTGGGTTATGTTTTTTGCTCGTTTTTATGCTAATGATGCATTTCTCAGTTCTTTAAAATGAAACTTTTTTTTTTAAATTTCATATTCTGTATAAAACACCAAAAAACACTGCACATTCAAAAGCACACCCCCACAGCAGCTACCCCAATAGTAATGGTCAAATATTAGGTGGCGGGTTAGTTAGCACTTGTGCCTAGCAGCAATAAGGGTTGTCAGTTTGAATCCCAACCACAAATCTACCTGCATGGAGTTTACACCTTCTCCCTGTGCTTTATTGGTTTTCTTCTAGTTTCCTCCTATTCTCCTGAGACCCTAGTAATATTGTTATTATAATACAGGAATTACAGTGAAAGAAATAAGTATTTGATTCCCTGCTGATTTTGAATGTTTGCCCACTTACAAAGAAATGATCAGTCTAAAAATCGAATGGTAGCTGTATTGTGACAATTAGAGACAGAATAGCAACAAAAAATTCAAAAGAAATGCATATCTAACAAATGATGACTGATTTGCATGTTCATGAGGGAAATAAGTATTTGATCCCCTTCATAAAACATGACTTAGTACTTGGTGGCAAATCCCTTGTTGGCGATCACAGAGGTCAGACGTTTCCTGTAGTTGGCCACCAGGTTTACACACATCTCAGGAGGGATTTTGGCCCACTCCACTTGGCAGATCCTCTCCAAGTCTTTAAGGTTTGGTGGCTGACGTTTGGCAACTCGAACTCTCAGCTCCCTCCACAGATTTTCAATCGGATTAAGGTCTGGAGACTCCAGGACCTTAATGTGATTCTTCCTGAGCCACTCCAGGATAGTATGTGAATGAATGAATCACTTTTTGGCTAAAGTCAAGTGTAGTATCAGTGTTTGTGAACAGAATGCTGTCTTCTTGAACCACACGGGGCTGCTGGTTAGTAATTCCTGATGTAATAAGGTGGATACAGTAGGAGGGATCCTTTCCTCCCGGATTGAATCTGGCCTGGTGCATCAGGCTTTTCTCTGGTTGTAGGCAGGCTCTCCCTAAGTGCTAGTGCACCATGGGCTCAAATGGGGGGGGGGGGGAAATAGAGAAAGAAAAACTAAAATGTATTTGAGTAAATGTGAGTTGGGGACCTGAGATTGTAACTTCCACTAAAATAAATATACTCCCAAAAGGACAACACTTTTTCTTTATGTGGATCACCCAACAATGCACTCAGCATGCAAAAGTGATAAGGAATATCTTACAAACAATAGCATCGAATAAAGTGACTTTATGTACAGTATCCCTAAAAATCCAAAGATAAATAAAATATGGTGTTGTTAAATGAAAATATTTGTGAATTAAAATATTTGTGAAAATTACAAAATCCAAGATCTTTCCTCCTTATTGCCGATACACCTCCAACCAATTTAGACTCACTCACCATTTGGAGATCACCACTGTTGGTATGTGTGATTCTAAATTTGGTTGGAGGTGTACCAGTAATTAGGAATTGGATACCTTCATCATCCTAGGTGAAATCTTAGATTTTGGAATTTTCATGAATATTGGACTTTAATCATTTAACCAGTTCCTGCCCGACCTATAGGAGAAAGACGGCCGAGCAGGACCCTCGTCCATCCGGGCGGGCGTTGTATGACAAATCACAGCAGGTCACATGACAATTGTAAATTATTGATGGCTTCATTTCATGCCATCCATTGAATACAGTTGTGTTGTTAGCTGTGATTGGCCAGTCACAGCCTATCTGTGTCATGTGATTAGCCATGGCCAATCACAGCTAATCACAAACAAAAAACACTAAATGAATCAATTTCATTCAGTTAAATGCTTGCCTATAGCAGTGAAATTCAGTGCTATAAGCAATCATAATGTGTAAAATAAAATACTGATCACTTTCCCAGAGTAGTAATACGTTACTATGTTAACATTATATTACTCTGGTCACAGTGTTTTATTTTTAAAAAAGCATAAAAATAAAGAAAAAAAAAATTAAATCAATTACAAAAAGAAAACGAAATGTGTGTGTGTATATATATATATATATATATATATATATAGTTTTTTGGGGTTTTTTCCCCAGTTGGTCACTAATCAGTGTCCCTGATCACTGCCAGTTATATGATGATGCTGTACTACACGGTGACAGTAAGTGAAAAACAAAATTGTGAATTTTTTTTTCAATTCCTTCATTTTCCAAAACAAATGACAAAAAATTACAACTTCAAAAAACTTTCCATGCCTCTTACTAAATACTGCAGACTGTCTACTTTCCAAAAAGGGGTAATTTGGAGGATATCTGTACTGTCCTGACATTTTTGGTCCTCAGGAAATTAGATCAGTGCTGTTACATTTAGGATTGATCAATTTTTTGATATATACCATAGTTTGTAAACTCTATAACTTTCCGACAGACTAAATGATATGCACTAATTTGGGTTATTTTCACCAAAGAAATGTAGCAGAATACATTTTTTTCCTAAAATTATGAAGAATAATTATTTATCTGCAAATTTCTATAACAGAAACTAAGAATTTTTTCAAAATTTTCTGTATTTTTTTCATTTATTTAGCAAAAAATAAAAAACCCAGTGGTGATTAAATGCCACCAAAAGAAAGACCTATTTATGTGAAAAAAAATGATAAAAATGTAGTTTGGCTACAGTGTTGCAGGACCGCGCAATTGTCATTCAAACTGTGAAAGTGTGGGAAAGCTGAAAATTGGCCTGGGCAAGTAAAAGTGTCCTGTATTGAAGTGGTTAATACTATATTTATCTTTAGACTTTTAGGGATATATAATTTCACTTTATTGGATGATATTGTTTGTATGATATTCTGTTATCACTTTTGTTGGACCCAGAAGAAGTGGTGGAGGAAACGGTGGCAGCAGATCAACAAAAGGATTCTGAAGCTGTCACTACTGTGGAGGGGACACACCAAGAGGTAAGTGTGCCGTCATGTTTAGGTGTGCTGTGCATACTTCTATATTAGCCTTCCTAGCGGTCTGATTATGTCCATATTTCTGTGCTCAAAGCGGTATATTTTTTTGCATGGAAATATATATATTTTTTATTGTAGGCCTGTAATTTTTAGGAATAACTGAAATCTATCCGAACAAGAGTCTAGTAAATATTCCGGATATGATAAAACTTGAAACACGAAATCATAAATTATAATTTAATAAATAATCATAAAAAATAATAATATAATAATAATACATTTAATTCAATAATATAATCAAACCAAAACACTGAAATTTGAAATATAGCGCCAAGTTCGCACATCACTGAGCAAAGTCGCAAAATCGTTTTCAGTGTCTGATGACGAATTTCCCCACGAATCATTATCACTCAATTCTGCAAGTGGTTCTGATTTACTATCGCTGTTCTCTAGCTGAACTAAAACCAATTTTGACGCTTTTTGGACACCATGGACGTTTCTCAGTTTCCAGGCAGAAAGAACAGTAAAAATGCAGGCAGGGCACAGGACAAAGCACTCGGGACAAAATGTATGTGAAATGGTTTGATACAGTATTGTTATACTATGTGATTTTAGTGTATTTAGTGAATGTCACTTTTTGTCATTTTCAAATTTCCCACCATTCCGTCCCCCGTACGTCCCGACGCTCGCAGGGGACAGAACCCAGATGACAGATGCCGGCATCCGCCGGATTAGATTGCTGGGGACACTGCAGGGGGGAAATCGCGGGAGCGCAGGACAAGGTAAGTGAAGAACAGATGCCGGAGCAGGGCCGCATGGTAAGCCCGAGTGTAGCTCGGGGTTACCGCATTTTGGTATTGAAACTTTACCCCGAGCTACACTCGGGAATACCGTTAGGGAGGCTATGAAGAGAGCCCATCCACCCTTTCCAAAATTGAATTCTGCATTAACAGCTCAAATCCTTTAATATGGTAATTTAGCATTTCAGTGCAATATCGCATAAGAATTTTTGATGTAGTTTTATTTTAAATTAAGAAAAAAAATTCCGTGCTGTGCTGACGCATTTTACACTGGTTCAGTTAAGAGTGACTGGAGATCATGAAGGAGTGCAAACTTCAGAAAATATGCAGCACTTTCTCCATTCTTATGTCATACAATGTTAATGTAGCAAAAACATCATCAAGATATTTTTTTTGATACTACTGTCAGTCATCCGGCAATCTAATGTCTGAGATTTGGGAAGAGTTTTTCACATGTGATTACCATATTCATGACTCCTTTAACTCACTATGAGAGACTGATATATTCTTCATTCTGGTCTTCTGGCCCTGATCTCTTCTTAAAGTGTAATTCCATTTTTGTTAATTTATAAACAATCCTCTTTGGGTAATCAATGCCAATTTGAAGGATTTTTAAAAAATGTGTAGCAAATTCTTACCTTTCCCTGCTCTTCTTACCTTTCCCTAGCTGTTTGTTTCACCATGTCCTTTGTGGACTGATTCTAAATGGATGGGTCTGGTTTTATTATAATCACCTGGTGTTCTAATGAGAAAAAAATGAAGCATCTACACCCCTGTAGATGTATTTAAAGCTGAATTCCAGGAATTTCACTACTTTTTAAAATGTGCAGGTGCACTATGAGTTAAACCCAAGGAGGTACATGGCATCTCCTAAACCTATCTCTATTAGTTATATCTGACAGGTTAGCCAGAGCATACACTGACACTCAGGAGTTTTGAAAGAGAAGAGAAAGGTACACAGAGCAGCTATGCCTGCCCCTCCTCTCTACTGCCCATTCAGAGAAGCCTTTGTATTTTGTGAATGAGTTCACATAATACAAAGGCTTCTGTGATTCTGCAGGAGGAGGAGAGGGGCAGGCATAGCAGATGCATCGACTCTAATGTTGAAGGTGCTTAGACCTGAAGCAACAGCATCAGATTCCTGGAAATGTAGCGATAGCCATCTTCCAGGAGTACAATAAAACTGTCAGATGTAAATAATAGAGATACAGCCCAGGAGATGTAATGCACCTCCTTGGACTTAACTCATAGTGTGCCTGCACTTTTTATTAAGGAGCAGAAGTTCTGGAATTTAGCTTTAACCCTTGAGCAGTATCTCAGCAAAACTGAAATTCCTGTTGCAGAGGATGCATAAAATCTGCCTTATATTTTAGAGCAGACTTCTGGGAAACTCAGCAAGGCAATCATACAAGCAGGAAATTACATTTCCGGGGAGTTCTATACACAAATGGTGTTTGGAACACCTTCAGTGGAGAAGTACAGCCAAAGCTAATTTGACTGTACTTCTTCTGTGGATCGCAGGAGTGCAATTCGTTCTGCACTCATGTGACCCATTTTCAGCTGACAGCGGGTTGAAGCCCGCTGTCGACTGACATTTCTCAGCTGGTCCAGGCTGGGGAAAGATCCCAACTTCAGAGTTGGGATCCACCCCATAGTCTAGAGCGGCACCTGCCTTAGCCTTTAGCCTGAGCCAGCCGCTTCCTCCCCCTTCACATCCCAGCGCTCTAGGGAGGGCAGGGAGGGCAGAGCAGAGAGCGGTGACTTACAGTCACCGCTCTCTGCTCAGAGTGGCTGTGAGTTCTGACCCTTAGAGCTGGTGGATAACAGATGCAGCACCCATCTAGGTAAGTATAATGGGGGAAAAAAAATAAAAAGCCATACTTCTCTTTTAAGTTTTACAGAAAATTACAACAGCTGCAGATTGAAAAGGAATGGTAATTTTTGAATAAATTACAATATGTCTTTTGTAGCACTGGTATATGCTACATTATTTTTTTCTTTCTCACAAAAATGGAGTTAACCTCAAATTTGAAATGTCCATCACTGTGCACTAGCCTCTTCTGGAGATCATGAAGCATATACGGTACTCACTATCAGCAAATTAGAGTTAGAATGCACTATCAAAGCCCACACAACCCGATTGAGCCAGTAATACATCTACAATATGGTTTAGGGTTTCCATCATTTATATTCCATCCAGGAAAGCAGTAATTTCTTCCATCACCGCGTTCTGTTCACCTGAAGACATGTATTTCAGACATTGCCTAGAGGTGTCTCTCTAGTAGCAGATTCCCTGGGTACACTCTGCCAGAGAATATATATTAGAGTGTCTGTCAGGTAAGATCTTAACTAATTACAGGTTTAACTCTTTCTGAACAGAGGTGGTAGGTGTTATCGTGATTGAACACTATACTTCTTTCTTTGTGTAATTGCGTTTTATTAAAAATAGGAACTTGAATAGTAACTCAGCTTAGGCAGGCCAAAGGATGTCTGAAACAGCTGTATGGAAATTGGAATAAACAATTAAATTAACTTAAGTTCACACTTGTGTCTCTGCATTTTCATGTGTTTTTCATGGGGATTTTGAATGCATTTTTTATGCTTTTTCATGTGTTTTTGCATTGAAGTCTATGGGGCATCTTTACACAAGGCTAATTAGTTGTTTCTTAGGTGTGAATTGTTCCCAAATGGGATTCCTCTTCTCATGCATTGCAATGTGAAGCATGCCAGAGCATAAAAGGTGTGAATGGGACCTTAAAGTATATGTGAAACCTTACCTTAAAACAAACCATTCAGTTCAAAACGTAAGTGCAAGGCAAGGCAAAATGTTGGAGTATATATATATATATATATATATATATATATATATATTACTGTGCAAAAGTCCTAGGCAGGCGTGAAAAAATGCTGTAAATTAAAAATGCTTGCAGAAATAGAAATGTTAATAGTTTAATTTTATCAATTAAGAGAAATCCACATCAAATCAATATTTGATGTGACCAGCCTTTGCCTTCAAAACAGCATCAATTCTTCTAGGTACACTTGCACACAGTTTTTGAAGGAACTCGGCAGGTAGATTGTTCCAAACATCCTGGGGAACTAACCTCAAATCTTCTGTGGATGTAGGCTGCCTCAAATACTTCTGTCTCTTCATGTAATCCCAGACAGACTCCATGATATTGAGATCAGGTCGCTGTGAGGGCCAAACCATCACGTCTAGGACTCCTTGTTCTTCTTTACGCTGAAAATGGTTCTTACTGACATTGGCTGAATGTTTTGGGTTGTTGTCCTGCTGTAGAATAAATTTGGGGCCAATCACACTCCTCTCCAATGTCCCAAGTACCTGGTGCCATTTTTCTGAACTCGAGTTCCTATGTTTTAATGTATAGTTGAGTCACTTAGCTTTGTTTCCATGTGCTATGCAAGAAAACATTGGAACTAGGGTGCAACAGTATTCTGCAGCAGGTTAACAACCCTAAACATGCAGCCAATGTCATTAAGAACTATCTTCAGTGTAAAGAAGAACAAAGAGACCTGAAAGTGATGGTTTGTCCACCACAGAGCCCTGATCTCATCATCATCAAGTCTGTCTGGGATTACATGAAGAGACAAAAGGATTTGAAGCAGCCTACATCCACATAAGAACTGAGGTTAGTTCTCCAAGATGTTTGGAACAACCTACCTGTCAAGTTCCTTCAAAACCTGTGTTCAAGTGTACCTAGATGAATTGATGCTGTTTTGAAGGCAAAGGTTGGTCACAACAAATTTGATTTGGATTTCTCTTCTGTTCATTTACTTTCCATTTTGTTAATTGATCAAAATAACCTATTAACCCGTTCCTAACCTCGGAAACCACTAAGCAACTTATTCACTCCCTGGTTATATCTTGCCTTGACTATTGTAACTCCCTCCTCATTGGCCTACCTCATCACAGGCTATCCCCTCTTCAGTCTATCATGAATGCTGCTGCCAGACTCATCCACCTTACTAACTGTTCTGTATCTGCCACCCCTCTCTGCCAATCCCTCCACTGGCTTCCCATTGCCCAACGGATAAAATTCAAAACATTAACAATAACATATAAAGCCATTTATAACTCTGCCCAAAATTACATCACCAATCTTGTCTCCAAATATCACCCGAACCGTACTCTCCGCTCCTCGCAAGACCTCCTATTCTCTAGCTCCCTTGTCTCCTCCTCCCATGCTCGTCTCCAGGACCTCTCCAGAGCTTTCCCCATCCTCTGGTACTCTCTACCCCAATTTATCAGACTATCGCCTACTCTGCTCACTTTTAGGCAATCTCTGAAAACCTATCTCTTCAGGGAAACCTATCCTGCCCTCAGCTAATACTAGAATCTTTTACTCTTCAAACCAGTCCATCCCCCACAGTTACTGCCTTTTGTACCAATAGCCCCTCTCTCCTAGATTGTAAGCTCCAAGGAGCAGGGCCCTCCTATCCCTCTTGTATTGAACTGTATTTTTGCTGTATTGTCTCCCATTATATTGTAAAGTGCTGAGCAAACTTTTGGCGCTATATAAATCCTGTATAATAATAATAATTTTGCATCTTGCACATTTGTTCTCACATCTCCAATAGAAGTTACATTTTTCCTTACAGTTCTATAGAATTATGTTAGATCACAAATTAACTAATGAGGTAACATCAGCATTTTGTTAAAGGGTTTTCATGTTTACCAGTACTCTGCAGTATATATTTTCTTTTCACCTAAAAGGAGTAATGCCCATTTATTAATAATGAGATTATACATTCCATGCACAATACACTTTTGGAACACCATGTAGTTTACTTTTAGATTAATGTGTTATTAATTATTTATTCTGTTTTGCTAGGCAGTCATGATCTATTTGATTTGTAATTTCAGTCATGTAATTATGAACGTACAGTTATTACTGTTTAAGACCAATTTTTTGCAGATAGCTCTATTACATTTTATTAGTTTTTGATCTAGATGTTACATAAACAGAATTTTTATTATTACCAGGGAAAAGCTTTCCCGAGTCTCAACCTGTCTTTATACAACTGAATAGATAAATGAATTGCCTTGTGTACTGGAAACAGAGGTTTTTCCGAGGTAATCTGAACACCCCTGTTTTTTACGTGAACTGTTAGACAGGACAATTCAGTTTGCTGCAGGCTGGTCAGTAAATTGAACTGGGAATCTTTCTTTGTTGTTGTTTGACATGTGTCGCCCTTCCACGTGCTTCTTGCTTTGAAGGCTAGTTATAGGTTGGGGCAGTTGCTATTTGTTTGTACCATTGGTTTGGTGAGGGGGTGCACTGGAAACCATTGCTGTTCTTGTGCTATGTGCTCAGTGTCCAGTGTGCCCCTGTGTCTTTAACCACTTGCCTTCCTGACCAGGCTATTTTTTGTGTTTCGGCGCTGCGTTACTTTACCTGACAATTGAGCGGTCATGCAATGCTGCACGCAAATGAAATGTATGTCCTTTTTTGTAGCACAAATAGAGCTTTCTTTTGGTGATATTTGACCGCCTGTGCGTTTTTTATTTTTTGCACTTTATAAAAAAAAAGACCTAAAATTTTGAGGAAAAACAATATTTTGGGCGTTTTGCTATTAAACATGTCCAGTAAAAAAAATTAAAAAATCAAATTTCATCATAACTTTAGGCCAAAATGTATTCTGCTCCATGTCTTTGCTACAAAAAAATTCCAATACATGTAAATTAATTGGTTTACATGAAAGTTATAGCATCTACAAATGACGGTATATATACTGGGATTTTATCATTTTATTTTTACTAGTAATGGCGGCGATCAGCGACTTATAGCAGGCATTCTGACACTGGAAGGAACTGGCTTGGCGTCACTGACATCCCCAGTGACGCCAATGCATTGATCAGTGCTAATGAAAAGCACTGACACTGTACTAATGGCACTGGGCAGGAAAGGGTTAACATGTGGGGCGATCAAAGGGTTAACTGTGTGCTTCACTGTAAGCACACTGCTTTGCATGGCTCTGCTATGCAAAGCAGTGTGCAGGAGCTAACAGGGAAGAGAACTGTATTGTTTATTTACAATTCTCTCCCTCTGTCGGTAATGCTTCGCGATAACCAGGTGCGAGTGAGTAATCACCGGCCGGGACCCAGTGATTGACAGCTGAGGCCGTGAATAGTGCCCTGGGTAGGGTGCATGTGCGGTTTGTATATATACATGATTTTGCGCGCCCCTGCCACCCTGTAGCAGTATATCTGCTATAAGGAGGCAGAAAGCGGTTGAGGAGGGGTGGGCTCCCTCCAGACCTATCTGCCCTCAATCTATCCATTATTATATATGTGCTCCAATTACAGAGGCTCTCAAAATTCATAGAGTTAGGACTGCAGACAATACTGGGGTGCCGTAAAGTGGCCTCTGCAGCTTAAGCATGTATTTGCAAATGTGTGCAAAGTAAACCTCTGTTTTTAACATAAATCGTTGGAATTGTCCATTTGTTGGAGGCTGTCTGATAAGTTGAGTTGGGAATTTTTCTTTGTTATTGCTTGACATGCATGGCCCTTCCAGGTGCTCATGCTGCAAAGAGACCTAAATCCTGGTAGAGCCACCAAAAATCCTCTTAGCGAAGGCACAATACCCTAGATGGGCCTCCTATATCTGCAACAATTCAAGTACTAACTGACCCCCCAATGACCCATCAAGCTGCTGTGAAAAAAATTATATCATTTTTTGTTAATAAATACCTCCTCATAACAAACCAAGAGTCTAGAGCAGATGAGTGAGAAAAATTTGTTCTTTGCCAAGACTTTCCAGAATGATTACCCAGCAATATTCACTTGAACAACCTTTGCAGTTCCACCCTGCCCATCTGATCTTCAGCCTCCAATCAGGTAAGACTTACATTGCCTTATACATTTTTAATCCCTTTCCGACCTGTTCCTCCCTTAGTCATACAGCCCCTCTGTCCATTTTCTCTCCTCCAGGTCCCACTTCCCATGCCCTGACTGTGTTTGTTCTAACTGAGCTTGTTATGTATGCTCTGACTGTATGTGTTCTATGCATGCTCTTGCCACACAACTCTCTCAAGCACTATGTATTTAATTGGGGGCCAAGCATGACAACCTATGGGGCAATAATGGGTCACATGGGAGCATATAATAACATCTCAAAGGAGAGTGGGGGAGAGGGGGTTGGGGTGGCACATTGAAGAGGAGAGCAGAGAGAGAGAGAGGTGGTGCATGATCCTTGAGGGTGTAAAGCTGAATATATGCAAAATTCATTTGGTGCTGTTAACATTAAGTTGAGTAGGTGTAAAGCTAAATAGGTGGAAGAAGCCTGGTTCTTTTCTTTCTATATACTACAGGATAACATGGTTGTCATATGTACACTCAAATCAAGCCTACAATTTGCATTGGAATACATGTAAAACACAGTCTACCTGTCCTGGATTTATGTATTTAATTTAAGGATTTGCTTAAGCACACCAGTCCCCTGGTTCTTATTTTTTGGGAAAATTGGATTCAGCAAGCCAAGAATCCTCAACTCTGTCCACCACGTATGCACCAAAAACATTCTGTTGTAACTGTGCAAATCCATGGTCATTGAGAAATAAATAATTACACCTTTGAGACACCTCCAATGCAGTTTCCTGAAAGTATGGCTAATCTGGAAGTTGCACAGCACATAATAAATTGCAAAATGCTGCAGTCCCACGAAGGATGAGGAAAGTTGGCTGTATAGAATTTACATGTGTGTAGTCTTTCTAACTGTAGCATAATGGACTCATTGGAATTGATTTACAGAAGGCAAATTGGCTGTTCACTTTGCAAGGGATGTTGTCATATCTCCTTGCAAAGTAAACAGTCTATTCCCCATTGTAATTGTTGTCTTCAGTTGGTGTTTTTAAATATCTTAATTCTGAAAATATAAAATAAGAAGCAGAAGGTCTAAATTGTGTAAGAAAAGTCATGTAACACTAAAGAGGAAAAAAATGGTCACATTGATTACTTACTGCAAAGACCCTAAAGATAAAATATTGGATATAACAAATGTTTGAGGCAAATTTAAAATCTGAAAATACATTTTCAACTGTTAAAAGTTTTATCTTGTCAGACAAGAAAAGCAGAATGGGAAAAAGAAGAACATGTTGGTTCCATTTATATTATGTTTGTAATACATTTAGAGACATAATTGAAAAGTGTTTACAGGCACATTGACCAGGTTTTAAAGTAAACATAACACTCATTTACTAGCTGAAAAACCATTTGCCCTCATCAATTGTTCAGCAGGAAACAATGTTTATTTGAACATCTTCTATTTTTAAAGGGGAAAATGATTCCATGTACATTTTCTGGGCACAATCAATTGTTAACATTTGGTAAGCTGAGAGAACAAAGGCTCTTCTTCCATACTTTTAGCCTCCAGCAAAGAAGCTAAAAGGATCACCAGTGAGTGATAGTTTTAAATGCACAAGATGCATCACCCCAGAGCTCCCTGATTTACTATCCTAGCAATATACAGTATCTAGCGTTAGGGGGCATCCCCAAGATAGAGCTGGGAAAGGACATCTAGTTTTTAGGCTCTGCTGTCCAGAATCCGTTTTCTGCTCCTATATTGGTGCGGCAACCCATTTCCGTGACCAGAATCCTCTCCCCTGCTTCCACATTTCTGTCTCAACACGACCATGGGGAGAGTCAAGTGCCATCCCACAGCACAGGAGTCGTGAATGACTCACAGAATTTGGTGGGAGAAAACAACAGCAGCCCCATTAGCACTAATATGGCTACTCAGACAGATACACAAGACTCTTCTGAACCGTTATGCAGTCATAAATTTCAAATCAACATGCCAGACATCTCTCACCTGTAAAATAGACCACCTTCAGTCCCACATTGCTCTTACACTGTACATTACATCTAATTCTGACTTCTAGGCATTCCATTTTTTTCTTTTTTGATTTGAATGGGTGTTCCAAGAGAGTCTTTTATCTCCAATATACAGTAGTTAGTATTAAAAATCTGGGACAGGTTCTTACCCTATCCTATTCAAAGCTAAAAAAAAAAAGTTTTAGTTTTAGATACGCGTAAAAAAATTGCCCCAAATTATTATCCTTTCCTTTTAATTGCAGCTCTTGATTCCTGAAAAACCTTGTGGTTGAGGAACAGGACATTACATTCCTGTGTGTTAGATACAGAGAGCCTCCTGCGCTGCCACTATAACACAAAAGGAAAAAACAGAGAAACCTAAACCAAAAACCAGGAATGGCCACTAGCACCCAACTATAATACCAAATAGTGGAAACAAAAACGGACAAGGGTGGTATTGCGCTAATCCTATATATAGAGTTTTTCTTTGGGTGTTCATTCACTAGTGCATTTTCCCACACTCTTTGGATTTGTTCACACTTAAAAATAGGAGCAAACCTTTGTTTGCTTGTATTTCACCAGTTTTTAGATGGGTGTTTGTATTTTCATTGCACTCAAGACTACATGTATGCTGATATTCAGATCACGTGTTTGTTGACACGTTTTCATTTCTATCTATTTATCATCTACTATTTTTTGTTTGCTCATATGTGAAATACAGTTTGTATACACTTTTCCGTTTTTTTCACTCTATATATAGGATCAGCGCAAAATTCCTGTGTATGATGTGGCTGCAAGAATTCACTTTTAGCCATTTTTTTAAATATGTTTTATCAGGGCAATCCTAAGAATGTGATTGTTTGTGACGTTGTAATAGTTTTGTACATAAAGTTTTGTATTAATTTTTTTTCTCTCTATGGGTAATGCCCTAACCTTTTTTCAAAATATTCCCCTACATTAGATCAAATTCTGAAGTCTGGACATTCCAGTTTGTTCTGTTTTAATTTTAATGAGTCTTCCCTGAGAGTCTTTTACCTCCTGTCTAGTTAGCATTGCAAAGCTGATGAGGGTTCTAACCCTTCTCAACTCTATCCAAAGCTAAAAAAAAGGTTTTAGTTTTAGATGTACTTTTAAAAAATGTCCCAATCTATTATCATTGCTCTTTAATTGCATCTCCTGGTCCCAAGCCTGGTGGTAGAGGAAAAAGAAAATATTTTATATGGAGGAACCCTAGACAATCTTGATTTTTTTTTTCATTCCTTCAACACTAACAAAATCCAGACCTCTGCTCACTATGCATATTATGAAAAGAATCTGATCCTGAAATCAGTAGAGGTGATGTTAAATTATTGCCATTTTGGCAGCAAGGAGGCTTCCAGAATAATATGGTGCAGTGGACAGGAAAGGGAACATGGCCTGTTTTCCAGCTTGGTTGGTGTGTTTTTTCCACTGGTTGCCTTTGTCTATGGCCTTGGAGGAAATAATTGTCTTGTATATTAATCTGCTGCTCATGAATAAACATCTTTAAGTCACTGAGCAGAAAGGACGCATTTCAAGTGAAGCAGCGTTACACTAATGGGGTTTCTTTTATAAAATGTAGCTTCAAATAACACCAGACGCGCTGTTCAGAAAAAGCTGTTAGATGGCTTTATAAATGGTATCGGTAATGGGGAAAGTGCAGATCTGAGTCTGCATGCGAGTATTTCAGATTTTAGCAATTTTAAAAAGAACATACATTCTTTTTTATTTTAATTTAATTAAGCTTCTAAAAGATCGGCTTGATGTAATTTTGTGTTGTGTGTGTTGATATTTTTAAATCCTTGCTACTGTTCATAATGTGTATTTATATTTCTATATTGTGGCAGCTATGTTTGTTGATTACATACACAGGCTCTGGTTCCTTCTTTGCAGTGCTACACAATGTATGTGCTTTAATGATCATTCTCATGATGAAAGTCTATGGGTCAGCTGACTTCCTGAAAACAATACACTTCCTGTGTAGCTGGTATTCTATACATTATTATTATTATTATACAGTATTTATAAAGCGCCAATGGTTCGCTCAGCGCTGTACATTACAAACGGGGACAGAACATGTGACAGAACAATACCAATACAATGCAAAACATGAGGGGATCGAGGGCCCTGCTCTTTCGAGCTTACATTCTAGGAGGGAGGGGATGGTGGTACAGGAGGAGATAGCTGTGGGGGATGGAGTGGTAGGAAGAGTGGAGGAGGTCGGCAGGTTAGCAGGGGGTGGGGTAGGCTTCCCTGAAGAGATGGGTTTTCAGGGTGCACCTAAAGGAGAGGAGAGTAGGTGATAATCTGATGGGTTGGGGCAGGGAGTTCCAGAGGATGGGTGACACCCTGGAGAAGTCCTGGAGGCGGGCATGGGAGGAGGAGACCAGGGAACTAGAGAGAAGGAGGTCTTGTGAGGAGCAGAGTGTGCGTGTTGGGCGGTACTTGGATATTAGGTCAGTGATGTAGTACGGGGCAGTATGGTGGACAGCTTTGTACATCAGTGTTAGGATTTTGAATTTGATCCATTGCGCAATCGGAAGCCAGTGGAGGGATTGGCAGAGGGGGGTGGCGGAGCTGGAGCGGTTGGAAAGGTGAATGAGTTTGGCAGCCGTATTCAGGATCGACTGAAGCGGGAATAGCCAGTGGCGAGGCAGGCCAGTGAAGAGGGAGTTGCATGAACATATGGAGAAAAATATAACGGCACAACAAAACATTTCTGCAAGCATTAAACCAGTTATCAAAGAGATTTTTCGTTATGGTGATCTTATAAAGCGAAAGAAAGAGAGATCTAATGGCTGCACTTTTAAAGTAAAATGTAGGGATATTTGTACATGGTTCCAACTTAGAGCATTGTCACTATGCATATACCATACCTATGGGTTACCGCAAGAAGCTGGAATTCACTGTAGTAGACACCGCTGCTCCAATCATCTCCACTAGCTTCCAGAAATACAATTTAATTTAGAATATTACAGTGTAGACTACTACGGTAATCCCCACTAGATTCTGGGTCCTGTGCCGAGGCACTACCCTTCTACATTCTGAATGCAGGAGGTCAGCGAATCGGCATGAGTGCCATTCACAATTCACTTTGCCTTTCTCGATAAATCCAAAGTGTTCTTTGATTTAAGAAAATGCAATGTATTCTCTGGCTCTCAACCTCCAGTTGTTCACAATGCAGCCGGGTGGACACTCAGCACGGGACCCAGAAGCTAGTGGAGATCACTGGAATAGTGATGTCTTACTACAGTGATTTTCAGCTTCTAGAGAGATCCTACAGGTATGGATTATTCATAGTTACATTGGTCCAAGCTGGACCAATGTGACTATGTAAAAAATATCCATACCTGGAATTCGTCTTTAAAGTGGTTGAAAAGGCTTGAGGTTTTTATGCAGCAGCTCTCCTGGGACTCTTCCTCCTCATTGGCTGAGACAGCAACTGGAGCCATTGGCTCCTGCTACTGTCAGTTACAGCCAGTGGGCCAATGAGCAGAGATCAGGGCCAAGACATGCTCTGTATGTTAATGGACACACAGAGAAGTGGTACAGGAGTGAACCTGCTCTGATGCCCCCATAGCAAGCTGCTTGCTATGGAGGTACTCAGCAGGAGGGAGGGACCAGGAGCGCCAGCGGGGAACACAAGTAGAGGAAAATCTGGGCTGCTCTGTGCAAAACCATTACAGAGAGCAGGTAAGTAAAGTATAGCAGGTTTAATTTAAAGGAAAATATCACTTTAAAGGAAACTGGTACTGATTAAAATCCTCTACTGAAAACACCAGTTCTCTTGCTGCCATGCTGATCCATAATCTTTAGTACTTCCTGAGTCACTGAACATGACCAAGCATTCACATCGGGACTTTCTACTTCACTATAAGTTTGAGAATTAGATATGCTTAAAACAATAAAAAAAACGATGCATTAAAAAAAATCATGTTTTGATATTGTCTTTTTAAATAGCAGTTGCAGGCAACAACTGAAATTATAAAGTGAGCATTTCATGGTTCTCTAATGCAGAACATCTTGCTGCTTCTTGCAACGTCAATCACATTCAAAGTTCTAGAGATAGGATTCTATCTGATTGATGGCTGCTGGAAAATTCCTAGCATTGTTATGTATGTGAAGATTCTCATTTATCCAGTTATAACTAAGAAGTAGTTAGTCACATTCAACTAAGACCTGTTCAGTAATGTTGTAGCTGTATTCCAGCGTATCCATGAAGTTTCCACAGCTATGATGAACATGAGGAACATACTCCAGCATTTGTAGACAGATGTTAATCATCCAAGAACATAATGAGACATGTGTTCTAATTATATAATCCAATTCCATGGTGCCATGAAGTCTAGAGCATGTTGTAAATGTTGGGTCACGTGATTGAACAAGGCGAACTGTCACATTGGAAGGGTAGATATGTTAAAACAGCATTATAAGTAGGTAACCAATGGTGCCCTTTCCTTATTTAGGGATAGTTGTTCCAGTTTGATACAGATGGCCTCTCGCACATCTCCTCCAGGTGGGGTCACACACTTCCATATCATTGGAAGAAAGAAACCCTCATGGACTTTATAGGCACTACAACAATAGTTCATAAATGAATATCACTTTATTAAGCACACATAGACATAAAATGATACATACAATTATAAAATTATTACAGAATATGAAATAACCCTGTAACATACAACAATATATAATCAGTGCAGATATATGTACTGCTAGTAAGTCCCACAGTAAAAGATATACCATAACTTGGCAAGAGTTGCTTTCTTCCAATACTATTTGAAATAGGACATGGCACTTTGGAGCAATGTTTATGTCCCCACAGTGACCACCCTGTGTTGGGAATTGATTTTCATATCTCACTTCTATATAATGTTCTTAGACAATCAACAATTTGGATAACTGGAAATGGATAATTTAGTGCATTGTAGGCATGCCTAGATGATAAAATAATGTACTAACTTAGCAGGCTGTGGTTTGTATCTCAGTGTTTATTAACCTCCCTGGCGGTATTCCCGAGTGTAGCTCGGGGTAAAGTTTCCGTACCACAAGCAGTAACCCCGAGCTACACTCAGGAATACCATGCGGCGCTGCTCCATGATCCCTCGATCACTTACCTTGTCCTGCGCTCCTGCGATGTCCACCTGCAAGTGTCGGGACGTACGGGGGACGGAACGGCGGGAAATTTGAAAATGACAAAAAGTGGCATTCACTAAAATCACTAAAATCACATAGTAAAACATTACTGTATCAACCCATTTCACATACATTTTGTCCCGAGTGCTTTGTCCTGTGCCCTGCCTGCATTTTTACTGTTCTTATTGTCTGGAAACTGAGAAACGTCCATGGCATCCAAAAAGCGTCCCTTTAGGTCAAAATCAGTTTTAGACCGGCTAGAGAACAGCGATAGTAAATCAGAATCACTTGCAGAATTGAGTGATAATGATTCGTGGGGAAATTCGTCATCAGACACTAAAAACGATTTTGCGACTTTGCTCAGTGATGTGCGAACTTGGTGCTATATTTAAAATTTCAGTGTTTTTGGTTTGATTATATTACTGAATTAAATTTATTATTATATTATTATTTTTTATGATTATTTATTAAATTATAATTTATGATTTTGTGTTTCAAGTTTTATCATACCCGGGATGTTTACTAGACTCTTGTTTGGACAGATTTCAGTGAGTTATTCCTAAGATTTACAGGCCTACAATATAAAACGCCAAATTTCCATGCAAAATAATGGTACTGCTTTCAACACCAAAAATCTGAAATAATCATACCGCCAGGGAGGCTAGAGTATAACGAAAGACAAAACCTTTTTTTTTTAAGTTTTGGATACAGCGGAGATGGATTAGAACACTTGTTTTTGTTGTCTGTGCCCCCTCTAAGAATATTTACTTTCTCTATTTGTTTTTTTTTACCATTATCATTGAAAGTGAAAGTTATCCCCAGAAAAGTAATAGAGGTAAAATCTTCCATTGGAGACACTAGTTTTGGTGACCTGGGGGTCCCCAAGGAATCCCCTTCATTTGCAGGGATTTGCTCCCACTTCCTGTTTGGCTATGGGACAGGAAGTGAAGGGAAATCTTCAAAATCGGATTCAGATGATGAAAACAAAGCTGACATAGTGTAAAACCCTTTCTTACTCTATCCATAATGAAAAAAAAGGTTTTTTTCTATAGTTCTACTTTAATATACATTTATATATTTAAATTTAAAACATTTATATATAGACCTTTAAAAAAACATATACGGTGTATGTAAAACCTAACAAACAACTCCTCACATTTTCTGCCTTTTAGCCTACTAAATAAACCCTCATGACATGATAGTCTGTGGGCATCTTCTGAAACCTGTAAGTTGGATTGATCCCCTAGAGGGTGATCTTGCTTGGGTTTTTTTATTTGAGCAGTCCACTTTCCCTGATGCCCATGTACACTATATTGCCAAAAGTATTGGGACGCCTGCCTTTACACACACATCCCAGTCTTAGTTTGTCAAGTTCAATAAGCAAGCTCACACCATAATCCCCCCTCCACCAAACTTTACACTTGGCACAATGCAATCAGGAAAGTACTGTTCTCCTGGCAACTGCCAAACCCAGACATGTCCATTGGATTGGCAGACAGAAAAACCTGATTCCCCACTCCAGAGAACATGTCTTCACTGCTCTAGAGTCCAGTGGCGGCGTGCTTTACACCACTGCATCCAACACTTTGCCTTGCACTTGGTGATGTAAGGCTTGGATGCAGCAGTTTGGCCATGGAAACCCATTCCATGAAGCTCTCTACGCACTGTTGTGCTAATCTGAAAGCCATACTTAGTTTGGAGATCTTTAGTTATTGACTCTGCAGACAGTGCACTTCTGTGCACTGTGGGCTTTGTTATAATACCACTAACAGTTGACCGTGGCATATTTAGTAGCAAGGAAATTTCACGAATGGACTTATTGCACAGGTGACAACCTATCAATTCACTGACCTCTTAAGAACAACCCATTCTTTCACAAATGTTTGTAGAAGCAGCCTGTATGCCTAGGTGCTTGATTTTACACACCTGTAGCCATAGAGATGATTAGAACACCTGAATCCAATGGTTTGGAGGGGTGTCCCAATACTTTTGGCAATACAGTGTGATAATGTTGATCAAACTTTTTTAACTGCCTATCTGGAGATTGCTGGGACCCATGTTCATATCTGGACACGAAAGATCAAAGTCTAAACTTGTATGCGGTTTTAGTATAAATTAATGGTTCGAGACATATGTGTTATCATTCCAAAATGTGGTATGTTTCAGTGTTAATGGGTTTTTGGACTAAATGTTATGTAATATGATACAATTTACAAGGATTGTACAAAAAGAAATGAAAAAGTGAGCATAACTTTTTTATTAAGTTACGTGAATCATTCAAATGTTGATAGAGTAACTCTTTCTCTATAGTAACTCTTCTTCTTTTACAGTGCGTGTAAATAATGCATTCCAAGCAAAAGCTACAAACCATCATTAAACCAGCCATAGGTGGTTCAAAATCTCGGCTGGTTCAGCAGGAACCTACTGACATTCAAACCATTTATGGGCAGGATGAATGTACCCAAGTGGCCAGCCTGTCGTGTTTTACATGCTATTGCACCATCTATGGCCTGCCTGAGTTTTTGATGAAGGAGGGTGCAGGCTGTCCAACATCCACAAAAGGCTACAGAATGTTTAGGGAGATGTCTCCAATGACAAGATATTGCTCTTGTCAATAATGTTATCTCTATAAACATTCTGTAGTCTACACCAGTGTTTCTCAACCTTATTTTAGTCAAGACACCCTTTAAAATTATGGACAATCTCAAAGCACCCTTTAAAAGTATGGACAGTCTCTAGGCACCCTTTAAAATTATGGACATTCTTCAGGCACCCCATTCTAAAATGTAAAAAATATATTCTAATAGTTTTACATAATGCATCAACATCCACACATGTAGGACACCAAACATTAGAGGTGATTTATTCTTCCAAATCAAATACGCTTTTGCTCTTTTGCTGGTACTGACTAGTAGTCCAGTGTTTCTCTTCTCCTTAAGTTTTTATCCATCACTCAGCTAATGTGACCCCAATGCTGATGGAGAGAGGCAGGGGAGGGTCAAACAAGGATGCTGTGCAGATGACCAACATCTTCTTTAATAACTGATGTTGTCATTGGTTGTTGGGATGCTGGAGGCTGGAAGGTTGTAATGGTGCATAATGAAAACCGGTGGCTTTATGTAACCAAAAGGCAAGCTTTATCCACCATGGGCTTGTATACAATTTGGAGGCATTTTGCCAAGGGACCCTTGAAGAAACCTCAAGGCACCCCAGAGTGCCTGGGCACCCTGATTGAAAAAGGCTGGTGTACACTATTGTTGTGGGTTTTGTTATATTTGCTCAACAAGTGCAAAAATACCCTTACCTCATGTCAGAAATTCAGAGCTGTTCTATGTTCTGTGTCTGATTAGCCCTCCAAGATCTTGACCTGGACTACAGAACTCTATGTTGTAGAGATGAGGAAATTGTGTGTGCGTGGGTGGGCTTGACTGGTTTAGCAAATGTAGTGCTACCCATTTGAGGGCAGAGAGGTGATACAGAAGTCCATCTACTGATCAACATCTGTACAAACAGCCTATCCGATTTTTCCCATTCAGTCTGCTCCACCAGCTATAGCCAGCAGCACTGACCAGTGTATTCTAATGGTGGGAAAGTCTCACCACTGTGAGACTACAATAAGTCAGTAGAGTCAGGAGAGTAATTTCCTTATCCCCATCGAATGTGTAGATGGGGGAATCTGGTCAAGGTTGAATGAAAAAAATGACCAACGTATGGGCTACCTTACAGAGATGTGCTGTGTATGTAGTCTTTTGCTCTAACATAAATTTAAATACCCAAAATGAAGGCAACAAAGCAAAATAAATAAAATAGTAAAGTCTCTGATTTTAAACCAGTGGCCTTACTGCTATTTGTATATTTAAAAAGTACTGCATTTTTAAGGACCATAAGTGTGCTTTACAAATGTGCATTGTTCTTTAGGACTGCCAAGCAAAAATCTCTGTTCAAAAGAAATAGCAGCCAGGAAGAGGAAAGCCCAGTTATGTCATCTGTCAAAGTCATGTGACCACTATTTCCTAATATCATGGAGTTCTCTTTGCAGCGTTAACCACAGAGAACTGCATGGGTCACTGAAGGCTTCATACCATGGCCTGCATTTTCTAAGACGGCTGAAAATGTAAGCCATGGTGTGGATTAAAGCTGAACTTTGGGAAAGAGAAATAAATTATTAGTGGCATCAGCTATGTAAATGTAAAAGATGCTAATCAGTTACTAAACAACTTCACTGTTTAACTGCTGATGAAAAATCATTGAGATCATTCCTGCAATTTATAAAAAGCAGCTTCAGCCAGGCACCTGGAGGAGGTATAATGGAGGCAGAACTTCATATTCACTCTTCTCCTAGTGGAAAACTACACTCTCCATGATGCCATGGGAATTGTAGTGAATGGGCATTCATTTGTCTAGCCTGCCAATCCCAAGGCATGGAGGGCAATGGCAGACCAGTAGACAGCGGGCCTGCCAATCACAATGTGAGATCATGGAAGATGAAACAGACCAGGAATCACCTGGCCTATCCATCAAATGATGCAGTAATAGTGGCCATACATGTTTGATAAATTATCAATTTCTCTTGCGATAAGAATAATCAATCTATAGTTAGCATATTCGATCAATATCCCGCTCATAGGGAAGTGGATTGTGATCAATAGTTAGGATATGATTGTAACTTGCAAACATGGTTTATCAATCACATCTCTATTTCCTCCATGTAATCTCATAATCTAATTGATCGAAATATGCAAAACAAATGACAAATTGCCTCCTAGCCAATTAACTCAGTGTAATCAAATCCTATTGAGTCTATGGCTATACAATTGTTTGAGTCTATGGCTACAATTTGAATATATTGATTGAATCACACATCGAATAATAAAGTTAAAACGTGCAAGGCCACCATAACAGAGAGTGGTTCAGACTAAGAATCTGAGATTCCCAGGTCCACCCACTATGGAGTAAATAGGGCTGCATTGGTGAAGTGACAAGACCGCCCACTGGTCTTGGAATTCAGCAAAAGAAGTATAGGTTTCTCACTTCTACTTGAGAAAAAGAACTTATTCCTCAAAGGTAGTAAGGCACCAACATAGACCTACAATTTCTACAGGGAGTTCAGCTTTAAGGGCTCAATTAGACTTGCGGTTGGGGGAACATTGGAAACGTGAGGTTTAACCACATTTTAAGTGCTCCCCCCAACTGCCCTTCAAGCTGCAAAGGCAGCAGATGGGGATATTCACATGCTGTGGTCACAATGCTTTATGTCCACAGCAAAAAAACCTTTGCTCTTTTCACATTGCATTTTAAATTGACCCCCTAGTACATGTAAACACATTATATAGTCAAAATAATTGCTTTTAGATTTGCTGCACTTGATTCTCCCATTTTTTTCTAAAGTTCATAAAATGTTGACAAAGATACATTGTTGCCATTGAATGTAAAAAATGGTGAAACAGCAGATACTAGAAAAGCTACCTTGAAGAAAATTGCTTCTTCCATTTTTCTCTTAAAAAATAATGGCATATATCAGGTTTTCTATCAAAAATTGTGGGGATAAAGTCTGTGTAAATCAGCAAAGTCTATTCACAAAATGTATTTCGCTGGATTATTTTCACCTTATGGAAAATATTGTAAAAAGAACCACAAAAAAGTGTCTAGCACAGTTTGTGAATAAGCAGCACTGTTGGGACCAAAATTTATCCTGATTTCTCATGGAGAAAAACTAACCAAAAAATTTAATTACAGATGAGCGAATCGAACTTGGCGAAGTGGAATTCGTTTTGAATATTAGGAAAAATTCGATTCGCGCCGAATCAGAAAATTAGCAAACTTTGGATGCACGAATCGAATTTTCCCCGCTCGCCCGATTTTCATCCCTTCTACAGCCGGCAAAAAGTGTCCCTGCAGAGAGCTCCGCTATTTCTGACAGTTCTCTGACAGTTCCTTCAGATTTACAGCGGTTGAAACATTGTATCTATTTGTTTCCATTTAGGATACAGATGTTTTTATTCGGAAAAAAATAGATACAATGTTTCAACCGCTGTAAATGTGAAGGAACTGTCAGAGAACTGTCAGAAATAGCGGAGCTCTCTGCAGGGACACTTTTTGCTGGACTGGAATTCTTCTTATTTTCATCCTACTTCTTCTTCTTCTTCTTCTTCATCCTCATCCTCATCCTCTTCTTCTTCTTCTTCATCCTCATCCTCTTCTTCTTCATCATCTTCATCCTCTTCCTCTTCTTCTTTTTCATCCTCATCCTCTTCTTCATCCTCACTCTCTTCTTCTTCATCCTCATCCTCTTCTTTGTCCTCATCCTCTTCTTCTTCTTCTTCTTCTTCTTCTTCTTCTTCTTCTTCTTCTTCATCCTCATCCTCTTCTTCTTCTTCTTCATCCTCATCCTCCTCTTCTTTTTCTTCTTCATCATCCTCATCCTCTTCTTCTTCTTCTTCTTCTTCTTCATCCTCATCCTCTTCTTCTTCTTCTTCTTCTTCTTCTTCTTCTTCCTCACCATCATCCTCTTCTTCTTCATCATCATCCTCATCCTCTTCTTCATCCTCATCCTCTTCTTCTTCTTCTTCTTCTTCTTCTTCATCCTCATCCTCTTCTTCTTCTTCTTCATCCTCATCCTCTTCTTCTTCTTCTTCTTCTTCTTCTTCTTCTTCTTCTTCTTCCTCATCCTCTTCTTCTTCTTCTTCCTCATCCTCATCCTCTTCTTCTTCTTCTTCTTCTTCATCCTCATCCTCTTCTTCTTCTTCATCCTCGTCCTCTTCTTCTTCTTCCTCATCCTCGTCCTCTTCTTCTTCTTCTTCTTCTTCTTCTTCTTCTTCTTCTTCTTCTT